>NC_082668.1:105602021-105921187 GCF_025265405.1 Mesoplodon densirostris | reverse complement strand
CTCTGATTGCCATGGCTAGGACGTCTAAACTATGTTGAATAATAATGGTGAGAGTGCACATCCTTGTCTTGTTCCTGATCTTAGAGAAAATGCTTTCAGTTTTTCACCATTGAGAATGATGTTTGCTGTGGGTTTGTCATGTATGGCCTTTATTATGTTGAGGTAGTTTCCCTCTATGCCCATTTTCTGGAGAGTTTTATCATAAATGGTGTTGAATTTTTTCAGAATATTTTTCTGCATCTATTGAGATGATGATATGGCTTTTATTCTTCAATTTGTTAATATGCTGCATCACATTGAGTGATTTGCATATATTGAAGGATCCTTGCATCTTTGGAATAAATCCCAAATGATCATGGTGTATGATCCTTTAAAGGTGTTGTTGGATGCTGTTTGCTAGTATTTTGTTGAGGATTTTTGCATCTATATTCATGAGTGATATTGGTCTGTAATTTTTCTTTTTTGTAGAATCTTTGTCTGGTTTTGGTATCAGGGTGATTGTGGCCTCATAGAATGAGTTTGAGAGTTTTCCTTCGTCTGAAATTTTTTGGAAGAGTTTGAGAAGGATGGATGTTAACTCTTCTCTAAATGTTTGAGAGAATTCATCTGTGAAGCCAACTGGTCCTGGATATTTTTGTTGGAAGATTTTTAATCACAGTTTCAATTTCATTACTTGTGATTGGTGTGTTTATATTTTCTATTTCTTCCTGGTTCAGTCTTGGAAGGTTACACATTTCTGAGAATTTGTCCATTTCTTCCAGGTTGTCCATTCTATTAGCATAGAGTTGCTTGTAGTAGTCTCTTAGAATACTTTGTATTTCTGTGGTATCTGTTGTAACTTCTCCTTTTTCATTTCTAATTTACTGATTTGAGTCCTCTCCCTCTTTTTCTTGATGATTCTGGCTAATGGTTTATCAATTTTGTTTATCTTCTAAAAAAAACAGCTTTTAGTTTTATTGATCTTTGCTATTGTTTTCTTTGTTTCTATTTCATTTATTACTGCTGTGATCTTTATGATTTCTTTCCTTCTGCTAACTTTGGGTTTTGTTTGTTCTTCTTTCTCTAGTTCTTTTAGGTGTAATGTTAGATTGTTTATTTGAGATTTTTCATGTTTCTTGAGGTAGACTTGTATAGCTATAACCTTCCCTCTTAGAACTCTTTTTGCTACATCCCATAGGTTTTGGATCATCCTGTTTTCATTGTCATTTTTCACTAGGTATTTTTTGATTTCCTCTTTGATTTCTTCAGTGAGCTCTTGGTTATTTAGTAATGTATTGTTTAGCCTCCATGTGTTTGTGTTTTTTTTCCTTTTTTTTCCCCTTTAATTGATTTCTAATCTCATAGCATTGTGGTCAGAAAAGATGGTTGATGTGATTTCAATTTTCTGAAATTTACTGAGGCTTGATTTGTGACCCAAGATGTGATCTATCCTGGAGAATGTTCTGTGCATACTTGAGAAGAAAGTGTAATCTACAGTTATTGGATGGAATGTCCTATAAATATCAATTAAACCTATCTGGTCTATTGTGTCACTTAAAGCTTGTGTTTCCTTTTTAATTTCTGTTTGGATGATCTGTCCATTATTGTAAGTGAGGTGTTAAAGCCCAGCAGTATTATTGTGTTACTGTTGATTTCCTCTTTTATAGTTTTAGCAGCTGCCTGATGTATTGAGGTGCTCCTATGTTAGATGAATATATATTTATAATTGTTATATCTTCTTGGATTGATTCCTTGATCATTATATAGTGTCCTTCCTTGTCTCTTGTAAGATTCTTCATTTTAAAGTTTATTTTATCTGATATGAGTATTGCTATGCCAGATTTCTTTTGATTTCCATTTGCATGGAATATCTTTTTCCATTCCTTCAGTTTCAGTCTGTATGTGTCCCTAAGTCTGAAGTGGGTCTCTTGTAGACAGCATATATATGGGTCTTGTTTTTGTATCCATTCAGCCAGTCTATGTCTTTTGGTTGGATCATTTAATCCATACACATTTAAGGTAATTATCTATATGTATGTTACTATTACCATTTTCTTAATTGTTTAGGGTTTGTTTTCGTAGGTCTTTGTCTTCTCTTGTGTTTCACAGTTAGAGATATTCCTTTAGCATTTTGTTTTAGAGACGGTTTGGTGGTGCTGAATTCTTTTAGCTTTTGCATGTCTGTAAAGAATTAAAGAATTCGTAATTGATTATTGATTTCTACATCAAATCTGAATGAGATCCTTGCTTGGTATATTAATCTTGCATGTAAGTTCTTCCCTTTCATCACTTTAAGTATATCATGCCACTCCCTTCTGGCTTGTAGAGTTTCTGCTTAGAAATCAGCTGTTAACCTTATGGGAGTTCCCCTGTGTGTTACTGGTCATTTTTCCCTCATTGCTTTCAATAATTTTTCTTTGTCTTTAATTTTTGCCAATTTGATTCCTATGTGTTTTGACATGTTTCTCATTGGGTTTATCCTGTATGGGACTCTCTGCACTTCCTGGACTTGGGTGGCTATTTCCTTTCCCATGTTAGGGAAATTTTTCACTATAATTTCTTCAAATATTTTCTCGGGCCCTTTCTCTCTCTCTTCTCCTTCTGGGGCACCTATAATGCGAATGTTGTTGTGTTTAATGTTGTCCCAGAGGTCTCTTAGGCTGTCTTCATTTCTTTTCTTTCTTTTTTCTTTATTCTGTTCCACAGCAGTGAATGCCACCATTCTGTCTTCCAGGTCTTTTATGCGTTCTTCTGCCTCAGTTATTCTGCTATTGATTCCTTTTAGTGTATTTTTCTTTTCAGTTATTATATTGTCCATCTCTGTTTATTCTTTAATTCTTCTAGATCTTTATTAACCATTTCTTGCATCTTCTAGATCTTTGCCTCTATTCTTTTTCCGAGGTCCTGAATCATCTTCATGATCATTATTCTGATTTCTTTTTCCAGAAAATTGCCTATCTCCATTTCATTTAGTTTTTTT
The DNA here is from genome assembly GCF_025265405.1 of Mesoplodon densirostris. Lineage (NCBI taxonomy): Eukaryota > Metazoa > Chordata > Mammalia > Artiodactyla > Ziphiidae > Mesoplodon > Mesoplodon densirostris. The sequence continues at coordinate 105,918,228 of NC_082668.1, read as the reverse complement.
CTGGGGTTTCATCTTGTTCCTTCATCTGGTACATAGACCCCTGCCATCTCATCTTGTCTATCTTTCTGTGAATGTGGTTTTTGTTCCACAGGCTGCAGTATTGTAGTTCTTCTTGCTTCTGCTGTCTGCCCTCTACTTTATTTCTTTTGATTTTCGTTTTTTCTTTCTTTTTTCTCCCTTTTCTTCTGAGCCATGTGGTGGACAGGATCTTGGTTCTCTGGCCGGCTGTCAGGCCTGTGCCTCTGAGGTTGGAGAGCTGAGTTCAGGGAATTGATCCATCAGACACCTCCCAGCTTAAAGTAATATCAAATGCTGAAAGCTCTCCCAAAGATCTCCATCTCAACACTAAAGCCCAACGTAACTGAACAACCAGTGAGCTACAGTGCTTGACACCCTATGCCAAACAACTAGCAAGACAGGAACACAACCCCACCCATTGGCAGAGAGGATTCTTAAAATCATAAGGTCACAGACACACCAAAACCCACCACTGGACATGGTTCTGCCCACCAGAAACACAAGATCCAGCTTCATACACCAGAACACAGGCACCTCCCTCCACCAGGAACCCTACACAACCCACTTCACCAACTTTAGCCACTATGGGCAGACACCAAAAACAATGGGAACAACGAATCTGCAGCCTGTGAAAAGGAGATGCCAAAAACAGAAATTTAAGCAAAATGAGAAGACAGAGAAACACACAGCAGATGAAGGAGCAAGGTAAAAATGCACCAGACCAAACAAATGAAGAGGAAATGGGCAGTTTACCTGAAAAACAATTCAGAGTCATGATAGTCAAGATAATCCAAAATCTTGGAAATAGAATGTAGAAAATTCAAGAAAGTTATATCAAGGATCTAGAAGAACTAAAGAGCAAACACACAATGTTGAACAAAACAATAAATGAAATTAAAAATTCTCTGGAAGGAAACAATAGCAGAATAACTCTGGCAGAATAACAGGATTAGTGACCTGGGTGATAAAATAGAGGAAATAACTACTGCTGAGCAGAATTAAAAAAAAAAAAGAATAAAAAGAATTGAGGACAGATTTAGAGACCTCTGGGACAACATTAAATGCACCAACATTCGAATTATAAGGGTTCAAGAAGAAGAAGAGAAAAAGAAAGTGGCTGAGAAAGTATGTGAAGAGATTATAGTTGAAAACTTCCCAATATGGGAAAGGATATAGTCAATCAAGGTCAGGAAGTACAGAGAGTCCCATACAGGATAAATCTAAGGAAAAACACACCAAGACATATTTTAATCAAAATATCAAAAATTAAATACAAAGAAAAAATATTAAAAGCAGGAATGGAAAAACAACAAATAACATAACAAGAGAATCCCCATAAGTTTAACAGCTGATCTTTCAGTAGAAACTCTGTAAGCCAGAAGGGAAAGACAGGACATATTTAAAGTGATGAAAAGGTAAAACCTACAACCAAGATTACTCTACCCAGCAAGTGTCTGATTCAGATTCAATGGAGAAATTAAAATCTTTACAGACAAACAAAATGTATGAGAATTCAGCACTACCAAACCAACTTTACAACAAATGCTAAAGGAGCATCTCTAGGCAGGAAACACAGGAGAAGAAAAAGACCTACAATAACAAACCAAAAACAATTAAGAAAATGGTAATAGGAATATACATATTGATAATTATCTTACATGTTAATGGATTAAATGCGCCTAACAAAAGACATAGACTGGCTGAATGGATCCAAAAACAAGACCCATATATATGCTGTCTACAACAGACTCACTTCAGACTAGGGACACATGAAGACTAAAATGAGGAGATGAAAAAAATATTCCATTCAAATGGAAATCAAAAAAAATTGGAGCAGCAATTCTCATATCAGACAAAATCATTTTTAAAATAAAGACTATTACAAGAGACAAAGAAGGACACAACATAATGATCAAGGGATCAATCCAAGAAGAAGATATAGCAATTTAAAATATTTATGCACCCAACATAGGAGCACCTCAACACATAAGGAAAATGCTAACAGCCATAAAAGGGGCAATCAACAGTAACACAATCATACTAGGGGATTTAAACAGCCCACTTTCACCAATGAACAGATCATCTAAGATGAAAACAAATAAGGAAACACAAGTATTAAATGACAGATTAAAGAAGATGGACTTAATTGATATTTATAGGACATTCCATCCAAAATCAACAGAATAAACTTTCTTCTCAAGAGCTCATGGAACATTTTCCAGGATAGATTATATATTGGGTCACAAATCAAGCCTTAGTAAATTTAAGAAAATTGAAATCACATCAAGTACCTTTTCTGACCACAACATTATGAGACTAGATATCAATTACAGGAAAAAATCTTTAAAAAATAAAAACACATGGAGGCTAAACAGAACATTACTTTATAACCAAGAGATCACTGAAGAAATCAAAGAGGAAATCAAAAAATACCTAGAAGAAAATGACAGTGAAATCATGCTGACCCAAAACCTATGGGATGCAGCAAAAGCAGTTCTAAGAGGGAAGTGTATAGCAATACAATCCCACCTTAAGAAACAGGAAACATCTCGAATAAACAACCTAACCTTGCACCTAAAGCAATTAGAGAAAGAAGAACAAAAAAACCTCATAGTTAGCAAAAGGATCAGAAATAAATGAAGAAGAAATGAAGGAAAGATAGCAAAGATCAATAAAACTAAAAGCTGGTTCTTTGAGAAGATAAAGAAAATTGATAAACCATTAGTTATGCTCATCAAGAAAAAAAGGGAGTAGACTCAAATCAATAGAATTAGAAATGAAAAAGAAGTTACAACACACACGGCAGAAATACAAAACATCCTAAGAGACTACTACAAGCAACTCTATGCCAATAAAATAGACAACCTGGCAGAAATGGACAAATTCTTAGAAAAGCACAACCTTCCATGACTGAACCAGGAAGAAATAGAAAATATAAATGGAGAAATCAAAAGCACTGAAATTGAGACTGTGATTAAAATTTTTTCAACAAACAAAAGCCCAGACCCAGATGGTTTCACAGGCAAATTCTCTCAAGCATTTAGGGAAGCACTAACACTTATCCTTCTCAAACTCATCCAAAATATAGCAGAGGGATAAACACTCCCAAACTCATTCTACAAGGCCACAATCACCCTGATACCAAAACCAGACAAGAATGTCACAAAGGTAGAAAACTACAGGCCAATATCACTGATGAACATAGATGCAAATATCTTCAACAAAATACTAGCAAACAGAATCCAACAGCACATTAAAATGATCATACACCACGATCAAGTGGTGTTTATCCCAGGAATGCAAGGATTCTTCAGTATACACATATCAATCAATATGATAAACTATATTAACCTACTAAAGGATAAAAACCATATGATCATCTCCATAAATGCAGAAAAAGCTTTTGACAAAAATCAACACCAATTTACGATAAAAAAAAAAACACTCCAGAAAGTAGGCATACAGGGAACTTACCTCAACATAATAAAGGCCATATATGACAAACTCACAGCCAACGTCATTCTCAATGGTGAAAAACTGAAACCCCTTCCTCTAAGATCAGGAGCAAGACAAAGTATCCACTCTCACAACTATTATTCAACATAGTTTTGGAAGTTTTAGTCACATCAATCAGAGAAGAAAAAGAAATAAAAGAATCCATATTGGAAAAGAAGAAATAAAACTGTCACTGTTTGCACTTGATATGATACTATACATAGAGAATCCTAAAGGTGCTACCAGAAAAATACTAGAGCTAATCAGTGAATTTGGTAAAGCAGCAGGATACAAAATTAATTCACAACAATCTCTTTTATTCCTATACATTAATGATGAACAATCTGAAAGAGAAATTAGGGAAACACTCCTATTTACCAATGCAAAAAAAAGAATAAAATACCTAGGAATAAACCTACCTAAGGAGACAAAAACCTGTATGAAGAAAACTATAACATACTGATGAAAGAAATTAAAGATGATACAAACAGATGGAGAGATATACCATGTTCTTGGATTGGAAGAATCAACATTGTGAAAATGACTCTACTACCCAAAGCAACCTACAGATTCAATGCAATCCCTATCAAACTACCAATGGCACTTTTCAGAGAACTAGAACAAAAATTTTCACAATTTGTATGGAAATTCAAAAGACCCCCAATAGCCAAAGCAATCTTGAGAAATAAAAACGGAGCTGGAGGAATCAGGCTCCCAGACTTCAGACAATACTACAAAGCTACAGTAATCAAGACAGTATGGTACTGGCACAAAAACAGAACTGTAGATCAATGGAACAGGGCAGAAAGCTCAGAGATAAAGCACATATGATCACCTTATTTTTGATAAAGGATTCAAGAATATACAATAGAGAAAAGAGAGCCCCTTCAATAAGTGGTGCTGGGAAAACAGGACAGCTACATGTATAAGAATGAAATTAGAACACTATGTAAGACCATACACACAAATAAAATTCAAATGGATTAAAGACTTAAATATAAGTCTGGACATTATAAAACTCTTAGAGGAAAACATAGGCAGAACACTCTATGACGTAAATCACAGCAAGATCCTTTTTGACCCACTTCCTAGAGAAATGGAAATAAAAACGAAAATAAACAAGTGGGGCCTAATGAAACTTAAAAGCTTTTGTACAGCAAAGGAAACCATAAACAAGACGAAAAGACAACCCTCGGAATGGGAGAAAATATTTGCAAATGAAGCAACTGACAAAAGATCATTCTCCAAATTTACAAGCAGCTCATGCCATTTAATATCAAAAAACAAACAGCCCAATCCAAAAATGGACAAAAGTCCTAAATAGACATTTCTCCAAAGAAGATATTGCCAACAAATATATGCAAGGATGCTCAACATCACTAATCATTAGAGAAATGCAAATCAAAACTACAATGAGGTGTCAACTCAAACCGGTCAGAATGGCCATCATCACAATATCTACAAACAATAAATACTGGAGGGGTGTGGAGAAAAGGGAACCCTCTTGCTCTGTTGGTGGGAATGTAAATTGATACAGCCACTAAGGAGAACATTATGGAGGTTCATTAAAGAACTAAAAGTAGAACTACCATATGACCCAGCAATCCTACTACTGGGCTTGTACCCTGAGAAAACCATAATTCAAAAAGATTCATGTACCACAATGTTCATTTCAGCTCTCTTTACAATAGCCAGGACATGGAAGCAACCTATGTGTCCACTGACAGAGGAATGGATAAAGAAGATGTGGCACATATATACAATGGAATGTTACTCAGCCATAAAAACAAATGAAATTGTGTTATTTGTAGTGAGTTGGATGGACATAGAGACTGTCATATTGAGTGAAGTAAGTCAGAAAGAGAAAAATAAATACCATATGTTAACACATATATATGGAATCTAAAAAAAATAGAAAGAAAAAAAAATGGTTCTGAAGAACCTAGGGGCAGGACAGGAGTAAGGACGCAGAGGTAGGGAATGGACTTGAGGACATGGAGATTGGGAATGGTAAACTGGGACGAAGTGAAAGAGTGGAATGAATACATATACACTACCAAATGTAAAATAGATAGCTAGTGGGAAGCAGCCACATAGCACAGGGTGATCAACTAGATGCTTTGTGACCTAGAGGGTTGGTATAGGGAGGGTGGAAGGGAGATGCAAGAGGGAGGAGATATGGGGATATATGTATATGTATAGCTAATTCACTTTGTTATAAAGCAGAAACTAACACACCATTTTAAAGCAATTATACTCCAATAAAGATGTTAAAAAAATAAAAAAAGAACAACAACATAAAAGGAAATGATGCTACTGTTTCATTAAATTAATTTCATGTGGAACCTCCATGTTGGCCATGCCATAAACTCTCACCTTCCCACAACAAAAAAGATTTCTTTTTAATTTATCATTGAGCTATGTCTTGAACTTTTTCTTTCTCTCAATCCTACTCAGATTTTCACATATCTCACCTGGATCCCTAAAATTGCCTTCTATCTGCTCCCCTGCCTCAAATATTGTTCCTTATAAAGAATACATATAGCAGCAAGGGTGCTTTATCTGAAACACTAAGGTGGCTGTTTCCTTCAATTGCTGGAATCCAACAAGCCTTTAATGCCTCCAGTTCCATGTATACACAGAGCTGATGTTTCCTTATGCTTCCTATGACAGGTCATATTTCTATTCTCATGCTGTTTCTTCTATGTGGAATATATCCTTCACAACCACCATACTCTCTTCTCTTCTTTCTTTTCCTGCTAAACGTCCCATTCTCTTTTCCTGTATAAATCTTATTAAATAATCAGGACCCAGCTAAGATTCATTCTCTAGAAGCTCCTCTGACCTCCATTCTGTATTATCTCTCAGGTCTAGGAGTTTACAGACTAAAGTTGCTGACCCCTGAGCACATCATGCTGTTCTTTATCAGAGCATTACCATGTTATATGGAAACCTTGTTTCTATATAACCATATCTCCTTCCATTCAACAAAGTTCACAGAAGCTTATCTGAGGCTTTGCATGTATAGTGTTTGTCTGGCATAAAGTGTGGTTCACTGTGTGTTTGTTGAATTGAGTTGTAACTTTCATTGAACATCAATGAGTTATCAAGCAGAAAATTCAACATCTGCTTCTTATCAAGATTCTAAAATGTAAAATGCCATTTTAAAGCAATCTAGTCTCCAGAAAATGTTTAACTCTTCTTCCTTATAATAGAGTGGAGGTCACTCCCTCCTACATTACCTTTATACCCTGTACCTCAGCTATCACAAAAAAATAATATTGCATTTTAACTCATATGCAATAATAATTGCATTTTAATTCATAATGGTAACTCATATGTTCCCATTAATATATTTATATTGGCTATGATGAGAGGAACTATTTTTTATCCATTCCTACAAATGCATGATTTAGCACAGTATATTATACACTACTCTAATTGTTTAAATTGACAAATCCCAGTCACTTTAACTCTGCTAGTAGGAGACATTTCAAGAAGACATGACGTAGCATAATCCACTGAGCTCTTCACTAGTCTCAGATTTCACACTTCATTTCTGGCTTTCATTAAGTTGATTCCTTAGAATAATTTGTTTGGAGATTACCTTCCAGATAGAATTGTTATAAAATGAAATAAAAACATAAATTGAAAATTTGTGTTGCATGCCAAAAGTTCTATTAAAATGTAAAATTCTGAGTGGTATCACACTAATTTTTATCACCATTACTGCCATCATGGTCAGTATCGTATTCTATTTAAACAGCTGTATTGAGTTGGTTGCCTAGTGCTTCTGTAAAATGTCTTTGAGAATGTGAAATGTTGCTGTATAGCAACACAAGCAGAAACTGATTGGAACTCCATCATTCGGAAGGATATCTGTTATTTTTCTCCATTGCTTTGCTTTATTCCCTGAGTGCTTGTCTAATTCCCTTTTCAGTCTAAGAGTACAGCTTTTGCAGCCTCAAAGATTCCTTTGAATAAGAAACTTGGCTTGAGATAACCTAGACCTGAACCTACCCAGTAGGGTGGGGCCAGACCACAAATTAACTGCACTCCAATGAGTGCTCTGAATTTGAGGAGTTATTTCCCAGGCATTTGAATTAAGGATTAGGCACCAGTCAGGCTGGGACTTTGAATCTCATCTCTGTTACTATGTTTCTCTTTTCTCTCATGCTATCAACTTGAAGCTAAAACCTTGAGGTTAAATTTATGATTTTTCATCTCAGAGTAGACACTCCTTGAATTTCTAGTGTGAAGTTTATAAGCCTTTATACAGTTCACTGGTCCCTTACTGTAGATTTTTCTTGCCTCTGTGATTCACCCCATTATCGTTAATATTTCTATTCCCAAACAAAAAAATATGGAAGAGCCACAAAACCTCTCTTTACATTTACAGTTTGACATTTACAGTTTCTTGACATTTGACATTTACAGTTTCCAAATAAACAAATCTATTAAGACTCTCATCATGTTTTTTATTTATAAACATAATTTATCTAGTCTGGATTTTCTCTTGGTTGCTGCTGTATCTTCACTGTTTCCCTAGAATATATATATTTTATATATATATAGAATATATATATAGAATATATATTTAATTATGGCCATATTTCTTTGACCACTTTAAGTTCCTCCCACCTTAGAAATAAAATTTTTCATTGAGATACCCATCAGATAAAATATTTCCCCCCAGATATATATTTACTCAAGTTGCTTTAGAAAAGTAAATTTGTGTCACATTGTGGACTGTAAGAGATGCTGGCAGATGTAAATCCATGTCAAGAAGCTTGCAGTTTTTTTGTGTTAAATGGTAAAATATATGATAGAGTATCTTCTTCTAATTAGTTAGTGGATGGCCCTTTACAGTAATCCAGTATTATTGTCTTAAGGGAAATGTCACATGCAAAAGCCATGTAGCCTTTGACTGCACTCCCTTTCCATCCTCTTCAGAGCCATGGTGAGCTGGTATTCACCTTGACATTTCCTTCTGGCACCTTTGTTTTTATGCTTCCCCTGACAGGATTAAAATATATACTAATAAATATTTTTAAAGTGATATGACTTCATGATTCTATATTAAATAGAAAGGTAATATTTGTTTTCATTACTTTTTTAAGTAATAACATAAATCAGAGAGGTGGAGTCAAGATGGGGGTGTGGGAAGACACCAAGTTAGCATCTCCTCACAACTAGGGCACCTGCTGGCTGCTGGTAGGGGATGCTGATGCACAAGGAGATGGGAGAGACCCCCAAGTGAACTGGTAGGATGTGGGGAGACTGAGGGGGTAGAAGTGGAGTCCAGACAAGATTGGGGCCCCTGAGGTCAGGGAGATCAGGAGAGGCAGGTAGGAGGGGCCCTCTGGGATGAGTGGGAGAGGAGCGGAGGGTGTTTACCCCACACACTCGGGCCCGGTGAGACTGCTGAGTTTCCACCTGAGGTACCCTGGCTTCTGAGACCAGGGGTGGGGGGCAGGCCTGGGCCCCTTCTGTTCCTTGAGCCTGAGCCCCACACCCCCACAGCCCCCATGGCATTTTCCAGCCCTGTGGGTCCTAAGCATAGGTCTCGCCGACTGCCCAAATCACGCCCCTGTTTAGGCCCCACACTCCACAGCCAAGTTATTTTCCCCATTTCTTTTTCTTGTTTTTCTTTTCTTTTCTTTTCTTTTTTCTTTTCTTTTACCTCCTCGTCTTTTTCACTATTGTGGTACTATTGTACCTTCTGGTTGCTGTTTCATCTATATTTGTATTTTTATATTATTTCTAACATATAGGTTAGTTTCCTAGTCTAATTTTATTTTTTACTTTGTAATTGTTCTCTCTCTCTCTTTTTTTTTCTTTGCCAACCCACACAGCTTGTGGGATGTTGGTTCATGAGCTGCGGGTTGGGCCAAAGATCCTGCAATGGGAGCTCTGAGTCAGAACCACTGAACTAACAGAGAACTTCAGACCCCAGGGAATATTCACCAGAGTGAGGTCTCCCAGAGATCCTCATCTCAACACCAAGACCCAGCTCTACCCAGCAGCCTACAAACACCAGTGGTGGAAACCTCAGGCTAAACAACTAATAAGACAGGAACACAATCCCACTCATTAAAAAAAAAAAAAAAGAGATGGCAAAAAAATATGTCACAGATGAAGGAGCAAGGTAAAAACCTACAAGACCAAATTAATGAAGAGGAAATAGGCAATCTACCTATAAAAGAATTCAGAGTAATGATAGTAAAGATGGTCCAGAATCTCAAAAATAGAATGGAGGCACGGATTGAGAAAACACAAGAAATGTTTAATAAAGATCTAGAAGAACTAAAGAACAAACAAATAGAGATGAACAACACAATAACTTAAATAAAAATACACTAGAAGGAATCAATAACAGAATAAGTGAGGCAGAAGAATGAATAAGTAAGTTGGAAGACAAAATGGTGGAAATAATGGCCAAGGAGCAGAATAAAGAAAAAACGATGAAAAGAATTGAGGACAATTTCTGGGACCTCTGGGACAACACTAAATACACCAACATTTGAATTTTAGGGGTTCCAGAAGAAGAAGAGAAAAAGAAAGGGTCTGAGAAAATATTTGAACAGATTATACTTGAAAACTTCCCTAACATGGGAAAGGAAATAGTCACCCAAGTCCAAGAAGCACAGAGAGTCGCATTCAGGATAAACCTAAGGAAAAACACATCAAGACACATTAATCACACTAACAAAAAATAAATTCAATGAAAACATATTAAAAGCAGCAAGGGAAAAACAAAATAATAATATACAAAGGAATCCCCATAAGGTTATCAGCTGATTATTCAGCAGAAACTCTGCAGGCCAGAAGGAAGTGGCAGGATATACTAAAGTGATGAAGGAAAAAAACCTACAAGCAAGATTAATCTACCTGCCAAAGATGTCATTCAGATTTGATGGAGATATCAAAAGTTTTCAGACAAGCAAAATCTAGGAGAATTCAGCACCACCAAACCAGCTTTACAACAAATGTGAAAGAAACTTCTCTAGGTGGGAAACACAATAAAAGAAAAAGACCCACAAAAGCAAATGCAACACAGTTAAAAAAATGGTAATAGGAACTTACTTATTGATAATAACCTTGAATGTAAATGGATTAAATGTCCCAACCAAAAGACACAAACTGGCTGAATGCATACAAAAACAAGACCCATATATATGCAGTCTACAAGAGACCCACTTCAGACCTAGGGACACATACAGACTGAAAGTAAAGGGATGGAAAAAGATATTCCATGCAAATGGAAGTCAAAAGAAAGCTGGAGTAGCAATATTCATATCAGATAAAATAGACTTTAAAATAAGACTGATACAAGACCTAAGGAAGGAAACTATATAATCATCAAGGATAAATCCAAAAAGAAGATATAAAAATCATAAATGTTTATGGACCCAATATAGCAACACCTCAATACATTAGGCAAATGCTAACAATCATGAAAGGAGAAATCAACAGTAACACAAAGATAGTAGTGAACTTTAACACCCCACTTACACCAATGAACAGATCATCCAAACAGAAAATAACTAAGGAAACACAAGCTTTAAATGACACAATAGATCAGATAGATTTAATTGATATTTATTGAACATTCCACCTGAAAGTGGCATAATACACTTTCTTCTCAAGTGCACACAGAATATTCTCCATGATAGATCACATCTTGGGTCACACATCAAGCTTCAGTAAATTTAAGAAAATTGAAATCATATCAAGCATCTTTTCTGACTACAACACTTTGAGATTAGAAATCAATTAGAGGAAAAACTGTAGAAAAGTTTTGGAGGCTAAATAGTGCACTACTAAATAACCAAGAGATCACTGAAGAAATCAAAGAGGAAATCAAAAAAAAAAATACCTAGAAACAAATGACAATGAAAACATGAAGACCTAAAACCTATGGGATGCAGCAAAAGCAGTTCTAAGGGGGAAGTTTATAGCAATTCAATCTCCCCTCATGAAACAAGAAAAATCTCAAATACGCAATCTAATCCTACACTTAGAAGGAAGAACAAAGAAAACCCAGAGTCAGTAGAAGGAAAGAAATCATAAAGATGAGAGCAGAAATCAATGAAATGGAAATGAAGAAAACAGTAGCAAAGATCAATAAAACTAAAAGCTGCCTCTTTGAGAAGATAAACAAAATTGATAAACCCTTAGCCAGACTCATCAAGAAAAATAAGTAGAGGATTCAAATTCAATAAAATTAGAAATGAAAAAAGGAGAAGTCACAATGGACACCACAGAAATACAAAGCATCATAAGAGACTACTGCAAACAACTATATGCCAATAAATGTGATAACCATGAAGAAATGGACAAATTCCTGGATAGGTACCATTTTCCAAGACTTAACAAGGAAGAATTAGAAAATATGAACAGACCTATCAAAAGTAATGAAATTGAAACCATAATTAAAAATCTTCTAACAGACAAATGTCCAGGACAAGATGGCTTCACAGACGAAGTCTATCAAACATTTAGAGAAGAGCTAACACTTCTCAAACTCTTCCAAAAAATTGAAGAGGGAGAAACACTCCCAAATTCATTCTATGAAGCCACCAACATCCTGATACCTAAACCAGACAAGATATAACAACAAAAAAAAGATAATTAGAGACCAATATCACTGATGAACATATATGCAAAAGTCCTGAACAAAATACTACCAAACAGAATGTAACAGCACATTAAAAGTATCATACACTATGATCAAGTGGGGTTTATCCCAGGAATGCAAGGATTCTTCAGTATATGCAAATCAATCAATGTGATAAACCATATTAACAAACTGAAGGATAAAATCTACATGATCATCTCAATAGAAGCAGAAAAAGCTTTCAACAAAATTCTACACCAATTTATAAAAACCTTCCAGAAAGTAGGCATACAGGGAACTTACATCAACATAAGAAAGGCTATAGATGAAAAACCCACAGCCAACATCATTCTCAATGGTGAAAAACTGAAAGCATTTACACTAAGATCAGGAGCAAGACAAGGTTACCCACTCTCTCCACTCTTATTAAACAAAGTTTTGGACGTCCTAGCTGTGGCAATCAGAGAAGAAAAAGAAATAAAAGGAATACAAATTGGAAAAGAAGAAGTAAAACTGTCACTGCAGATGACATGATACTATACATAGAAAATCCTATAGATGTCACCAGAAAACTTCTAGAACTAGTCAGTGAATTTGGTAAGGTTGCAGGATACAAAATTAATGTACAGCAATTTCTGACATTACTATACACAGACAATGAAAATCAGAAAGAGAATTAAAGAAACAATCCCATTTACCATCACAACAGGAAGAATAAAATACCTAGGAATAAACCTGATTAAGGAGGTGAAAGACTTGTACTCTGCAAACTATAAAACACTGATGAAAGGAATCAAAGATGACATAAACAGATGGAGAAATATACCATGTTCATGGATTGGAAGTATCAATATTGTGAAAATGACTATGCTACTCAAAGCAATCTACAGATTCAATGCAATCACTATCAAGCTACCAACTGCATTCTTCACAGAATTAGAACGAAAAAAAATTGCAATTCATATGGAAACACAAAAGACCCTGAATAGCCAAAGCAATCTTGAGGACAAAAAAATGGAGCTGGAGGAATCAGGCCCCCTGACTTCGAACTATACTGCAAAACTACAGTAATCAAGACAGTATGGTACTGACACAAAAACAGAAATATAGTTAAATGGAACAGGATAGAATGCCCAGAGATAAACCCATGCACATATGGTCACCTTATTTACAACAAAGGAGGCAAGAACTTAACAATGAAGAAAATACAACCTCTTCAATAAGTGGTGCTGGGAAAACTGGAAAGTTACATGTAAAAGAATGAAATTGGAACACTACATAACACCATACATAAAAATAAACTACAAAAGGATTAATGACCTAAAAGTAAGACCAGACACTATAGAACTATTAGAGGAAAACATAGGAAAAACACTCTTTGACATAAACCACAGCAAGATCTTTTTTAACCCACTTCCTAGAGTAACAGAAATAAAAACAAAAATAAATAAATGTGACTCAATTAAACTTGAAAGCTTTTGCACAGCAAAGGAAATCATAAACGAGATGAAAAGACAACTCTCAGAATGGGAGAAAATATTTGCAAATGAAACAACAGACAAAGGATTAATCTCCAAATGATACAAAGAGCTCATGGAGCTCAATATCAAAAAAGCAAATAATCCAATTAAAAAATGGGCAGAAGACCTAAATAGACATTTAACCAAGGAAGACATATGGATGGTCAAGAGGCACATGAAAAGATATTCAACATCACTAATTATGAGAAATGCAAATCAAAACTACAGTGAGGTATCACCTCACACTAGTCAGAATGGTCATTATCAAAAAATTTAGAAACAATAAATGCTAGAAAGAGTGTGGTGAAAAGGAAACCCTCATACACTGTTGGTAGTAATGTAAGCTGATACAACAGCTATGGAATACAGTATGTAGGTTCCTTAAAAAACTGAAAGTAGAACTACCATATGGCCCAGCAATCCAAATACTGGGCATATACCCTGAGAAAACCATAGTTTAAAAAGAGGTATGTATCACAATGTTCATTACAGCACTATTTACAATAGCCAAGACATGGAACCAACTTAAATGTCCATTGACCAATGAATGCATAAAGAAGATGTGGCACATATATACAATGGAATATTACTCAGCCCTAAAAGGAAACGAAATTGAGTAGTAGTAGTGAGGTAGTGTAGTGAGGTGGATGGACATAGAGTCTGTCATACAGAGTGATGTAAGTCAGAAAGAGAAAAACAAATACTGTATATATGAAATCAAAAAAAAAATGGTACTTATGACCCTAGTTGCATGACAGGAATAAAGATGTAGACATAGAGAACGGATTTGAGGACATGGGGTGGGAGGGGAAAGCTGAGGTGAAGTGAGAGTAGCATCAACATATATACACTACTGAATGTAAAATAGCTAGTGGGAAGCAGCAGCATAACACAAAGAAATCAGCTTGGCACTTTGCGATGAACTTGATGGGTGGGATAGGGAAGATGGGAGGAAAGCTCAAGAGGGAGGGCTTATGGGGACATGTGTATCCATATGGCTGATTCACTTTGGTGTACAACAGAAACTAACATGGTATTGTGAAGCAATTATACTCCAATAAAGATCTATTTAAAAATAGCATAAATCAATTGACTGTGGTCTTCTTAAAGCCATATAAAATTGAACAGTAAATTATGACAATAGACTATGGTTTGTTTGGAAATTGTTGTCAATTAAATATAACTTCCTCTGAAATCTCTAGATATTGGATTTCTTTTTTACTACAAGTGCTATAATACCCTGGTGAAAATCAGTTTTTGAAAGCAGTTTTATATATAAAATCAACAGTCTCTGAGCGTTCTGGTTGCCAGGATAGATCCTGGGGCATTCTTAACCTTTTCTTGATCACTGTTTGTGAATTTTCTCAGTTGCTATACACACCACACTCAGATCTCCAGATCTCCAAGGAGGTTTGGAAGCTACTGGTTTTCATGAAGACATGGCTAAGCTGGAAACCCAGTAACACATTTATTGGAAGGCAATGAGAACAATCACTTCCCAAATAATTCACAAAATATAAAAATCAGAGAAGTCTATCTACAATGTGATTTAACAAATAAATGTGTTCTGCTCAGGCAATCCATATGTTCTTTTTTAGGTACAATATTTATAGACTGTGTTCTTAAAAGGAAGCACATGATAAGGATATGGTATCTCAGCTTCTGAGGGTTTAAAAATCTGTTGTGAAAGACATGATTTCCCTAGACAAATATTTCTTCTGCTTTTCAGAAATAAATTATTTATAGGTGAAGATAAATCTCACCAATGGGTTTGATAAAGATCTTTTCCACACAGTCAGAATGGGCAAGTAAAACTTTACATTAGCTGAGGCATGGATTTTATTATTGTCTCCCTCAGCTGCCTGACCCTAAACCAATAGCTCATCTTAGTTACACTCAGTTTTTGAATCTGTAGAATGGATACATTGTATGGGTCACAGCTTACATCTGTGGAGATTAGTTTTCTTGCCTCAATTGTAGTCATTAGGTTTTTCCATCTAGGAATGTCCTATAAAATAGTATCACTTCCAGCAAATAAATATACAATGGCCAAGGAAAGAATTTCATACATACAAGCTTTGCATCCCCAACACATGAATTTCTAGACGAATTGTCTCTCAATCTTTTATCTGTGTTTATGCATGAAATGCTGTCTAGATTGAGGACCCCCGACTATTAATGACATTTGTTCCTGAATGGTGGAATTTGGAGATGATGTATCGATATTTTTTTCCATGTTCTTATTTGAACTTTCCTGTTTTATTTTTTCAGTGGGGATGGTAAATATATTTTCTCCTTGCAGTGCCAAAAAGGAGGGAGAAACTCTTCCAGATATCCCAAGAATTGTATTCTTTTTGTTTACTGTTTTTATTTTTTTATGTTTTATTTATTTATTTATTTATTTGCGGTATGTGGGCCTCTCACTGTTGTGGCCTCTACCACTGCAGAGCACAGGCTCCGGATGCGCAGGCTCAGCAGCCATGGCTCACGGGCCCAGCTGCTCTGCGGCATGTGGGATCTTCCTGGACCAGGGCATGAACCTGTGTCCCCTGCATCGGCAGGTGGACTCTCAACCACTGCACCACCAGGGAAGCCCTGTTTACTGTTTTTAAAAAGATGTATTCAGAATTCTGTCTCATTCTCTTAATAATCTAGCAGTTATATATAATAATCTTGTGTGCTTGTGTATTGAGTTGTTGTTTTTTTTTTGTTGTTTTAATGAAACAAAGAAATTTTTAAAAACTGAGTATTTTGTGGTCCTCAGAAAAAGAACTACTTCTCTGTGTTCTGGGTTGATGCTAAGTTGTTGCAAAGATCTGATCATGTATGCTACTGCTGTACCCCCCACCCATGGTGGACTTTACAAATTAAGTATAAACACAGTCAGACTCCATCTTAGCACAGAGCTTCAGGTACAAACTACAAATCTGACTGATGGCAGTCAAAGTAAATCTTACTTATCAACACAAATTTACAAAACCAGAAACAAAATCCCTGGCATGGCACATGAGCCCTCCACAATCGGGCCCCTGCCTACAGTGCTAAATTCTTCTCTGATCACAGTCCTTCATTTTAGCCATGACAGAAAACTTTACCAAAATACCTTGTTTTCTCACTCTGTACCACTATTGCACATGTTCTTTCCTTTCTGTGCTTTGTCCTCTGGCAACTTTTGCCCAATAAGTGTATTTGTGTCCATGTTTTTTTCGGCTCTCATGTGAACTCTTTCATAAAGCTACAGTGACTTTCCAGGCAGAGTCAAATCCTTTCTTCTTGTTTTATCCCAATTACTGAGTATGTACCTCATTTTTAACATCTATCTCCCTGTTATACTTTTGTTTGTTTTCTGCCCCAGATTGTGAAGCGCTACAGTCTTAGTTGTGTTATATTCTTCTTGGGGTTCCTAGTGCTTAACAAAATTCCTGAATCAAATAGATCTCATAAATGAATGACTAGGTAAGTTAATGATCAAACTTTACTCTCTGAAATCTAAATATTAAAAACATTCTGGAAAAAGGGAAAGTATCTGGACTAAAACCTGTTAGGATAAGCTAAATAATGCTGCAGTAACAAAGAACTCCAAATCTCCTTTCAACTCTTGTCAAGTCTGCCATGGGCTATAGCAGCTCTCTGGATCATCCATCTTCTCAGAGATCCAGGCAGATAGTAGCTCTGTTACCCTGTAATTTCACCATCTGGAACCTGTGGTCTCCTCAGTTGATGTGACATGGGAAAATAGTGTAGAAAGATACCTATGGTCTAGAGAATTCTTGTATCCAGAAATGATATAGCACAAGCCCACTCAACCCCATAAGCTGGAATTAGTCACATGGCTACACTGAACAACTAGAACAAGGGGAAGTGTATTATTTTCTTGGCCCAGAAGGAGATCACAAGTGGGTGAGTACTCTTAGCACTTAACATCAGTATAGACACAAAACAGTTGTGATTCTCTTAATTTGGGATATGGACACAGATAGATATGAATATAAACAGAAAATACACTGCTATGAATTCATTGTGAGCCAACAGTCTGCCCTGTTGGATACCAACTGTATTGTGTAAGGGGAAAAATTGTTTTTGGATCTTGTTAAATAATAGGACATCTGCATTTGCATAGAATGAGGAAAAAAATGAAGAAATACTGATATTGCCTGTGGCAATGGTTTATTGGGGTGATTTAGCTTAGGGAAAAGGTGAGTGAGTACAACACTTTACTTATCTTCGTATTACTAATGTTGTTTCATGTGAATGGACTTGGTGCATCTGATAGGAGTAAGCAAAGGCTATGTGAAAAAGTTCATCATTTCTGCAAGTGTATAAGAGAAGATATACAAGAGAAATTATAAAATCTGTTTAGTGATTCATCAATTTTTCTGATTCAGATGTAGTGTAGTATTGTGGAAAGAGTGCTGAGTTAAGTCTTCAAGTTTCTAGATATGGTTCTGTAAGAAAATGCCTGAATCATCTCTTATAATTTACCCAAGCCCTCTGTACCTCAATTTATTTATCTATAAAAGTCAGGAAAATCAGACATGAGTTCTCAGATCTCTACCAGCTCCAAAAGTTTGTAACTGTTGTAGGTCATGTATTCACTCATATAATCTTCTTCTTTAGGTCAGGTACAATAGTTTAGTTTCAAATATTCAACAAAATCACTTCCTGGATTTAGTCCAACATCACTTTTCACCTGCTTCCTCCTCTGTGTTTCATGCTGCCTTTTTCCGGTTGTGCTTTCTTCCTTTAAAAGATAACCAGGTGTTGAACATGCTTGTTAAAAACATTAGTTCCCAGTTGAAAATTTCTCTTTGGTGCAATCAGAATATATGAAAGGACATTTAAATAGGAAGAAATTGAGTGAGTGCAACTGTCAAATAATGTATTTGGGGCATGAAACACTGGCTTATTTATGGGATCTTCCAGAACTACAGCCAAGGAATAAAAAGGTCTACCTTCAACATGCTTTGATTAAAAAAAAATAAATCCAAAAAACTTAAGATAGAAATTATTTAGCTCTGATTTTATATAATTTTTCAAAGTACCAAATTGATTTATTTCATACAAGGCCACTTGAAATTCAAGTGATAGTAATAGAGCTCTTTTTATATATTCCAGTAGCCTCTAGTAATTTAACTTATGAAGACAGGACAATTTATATTTCCACGGAAACTTGTAGAGGCTTTTCTACTTTCTTATTCCAATTTATGTTTTTCTTTAATATATATATTAGTCCTTGGAAATAAGACAGAAATCCAGAACTTCAAGAAAACAGTTTAAAGTTTATTGTCACCTAAGGTCCAGAATTTGTCTGTGTAGCTTTGCCTTATACAACTGTAATTGTTGGAATTGGAACTTGTATTTTTTGGAGGATAATCAAGATGTAGGGACAGCCAGGGGCAATGCTTAGAGATCTAAAGGGCCAGGTTAAAGTCCATGGGAAAGTGACACGTGTGCTTCTGAGGACATGGAGTGACCATGTAACCTTCCTTCTGATTGTTCTGGTCATGTATTTAAGTCAGGTTGAACTGTTATTAAAAAAAATACCATAGACTGGGGAGACTTAAAAAACAAACATATATTTCTCATCATTCTGAAACTGGGAAGTCCAAGATCAATGTGCCAGCAGTTTGGGTTCCTGGTGAGAGCCAGCTTCAGGGTTTGCAGATGGTCACCTTTTCACTGCGTGCTCACGTGGCTTGTCTTTTCTTATAAGAACACTAATCCCGCTCATGAGGACTTCACCCTCTAGACCTAATCACCTCCCAAAGGCCCCGCCTTCTAATACCATCACATTGAGAGTTAGACTTCAACATATGAATTTTGGAGGAACACAATCATTCAGTCTACAGTGTTGTGGTTAGCCACAAAAATGCTCTGTTTTCTCTCAGACAGGCCAGAAACCCAAGGTATCAATTCAAAGAGCTCTTTCAGAGTCTCTCAAGTTTTTATACATTAAAAATAATTTTCATCTCTTTGTTTTGATTTTGCTGTCCTGCTGCTCGGAGCTCCCTTTGTTGATATGCAGTTCACTACTTAGAAGAGGCCACCCGAATTTTAGCTCTCTAAAGACGTTGTAAAAGATTGTGTCATACAACAGAATGTAAAAGAGCTTTGTGAAAAGAAAAATTAGGATTTGGATATCAGTCTTTCCAGTTACAAGTTGTATCATCTTAGATGTTAATTTTTCTGAACTCCTTTCACTCACTTTGCAAAGTTACTGTAAGGATATGTTGTTTCAGTTTTAGGATGACTGTGTCCAACTTTGTGGTGAATCATGATTGGTCCAGGCCAATCCTATCAGTCTTAATAATAGGCTTAACAGTAAGCATGCAACCCCTTCTGGACAGTGAAGTGTAAAGTGAATCTGCTAACAAGCTTCAGGGAAAGGATTTTACTCCATGATAAAAAGCGAGAACAGGACCTGGAAAAATCTTTCCTCATGCAAAGCTGTTAAGAGAACATGTGAGGCAGGTATTGGCTGCAGCCACCTTGAGGACAAAGACAACCAGCCTAGAAACAAACGACAGGCACACCGATGGCTGATCAGATGGATGGGGCTCCTAGGTTCCTAAGGATACTGCTTCTTTGCTGAGCCGGTCCCAGGAAGGCCGACTTTAGAGCCTTCGTTAAGTACACAGACGGGACTTTGTGACAGCTGGCTATAATTTGCTGCTTCTTTTTGCCAAATGTGCCATATTAAGGCTTCCACTCTTCCCAGTTTTTACCTCACTCTTTCAGTCTATCAGTGACTTGTATAGTTATGCTCAGATCTGGAGCCTGTGGCTCTTGAGATTAAAGTAGTAGCTCAGTCTTCTAACAGTTTTTTTTTCTTTTCTTTTTTTCCTGGTTGGAAGGGAAAGGAGGAGAGGGAGGGGAACTCTGTGGTCAGGAAAGCCTCCTGAGTTTTCCTCCTTCTTTTCTAGGAGACAAGAGTCCATTTCTCTCTGTGTCCCTTCTCTGATAAGTAATTATTCAAATTCAACAGAGAGTCTGTGCTGTACTTAATTAAGTCACAAATCAAAAGGTATTCCAAACAGAGCCAGCATATCCACAAGGTGATTTTTCAAAACCTCTTATATATCTTCATCTAATTATTAATCTAAGTAATATCAGTCAATCTCTAAACTGATGGTGATATAAGAGCAACATATTCCATCTGGCTGAACCAGATGGGCAAATGGAATGAAAGATATGCAGATGGAAATTATGAGCTATAGGAAAAAAAAATCCTGACTTTAATTTTTCTTTTTTTCTTAAATGACAGCATAGCCACTCATCAAGGATGATATCTGTCTTCTAGTATAAGAACATTACAGTAGGGAAACTTAGTTCCCATCACTAAATTTGTCCCCAATTTTAGAGTTGTAGGACTAAATACTACTACTACTACTACTATTACTGCTACTAAAATTTTGGGAGTATAGTTATCAATATAAGTTAGATATATAAATATTTATTTAAGTTTAGGGGTATAAACATCTCTGTGATTTGAGAAGTGCAAACAACTTTAATTAGATATGTTAATATCTATATATTTAAGAGCATTGAGATCCATTTAAGTAGGGATCATAGCTCTCTACATAAATTTATGGGTGTAGATATCTATATAAGTTTAGAATTGTGTACTGTTATATAAATTAGAGATGTAGACATCTATATAATTAAAGGTATAAATATCTATGTAAGTTTGAGGTATAAACTTCTGTACAAGCTTAGGGAAATAGCTGCATAAGTGAGGACATAGATATTTATATAAGGGTTGGAATGTAGAGGTCTACATAAATTTAGAGGTGTAGATATCTATATAAGCTTATAAGTACAGATATCTACTTAAATTAGATGTGTCAGTATCTGCTTAAGCTACAATGTAGATGTCTACATAATTCCTGTTCTATTCATATAATTTATGAATCACATATTTGAGCACCAACTAATAAGATATGATATATATTTTTTAACTTTTATTACCTAACTGTACTAGGAACCCTGATAAACCAGATTTTTTATGAGCAGTGTACTCATTATTATTTCTTAGAAACTAAGGAAGTTTGTCTTTCCTGCACAAATCTAATTTAGTGATAGATCTAGTCTATTACTATAGAACTTGTAATCAGAGGAATCTAGGTTTAAGTCTTTTGTCTGCATTAGTTTAAGTAAGTAACTTGTTTTACTAAATTTGAAAGTAATAATTGGTTAATTGTAAATCTGAAAAGAGTATGACAGGTGAGGCTTTCTAGCAGATTTTGTCATGTATGCATTTTTCCCATAGACCCTTAAATTGATCAGGGTAAATATAGCCCTTGTGGAGCCTATGAGGCTCTGAATTTCTCTTGTGAAAGTCACATATATTTTGCAGATGGGGAGACACCTAGATGCTACCAGAGACAGAAGACAGAGAATCCCCAATAAATAAGAACTAATAGAAGTCCCTCCAACTCTTAGAAGGAAGGGGGCTAATATGGCAAAAAGAGTGGACCCAAAGATTAGAACCAAAGTCATTCTTGTTATAAATTCAAACTCCATTTGTAAATTCAAGTACTGCCCCTATGATTTAGCTTCATCATCTAAAAAGTGATGATAAATATACTAAAGTACTGAGTTAAGACTCTACTAGACTTCTGCAAGAAACTCAACCCAATATCACAGCAGGAGAACACATTCTTTAGGTAGACATTGGGTGTGTTGGTCTTGAGGTGAGCTGGGGGAAGAGGACACAAATACTGATGTATACTGTGTGCCACCAGTGTAAATGCTGAATCCTGTATACACCATTTTATTTTGTTTTTACAATAATGAGACATAGTAGATATTAAGTGGCCCATTTTGCAAAGGAGAAAGAAAGAGTCAGAGATTAAGTAACCAACCTTGTTTACACAGCTGGTAAGGAGCAAAAGCAGAGAGATAAAGCTAACCAGTCTACCTCCAATTAAGTTGGTGTGTAATACTTCAAAATCTGCACAGCAGTGTGCTTGTCCCCATGAAAAACTGTTCAGATATTTTCTTGACTACATGGGTCATTTTTGTTCTTTGCCGAATATCTCTCTTTGGAGCCAACTTCACCCAGATGTCCTAACACAAAGGCTAAACTTTCAGAGACCTGCTTTCTCATGAGGTTTCTTCCTGTTTACTAGATATATAACTCTGTAGTCTACCTGAATAGATGCAGCAGACCTGTGACTCTCAGACTCATAATCCCAAACAGGATGCTGTGGCCTAGTAAAACAAGCTCTCACTTTCCTATCATTAAGTCCACTTATCCAACTCTGTTTATGCACCAGGCTCCAGTCTTCATTTTCATCAATGTTATGATTTAGCATCTATATTACCCTTTATATATATATATGAAACTTAAAATCATTGTGAGGCATTATTTTATGTTGTATACTGGTATCTATAGAGTCTATTAAGGTAATGTTACAGGGAAGTTGTGAAGAAATCTCTTGGTGAGGAGAGATGAAAGTATGAACCATGACCAGTCACCTCAACTACCATGAGCCTTTGATCATAAGTGAATGAACGTGAAGGGTACACACTAAGAAACACTTCATGGAATTAAATCCTGACAATTTTCAAAAGCACAGCACAAGAATATTATAATATCTATGTAATATACAAATCATTGAGAATAAGTAAACACAACTTGAATTGAATATTTACTCGTATGTGAAAATATATTTGAATTATTCACAGTATGACTACATAGTCCAAACAAATCTATGAATATTTCTGTGTTGCTGTTTTCTGGAAACAAGTTGTTGTAGACACCACCATACACAAGGAATTTCAGGATACTCATTTCTACCTTGTTTCACTACTCCTTGAAAGGTGTCCTGAAGAAAGTGCTAAATTAAATGCTATTATTCCACAATTTTCTTTATGCCTCAAGAGACTAGGTCTATTTCTATTTTGCACATTGCTGTATCAATAAAGTCATGCTGAAGAAAATGGAGGACACTCAAGAAGTGTGTGTTGCATGAATGGACAGATGAATGGTTAGAACAATAAAAGCACAAAAGAGCTATAATTTTTTTTCAAATTTTAACAATCATATGTCTGCTGGGGTGACAGATTAGAATCTAGAAAAGTCCTACCTTCAGAACAAGTTTGCCTTCACCAGCCAATTTCAATGAATACATTGGCAGATGGTGGTCAAAGTGGATGAGTTACAAAGAAGAGATAAGAGACAAATCCCCAGAGACATGTGGAACCTCTACCAAGAATGAAGTCCCAAATAAGGATGGAAGACAGCTGGAGAATGGAAATAAATCCTTTAGACATATTTCTGCTTTCAGCTGAAGAAAACTGCAGGTTGGACAAGACTGCATTCCAGTATTTCAATCCCTGAAGAATGAATATGGGGCAAGAAAGGAAAAGAAAAAAAACATTTCAAGAGCTTCAAGACCTTTAAGGAGCCTATGATGACTGCCATATGCCTTTCAAAGCTTTGGCAGGAGAAGTAAGCTTGTAAGAGATCACCATAGGCACAGGGAACAGTGGATAAGTCTGGAAAACAAAGAATGTACATCAATGATCTAAGAGCCTGGTGGCCCTATACAAAGCCATCTACTTGTTTATATATGTATGTATGTATATATTGTGTATGTGTGTATAATATATCAAAATACAAGTTACAAAAAGGGCAAAGAAAAAAGTCCATGATTAAAAGACAAAACAATCAATAAATAAAGGCACAGAAATTGGAATTCTTAACAATATCTCTAAAATAATTATGAGAAAAATGATAAAGAATATAATAGAAAATATGGGTAATATGCATGAAGAAATGGGTCATTTCGGTAGAGGTACAAAAATGTTAGAAGGATCCAAATAGAAATGCTGGAAATGAAAATAAAATATCACAAATTATTATTTGTGCTTAATAACAGACTGAAGAAAGCAGAGGAAAGAATCAGTGACTATGAAGACAGATTGAAAGATAAAACCTAACTGACACAGAAAAAGAACAAACTTTGGGGGAAAAATAAACAGAAAATCTGAGATTTGTGTTTTAATAAAAATTAGTATAAATGTGTATTTAATTGGAATTCTCCAAAAGAAAAAGAGAGATAAAGGACAGAAATAGAATTTGAAGAGAAAATGGTGAAGCACTTTCCAAAATTCATGAAAATAAATCCAACCATATATTCAAGAAGCTTTGTGAATCCCAAAAGAATAAATGCAAAAAAAAAAAAACCCAGCACAGCCACACTATTTTAAAATTTTATGAAGCAAAGATAAAGAACAGATATTAAAAGCAATGATAAGAAGACTGACTTCTCACAACAAAGGTGGTTAGAAGATAACAGAATGAAATATTGAAGGTAATAAATAGAAAAAAAACAGTTAAAGTAGAAATCTGCATCTGGTTAAAATATTCTTCAAAATTGAATGTAAAATAAAATCATTCTTATAGAGTCAATATATGGGAAATTTTTTTTAGGAAAAATTTTTTTAGGAAGACTTGCACAACACAAAATGTTAACAAATACTTTTCAGGCTAAAAAGAAATGATAGAAGGAACAAGTCCAGACGCTTAGGAATAACAGAAGCCATAAGTATTTTGGTAAATATTAAATGCCCTTTTAAAATTGTCTGTCTATATTTGGAAAAGACTATTGAGTAAGATAAAAATAATAAAAAAATATAGTAATGTTTATAGCATAGTTATAGAAATAAAATTTAAGGCAAGAGGAGTGAAAAGATCAAAGAGGGTCAAAAAAGTTATATTCACATAAGTTTTTTACATTGTACATAAGGTAGTGTATTATTTAAAGATATACTTTTATAACTTGAAGGTATTATAAGTTCTAGAGCAACAGATAAAACAATAATACATAAAGATATAGCAAAAAACTCAGTAGAGAATATTAAAATGGCATCATAAAATACATACTTTACCCAAAACAAAGTAGGAAAAGAAGAACAAAGAAACAGAAAAAAAAACTACACAAATACAAATATAAGAAATGGAAATACAATCATACCAATGATTATGTTATGCATAATTGGATTAAATGCAAATTAAAAGGCATAAATTATTAAGTGGATTATTTTATAAAGATAAAATAAAGCAGAAAACAAATCAAACAAAGCACAAGACTAAACTATGCCTTATTTACAAAAAACGTAAAGACCCAGTTTGTTTGAAAGAATAAAGATGGTAAAATTTCTATCATGTAAACATAAATAAAAGGTGGAATGACTCTATTTATAACAAAGAAAGATTTCAAGAAAAATTAGATGAACATTTTGTAATAAAAATATTATAAATTATATATAAATACTAAATATCCTTCCAAATTATTAAATAAAATTGATAGATCTTAAGATAAAAAGCAACAAATCCACAATTAAATCTGGAGATTTTAACACATACTTATTAGGAATTAAAATCAAGGGACAAAACTCAGTAGAAGTATAGAAAATTACCAACATCAGGCATAAAGGGAGAGCATTATTACAAATAGCACATATTAAAATGATAATAAAGACTTGTTATGATCAAGTTCATGCCAACAAATAAAATAATTTATAACAAAAAGGACAAATTCCTAAAACAAACAAACAAAAAGAAATTATCAAAACTGACACACGAGGGGGAATTCCCTGGAATTCCAGTGGCTAGGACTCAGCCTTTCCACTGCAGGGGGACTGAATTCCATCCCTGGTCGGGGAATAACTGCAAGCCACACAGTGTGGCCAAAATGATAAAGCAAAACAAATAAAAACAAAAACAAAACAGAAAAACTGACACAAGAACAAAAATAGAGTAGTCAAAGAGCTCACATCTACTAAAGGAACTGGCTTTGTAATACAAATTTTCCTAAAGAAAACTTCTTGTCCAAATAGTTTCACTGGTGAATTCTACCAGAGTCTGAAGATGAGAGAATACCTATCCTTTGCAAGCATTTTAAGACTATAAGAGAGAAGTGGACATCTCCCAGTTTGTTTATGAAGCAAGTCATAGGGTAAACAGCTTTTTAAAGAGTCAGTCATGGGAACAACCATACTGGGGGTGGGGTGGGGGTGGGGTGGGGGACCCTGGGAAGTGTATATATATATACATATATATATATATATATATATATATATATATATATATATATATATATATATATATAATTTAAACTGAAAAATTAAGTGGACATTTATTTACAATTATATATTTTTATGTTTATTTCTGTTACATAAATACTCTTTTTTTTTTTTTTTTTTTTTTTGTGGTATGCGGGCCTCTCACTGTTGTGGCCTCCCCCGTTGCGGAGCACAGGCTCCGGACGCGCAGGCTCCGGACGCGCAGGCTCAGCGGCCATGGCTCACGGGCCCAGCCACTCCGCGGCATATGGGATCCTCCAAGACCGGGGCACGAACCCGTATCCCCTGCATCGGCAGGCGGACTCTCAACCACTTGTGACACCAGGGAGGCCCCATAAATACTCTTAATGAAACAAAACCCTATATTTAGTTACTAATGACAATTAGTACTAATTAATAATAGGACTAATTAAACAAATAATATGTGTTAGAAAAACATAACAATATCTTATAATTTTTTTATATCTTCCAACACTTATTTTAACATTTATTTTATTTATGTTTTAACTCTTCACTGAGTATTTAAACTTTGTAGGTTTTATTATCATATATTCTTAAGCCACCAAAATGTTTGACTATTTAGAGGGAGATTACAATTACAATATGACTAAGTAAACATTTTCTGTTTAACAAAAAACAGCATTGAACCGTTTTATTTTTGTCCAATGATAACACAATATTTTTACTCTACCTGTTTCCCTTTCTAATAATACTTCCTTCAAGCATCAGCAAAATTTATAAATTTACTCTTTTTTTATATGTAGTAGTCAAACTGAATACAGTGGAACATATTCTCTGAGTAGCAGCTCTTCTCTCATTAAGCTCACCTTACATGGACTCTTGTTATCAGGTCATGTGATGGCATCAAGTTAAGTATGTTCTTAATACAAGTTTAATCATGGACCATTAAATTGTTGTTAAATTATTAACAACAGCAAGTTTGTAGGCTTGTAGCAGTTAGTTTCCACATATTCAAATGTGGCCATATGCCCTAAATCTATAGACCTATTTTGATATATCAGCTGTTTGTCAATCAGGTCCTTTACACCTATAAATTCATCAATATTTTATCCATGTCTAAACTTTTATTTTTTTAACACTATGAAAAACATTAAATGTCATGGATTGAACCTTTCTTTCTCAGGTTAACTTTTCTTAGGCAAAGAAATAATTTGAAATTGTGAAATTGAAGCTGGAATTTAAATAAGTGACAGTTTTAGTAAAGAAATTTAGAAAGTTCTGTATAACTTGGCTGCCCTTTTCTCGAGACATATTTTTGAGTTCTGAAGAAGTTTTGTTTCCAAAAAATTAAGATTTTTTGCCTTGTTTTTGTTGCAAACTACACATAAAATTGAACAACTCAGGTGCAGTCAATTTATTCATTTTCAAGTTCTTATGGCCTCTTCAAAGATCATCATGCAGTTTTGGAAAACCACATATACATTTCTGTATTTACTGTGATCCTTTTTCTGTATTCATATCCTCAATACATTTCCAAATTAGAGAAGGACATTATTCTTGTCCCACATGCACAAAATATGGTTTTATGGCAAGCTAACATTTTAACATCTTTTCTATGGCCAGCAACAGTGATAGTCATCTTGTAGGCAAATGATAAGGAAGCTATCTTCTCCTTTTTCTATAAGTCAAAAATTTCATTAAGTGCTTCTGCACATTTTGGGGTGATCAAAAAGTGACCAATCTCACATTCATTGCTACATATCATGCAGTAGGCTCTGTTTTGATTATGCACCATACAAATCCAGTTGTATATGTTCTTCCAACTGTCATTGAATAACACAGTTGTCTAGCTTTCTATTATTGTGATGTCTGGGGTGGTGATACAATTGTGCTCACAATATTCAAAAGGTTAAAAATTATACCAGCACTATGGCAATACAAAGTACAATAGTTATACGGCAAAATCACAATTGCAGTGCACTTAAGTTGCATTGCACAGTTAAGTTGCCCCGTTCAGAAGTTTGCCCATATTTGGAAAAAAAAAATAGGGACTACTATGATATATCGTATCATTTTGATACTAAAATCAGTGTACTCTTAGTCTTTAATTTTTATTTTAGATGTTGTATGTGTTGTGTAATTTTTCTACAAACTTCTGCATCTGCCATAATAGATATATATATTTTAATCTCAGAGAGAGGTTTCCAGAGACACGGAACTTTCAGTATTAAAACTGAGACAATCTCAGACAAAAAATGAGACTTGGTCACCTTACAAGTCTAACAATGATACCAAAATCTGAAAACTATATTTGAAAAAAAAAATGTACAGAACACTAAGCTTCATCTCCATACACACAAAAATTCTTAATTAAATAATAATAATCATATTCAGCCATTTAAAATGTGATATTTTATCAAGACCAAGTAAGGTACATTGTAGGAATGTAATGTTGTTTTTACATTCAAATCAATTCAAATCAATAGATTTCACCATATTAAAAAATAACAGAATAATCAATTTCACCTTTGACATGCAAAGATTTTAGAGGTTATCATTCCAGTTCTTTCAAAAAGAAAAAAAAGCTTGAAAATTGAAAAATCAATGACTTGTCCTGGATACATTAGACAACTAATGACATAGGGAAAAATCACCATCCAGTAATTTGAATAGACAGACAGCTGCATCCAGAGAGAAACAACATCTATAATTTGCTTACCAGGAGTAGAAGATGCTGGATGCATAAACTGGTAGGAACAATCAAATGGTTACTTGATAACTGATGGAAATAGTGGGTGGACTAACTTGAGAGTATAAAACTCCTGGGAGTGGCAGGCTTAGAGGATCCCCACAGTTTTGTGAGCTTTCCATCCAGGAACTCCAACAGGTTCTCATAGTAAAAATGTGAAAACCTCCCCTCATGGCCTTGGCAACAAAAGAGAAGAGTAGCCTTCTTAATACATGCCTAGATTCTTCTCTCTAAAGGACTAGTCACTAAGAGAAAGAAATTCACAAGAGAAAAAATCTGAAACTTTATCCTAGCTGGGAGAATAAAAGGCAGTGTCTCTCTCGCTTAAAGGAAGACAGGAAAGCCAACACAGAGCTTGGAGGAAGTAGATTTTAATTCTAAGAATGTGGCAGTCTGGAAATGAAGTAAGAGACAGTGGGAACTATCTATATACTTGGAAAAGAAAAGGAAGACCTGTAGAGGGTGAAAACCCAGGCACAGGTCAATTAAAAGACTGAGGTTGAAACAAGATTCCTGAACATTTCTTCTCCCCCAGGCCTTGCATCCACAAGAACAAGTTTCCTGTGTAATAATAGTAGATGAAATTTGAAAAGCTACAAATCTTGGAATATCTCTGAGGAGAAAACCTAATACCAAAGGAGGTGGGACAAACAAGGAAAATAGAAGAATTAAAAGCTACTAATAACTAGAGATAAAACAAACGTTATCTATAGCCCAACTCAATACCAGGTTAACAAAATTCTTTACATTCAAGACCTGTTTCATCCAGTAACTGTCATCTAATAAAACATCTCCATCATTCAACAGAAGATAATAAAGCATGCTAAAAGACAGTATGAAAACACAGTTTGATGAAACAAAGCAAGCATTAGGAGAAGACTCAGATCAACACACATTTAGAATTACTAGACAAAGAATTTAAAATAACTATGATTCATATGTTGTGAGATCTAATTGGGAAAAAGATCAATATCATGTCAAACCAGATGAACAGTGTCATCAGAAAGAGAAACTTTAAAAGAATCAAAATGAAATGCTACCCAGTACAATCAGGAAAAAGGCAATGATGTCCCCTTTCACCATTCCTTTTCAACATTATGCTGGAAGTTCTAACTAAAGCAATAAGACACTAAAAGGAAATAAAATGTATATAGTTTGAGAAGAAAGAAATAAAACTGTTCACAGATGACATGACTGTCTATGTTGAAAATCTGTAAGAATTTAAAAAAAAAAATTAAAACCCTCCTGGAACTAAGTGATTATTGCAAGGTCATGTGATATAAGGTAAATATATTTTTTAAAAAATCACTTTTCTATACACTACCAATGAAAAAGTAGTTTGAAGTTAAAAACAGTACTATTTATGTAAGCTCCCCACAAAATGAAATATGTGGGTATAAATCTAACAAAATATGTACAAGATCTGTATAAGAAAAGCTATAAAATGATGAACAAAATCAAAGTAGAACTAAGTAAATGGAGAAATATGTTCATGGATAGGAAAATTCAATATCATCAAGATATTAGTTCTTCAAAACTTGATCTATAAATTCAATGTTGATTTTAACCAAAATCTCTGATAATTATTTTGTAGATATCAAGAAACTAATTAAAAAGTGTATATAGAGAGGCAAAAGACCCAGAATAACCAACACAATATTGAATTTCAGCAAAATTTGTCATAGATACTGAAAAGTGTTTTAAATTTTTTTGGAAAACAAAGGACCTAGAATAGTCAACACAATTCTGAAGAGAAGAACAAATTTAGAGAAAAAATTTTACTCAATTCAAGAATTTCTAGTGCATCTGTATTAAGGCAACATGGTATTGGCAAAAGAAAAGACATGTTGATCAATGGAGCAGAATAGGCAGTCTAGAATTAAATGCACACAAATATAATTAACCATTTTTTACAAACGTGCAAAGGTAATTCATTAAAAAAAGAATGATCTTTTTTTATAAATGATGCCAGAACAATTGTATGTCCCCGTGGGGGAAAATAAATAACCTAGGCACAGATATACTACACTAAGCAGAGATTAACTTAAAATGGATCTTAGTTGCTAAAAGAGCAAATCTTAAATGTTCTCATCACACACACAAAAAATAATAAATAGATTTTAACTTTGTGAAATGATGATGTTAACTAAACTTATTGTGGTAATCTTTTTGCAATATATGCATAATGTGAAATCACGTTTTGTACACCTAAAACTAATATAATGTCATATGTCAATTATAGCTCAATAAAAATGTATCAGGGAATAAATCTAAAACCTAAAACCTATATTTTTTAAAGTAGGCATAGAGAGATTCCTTTATAACATTGAATAATATAGAGATTTCCACCCAAAAGAAATAAAAATAAGGGAAAAGTTGAAAAATGGGACTTTCAAAGTGAAAATGTCTACATATCAAAATCCATAATTAAGAAAATTAAGAGACAGGGAATTCCCTGGGGGTGCAGTGGTTAGGACTCTGCTCCCTCACTGCCAAGGGCCCAGGTTCCATCTGTGGTCAGGAAACTAAGATGCCGCACAGCATGGCCAAAAAAAAAGAAAAAAAAAAGAAAAGAAAATTAAGAGACAAGTCACAGAATGGGAAAATAATACATGAAACCTCTTTACCTGACAAGGAAGTTGTGTTCCAAATAGATAAAGAACTTGTACAACTCAGTAGGAAAATAAAGAACACAATACGAAAAATGAGCAAAAGATTTGCATATATGCATCACAGACCTATAAAAGGCCAATGAGGATATTAACAGGTGTTTCAAAATCATTAGTTATCAAGACAATAAGAATTAAAGCCACAATGAGATAGCACTACACATGCACACAAGAATAACTAAAATTCAAAAGGCTGGCAATGAGAAATTGTGGAAAACGTACAGAATATTTGAAACTTTCATATATTGCCATGGGGGAGATAAAGTGGTACTATCACCCTGGACATTAATATAGAAAATAGCTTCTTACAAAGTTATGCATAGTATTACTATACCACTCAGCAATTACATAATTAGGTATTTAGTCCAAAGAAATGAAAACATATTTCCAAAAAGACTTGTGTATGAATGATGCTTATATCAACTTTAGGTGCCCCAAAACTCAAGGCAACCTAAATGTTCATTGATAGATCAATGGGCAAACAAATTCAGATATAGTCATACAATGGATACTAAGCGGCAGTAAACAGGAACCAACTACTGACTAATGCAATAGTGTAGATGGATCACAAAAATATTATACTGAGGAAAGAAGACATTCATAAAAGTATGCACAGTGCATAAGTCTGTTTATATGAAATTCTAGAAAAATACAACTCAACTACAGTAATGAAAAGCAGATTGGAGACTGTCTGATAAAAGGGTTGAGAGTAAGGCTTTCTGCGAAGGGGCATGAGAGTGCACTTTTGGAATAATATGGGAATTTGTTTATACCTTGATTATTGTGGTAGCTCCATTAGGTGTATATATTTGTCAAAACTCATCAAACCAAACACTAAGATCTATGCCTTTTATGTTATGCTAAATATGCTTGATTAAAAATGACTAAATAGCTGTGGGAGTTTGGATTACAGAACAGAATGCAAATATTATAAGCCTCCATAAAACCCCAATTATATAATATAATCAAGAAAATTCAAGAGGTTATGAAAAATGTAAAATTATTTACTTCACCTTTGATAATAAATTTAAGTCATACTGTCTATGAATAAAACATGAAATTTACCCCCAAAATAAATTTAATCTCAAAAGTATTTATAACCATTTTACCTTTCACTTCCAGCTTCAAAGTAGCTTTTAAAACCTGGTTTTTTAGTGGTAAATAAATAATTATCCTAAATTTAGCATTATTTATCATTGCATTTCAATTTTTCTCTCTGAAATTAATTTCAATTGGAATTAACTTTAATAAATTTATTAGAAATCAAATGCATACTATACTTCCATTTTATTAATTGTTACTATCCATCTGTCTGCCTACCTACTCACCTACCAATATCTCTTTACATATCCATTCAACCATCCTTCCATATTTCCATTCATTTGTTGACCTATATGCTCATACTCATGACCAGTATGTTGATTTATTCAACAGCAATTGCGACCCTCTTCTCATGAGCAGAAATGAGAAAGATAAAATCCTCTGTATTGCTGACTTGCTTTCCTGTAGGGTTTTAAATGTGATTTAGAGTCTACTGATCAGTTGTAGTTACACTACATCCTAGATCTTGATTTAGAATGAATCGTGTAGAGGGAAAGGCACTTGAAAACGATTTTAATATTGGACTAAGTTACCAGGGAGAGAGAGGTAGGATGAAGATCATCTGTTTTGTTGATGGTTATCTTGATATAAGGAGCATGGTTATGATGGGAGTATCTATAGTGGTGGCTTCCTGATTTGCTTTCTTTTTGCTCTTGGCAAAAACAGCAGTTCCATTGGACACTCAGTTCTAATGTGTGGCTGGACATTTAGCCTAGAGTTGTTTCTTCAGCCTTCTCAAAGATTCTTAATAAGTTGGTTTTTGCTTAAACTCTCTAGAGTGGATTCTGTTGCTTACAGATATTGTTATCACATTTTGATACTGGGTATGTTTAGACTGAGCCATCTGAACTAATTTGTCACTTTTCTCTTCATATTATTTTATGATTTTTTTTCTTTTTAAGGAACATATCATTATAATATATTCAATTAAATTATTATTTAGAAATGATGGGTAGGACAGTAAAGTCAACATTTTCTTCTAATCATCTCTTCTACTATTGTATATGTTATATTCGACACATTACATATATGTATATCTATGTGTGTATACATAAATATGCATGTGTATATATGTATACATACATACATGCCATAGGTACACACATAAATGTCTTTCTTATTATAATGAATTTCCTGAGGCCAAGGGAATTTAACATCATTATCTATTTGTTTCCCCTACCCCTGAACATGGCCTGGTATGTAATGGGTATCTAGTATATAATTAATTGAACAGAAATATTTATGCAGTGCTTTTGGAGATTAAAAAATTCCTGTTATAAAAATTGCTTTTTTTCAAAAACTTTACAGAAATCAGGAAACTCTAACTCAGTGAAAATTTGTAAAAAACAGTGCAAATTTGTATGATACCTGTAGGTTTAGAAGCAATGAGTGAAATAGTCTGTTTTCAGGGTTAGACACTCACATAAAGTGAACAATTCAACATAATATATGAGGACAAGTCCTTCAATGCTTGCAGTTTGCATAACTTTCTTCTTTTAAATTCCTAGTTTGTGAATTAAAAACTATTAATCAAGCTCATTGTGGATATTAATTTGATTCCAAATAGATTGAAAGTTCCAAATATCACAGCATCTAGGTATTTCAGTGTTACTTTAAATGAGCTAGCAGTCTCTAAAATGTCATCAGTAAATAATGCTGTCGAATAGAGAATTAGTCTTTTCAATAGAGAATTAGCCTTTTCACAGAGACATGAATGGAATCCCTGTCTGAGTAACCAAAGTTGAATCCTCATGTTGGTACTCCCTTCTCTTCACAGAAGCTGACTGGTATGAGAATTACCTAGTCCTGGTGCTTTTCCTAGTCAGCAGCAACATTTCCTCATTTATCTTCTCAGACACAGATGCCTGAGCACCTTAATAAATTAATTATCAAATCATTAATTTACAGAAGAGATTCCCTTGTCTTTATTGTATAATTTGCTTGATCTTAGTAGTGCTCTTATTATACTTTGCAACAATTGTCTATTTGGAAATTTAGAATTATGTTTTCTCCAATAGAAACAATTCTAAGAAAACAAAGAACAATAATATACAGTTTTAATTTATTTAGTTTCAGTTTCAAGCATAATTCTTAAGGCATAATTATGAATCAAGAACAGATCAACAAGAAAATCTTGACAACAAAGCAGTTTAAATGATTCAAAAAAAAATAAACAATAAAGATATTCAAATTAGTTTATTGGTATGAGTACTATATGCTACAATGTGCTTCAAGTTAGAATACGATGATGGAGTTTACACTATCTGGTAGATCTCCAAATTCTATCAGATTACTGTGACATTTATGTGACTGTTGATATTCACTCTAGCACCTATTTATTTAATACAACCTCTATTAAAGACATCCCAATATATTTATCAATAACCAACATTTTATAATAAACCATTTAATTGAAATATAACACACTCACTCAAAAATAATATCATAAGTGTAGAGATGTATGGATTATCACAAGGTAAACACACACACATAACCACCACCTGAAACAGAATCTTTTGCCAAAGTCCTCTAGTCTCTACGTCCCACAATTTTCCCAATGTTAAATACCATCTTCACTTCCAAAAATCTAAACTAATTCTGCCTATTATTGAACTTTATAGAAACAAAATCCCACAGCATGTACTTTTGGTTTCTGGTTTTCTTCACTCAGAATTATGTTGCAATAATCATCCTTATGGTTTAGCATAACAAGGCATTTATTTTCAATATTGTATGCAATTCAAGTTAGTGTATCACAACTTATTCATTCTACCACTGTTGAGTACTCAGTTTGTTGCTAATCTTTGGCTAAAATGAATAGCACTGTTATGAACATCCTTGTACATGTCTGTTGGTGAATATATTTCTATTGATAATATACCTAGGGGTAAAACTGCTGAAAAAATAAGTAGTACATATGCTCAAATTTAGTAGGTACTATTAACAGATTTCAAAAGACATTATACAAATTTACAATCCCTTCAGCAAAGTAAAATTCCAGGTGCTTCGCATTCTTTCCCAGAATTGATATTTTCCATTTCTTAGTTTTATTTCTTAATACTTTTGTGCACATTTGTATCAAAATGTTGCTTTACCTTGCATTTCCCTGATTACTAGATGAGGTTTTATAATAGTTCATGTATTTATTTTTCTTGCTAGATTAAATTGAAAATGGATG
This sequence comes from Mesoplodon densirostris, assembly GCF_025265405.1. NCBI lineage: Eukaryota > Metazoa > Chordata > Mammalia > Artiodactyla > Ziphiidae > Mesoplodon > Mesoplodon densirostris. The sequence goes on along the minus strand of NC_082668.1, from coordinate 105,881,822 downwards.
TTTGTTTCTTGTTTATTTTTCTATTTGATACCCTTATTAATTTTTATTAAATTATAGTTCATTATAACGTCTAGATACAAACCATCATCAGTTAAATGCATTATGTATATTTTCTTCCATTCCTTTGTCTTTTTTTTTTTAATCAGTCTTTTGATGGACAGAATTCCTAATCTTAATTTCGTCCTATTTGTTTTTAATTTTGGATTCCTATTTAAGAAACATTTTCCTTCCCTACCCTATGGTCAAGAAGATATTGAATTTTAAAAATTTTATTATTTTAGCTATAATATTTGGATTTAATTTCACCTGGAGCTGATTTTTGCATATGAAATGAACAAGGTCACATCTTTTTTTAAATTGAAGTACAGTTGATTTACAAAATTATGTTAGTTTCAGGTGTATGACACAGTGATTCAGTATTTTTATAGATTATACTTTTTACATGGTAGTTTGTATCTCTTTATCATCTACCCCTATATTGCCCCCTCTTTCCTCTCCCCACTGGTAGCCATTCGTTTTCCTCTATGTCCATAAGTCTGTTTCTATTTTTTTATATACATTCATTTGTTTTCCTTTTTTAATTCTGCATATAAGTGATGACATAGAGATTTTGTCTTTCTCTGTCTTAATTATTTCACTAAGCATAATACCCTCCAGGTCCACCCATGTTGTTGCAAATGACAAAATGTTATTCTTTTTTGTGGCTGAGTAATATTCCATTGCATACATATAATGACCACACAGCTTGCTTCCACAACATTGCTATAGTAAATAATGCTACTATGAACATTGGGTGCATTTATCTTTTCAAATTAGTGCTTTTAATTTTCACTTCTCTTCTTTATATGTTTGTTAGAATTTCCCTTTGAAGCCATCCAGTCCTGGACTTTTATTTGCTCTGAGTTTCTTTATTACAAATTTAATTTTACTACTATGATAGGTTTGTTCAGATTGTCTATTTCTTCCTGATTCAGTATTAGAAGTTTGAAAGTTTGTAGAAATTTGTCAATTACTTCTAGGTTGTCCCAATTCTTGGCATCATTTTTAATATTCTTTTATGATTTCTTGTATCTCTGTGATATCTGTTGTTATATCTTCTCTTTTGTTTCTTACTTTTTTTTTATTTGGGTCCTCTCTCTTCTTTTTGGTGAAACTGGCTAAAAGTTTCTCTGTTTTATTTATGTTTTCAAAAAACAGCTCTTGGTTTCCTTGGCATTTTAAATTATTTTTTGGGATGGTGTCATTTCTTTTCTCTCTTACTTTATTATTTCCTTCCTTGTACCGACTTTGAGTTTTCTTTATTTTTCTTAGTTTAATTCCTTTAGATCATAGGTTAGGTTGTTTATTAGAGATTTTTCTTCCTTCTTGATGTAAGCCTGTATTACTATGAACTTTCCTCTTAGAAATGCTTTTGTTGTAATTCTTAAATTTTGTAAAGTTTTCTTTCCATTTTCATTTGTCTTAAGGTTTTTTCTGATTTCAACTTTGATTTCTTCATTGACCCATTGGTTTTCTAGTAGCATGTTCTTTAGACTCCATGTGTTTGTACTTTTCCCATTTTTCTTCCTATGAATAAATTTCTAGTTCCATACTGTTGTGGTTGGAATATATGTTTGATATAATTACTATCCTCTTAAAAGTGTTGAGACATATTTTGTTGTCTAGCATGTTATCTCTTCTGGGAAATGTTCCCTATGCACTTGAAAAATAATGAGTATTTTCTGGTTTTGGATGGAATGTCCTGTAGATGTCCATTAGGCCAGCTGGTCTATTATGTCATTTAAAACCACTGTTTTCTTCTTTTCTTTCTGGTTGACCTGTTCATTGATGTAAGTGAGGTGTGAAAGTCTCCTACTATTATTGTAGTATTGTCAATTCCTCCCTTTATGTCTGTTAGTATTTGCTTTATGTTTTTAGGTGCTACAGTATTACATGCATATATGTTAATGAGTGTAATATATGTAATATATAGTATAATATATAATGAGAGACAAGTTTGTTTTTAAATTTTTTCCAATACACACCTCCAATTGACTCAGGTTTATTAATTGAAAATCTAAGTCTTTCTGCAATGCTTCTTGAAAAATTATATGGGTTCTTATTCCAGAGAATTCTTTGTCATTTGTTTATTTTTTTAATCCTTCTGTTAACACCACACTTTTCATTATGTAAATTTGTTCTAAGTCTTAATATCTTACAGTGTGTGTTTCTTTCAATTTGGTTCTACTTTTTCTAGACATATTGATTTTTCTTCAACTTGGCGTTTCTACATAATTTTTAATTGTATTGACGTAAAATTCATATAACATAAAATAATCATTTTAATGTGAACAATTCAGTGATACATAAGACATTCACAAAGTTGTACAATTACATTTTCAAAACTCCAAAATTAAATTCCATTAAATTGCTTAAATTCTATTAAACATTTATTCCCATTCTCCCTTCTCCTAATCCCTGTCAACAACCAGTTTGTCTTCTGTCTTTATTAATTTATCTATCTTGCACAATTCATAGAAATGTTCAATACTTATCAAAATTCTAGTGGCCATTTGACAAATTGAATTGATCCTTAAATTCATATGGATTCTCAAGTATCCCTACATAGCCAAAACAATATTGATGAAGAAGAAAACAAAAATAGAAATTAATATCCATGACCTTGAATTTGGCAATGAATTTGTAGATATTGATGTCAAAACCATGAGCAGCAAAACGAAATATAGATAAAATGGACACCCTCCAAATTAAAGAACTTTTCTTTATCAAATGACATTATCAAGAAAGTGAAAAGACAGCCTACAGAATATGAAAAAATATTTTGAAATTGTGTGTGTATATATATGTATATATAATATCCAGAATATATAAAGAACTCCTAAAATTCAACAACATAGATATAAACAATACATTTAAAAGTGGTCAAAGACTTGAATAGACATTTCACACAGAAGATATACAAATGGCCAAATGTCTTATAGGAACATGAATAACTTCTCAACATTACTAATAATTAAGGAAAAGAAAATGAAAACCACAATGAGATACAACTTTACACTTATTAGGATGGCGATAACTGAGAGACACAGAGAGAGAAATGAGTACTTTTGTACATTGCTGGTAGGAATCTAAAATTGCTCAGCAGCTGTGGAAAACAGTTTGGTGACTCCTCAAAAATTTAATCATAGAATAATCACATGGCTCATTAATTCCACTCCTAGATCTATGTCCAAATAAATGGAAAACAGATGTTCAAAGAAATATAGGTAAATAGATGCATGTATGTTCATAGAAGGACTATTTATGATAGCCAGAAGTGGAAACAATCCAAACACCTCTCAACAGATGAATGGGTAAACAAATTATAATATATACATACAATGGAATATTATTCAAATTTTTAAAAAAGGAATGAAGTACTGATACATGCTACAACTTGGATGAACCTCACAAACATTATGCCAAGTGAAAAAATCCAGACACAAAAGCTTACATATTCCACATAAATTTTAACACATTTTGTAATTTTCATTAAAAATATGCTAAAATTTATCTGTATATTGAATTCATAGCTTGATTTATGCAGAATTGATATTTTTCTACTATTTAGTCCCTCAATACATGAACATTGTATATACCTTCACTTACTTAGGTTTTTAATACCTTTCACTTAGGTCATATGATTAATTTTGTGTATAGAGATTTAGAACACCTATCTTTAAATTTGTCCTCAGTAATTAGACTTTTGGTATTATTGTAGATGATAACTTTCTTTTTCATTTTCTAGTCACTTATATACAAAAAGTGAAAAAAATATCTTAATATTTTATCACTGACCTCACTATATTAACTTATTAATTTCAAGGTGTTATCTGTATATTATTTTTTCTTTTTATGTATGCATTACTATGCATTGTGTGAAGAGTGACAATTTTATTTTTCAAAAAATATTAGCTAAATATTATAAACGTTCTTTACAACTTTTTTCCTAAATATACCAAGTGGGGTTTGTGATTAATAATGGTGAAAAAATCCAATACAAATATCAGCACATTTCAAAAATAAGAAGAGTGTAATAAATAATGAGCTAAACATTATTTATCTCACACCATGTGTGAATATTTTGAATCCACTGCTGATATCAAGAGAATCACTATTGGACAATAATGTAAGTGATGAGAGAAACTTAAGGAATGAAGAATGACACTTTGAATGTAATCAAGTGAGTAATAGGAGAGCTGGACTTGATTACATTTCTAAGTAAGGTCCATGTGGTTTTTAAATTTATTGAATTCAGAAAGACCTCTGTGTGTCCCTTAAAATAACTTAAAAATTACATTTATTAATTTTCCTTTTGAAGGAAAACATTCAATTTCAAAATAAGCATCCTACTCTAGTCAACTAAATCTTTTTTTTCCCCTTAGAATCTTATTTATGTTTTGAAAAAGAAAGTTGGCTCCCATAATATAAATTAAGGTAAAAATTTGTTCCAATTTCTGCCTTTTGACAAATTTCTTTGAGAACATTATGATGCATCAGCAAAGCTTAGAATTTTAGAACATTCAGGAGAATATTTATGAATGTTTTATGTCTTTGTCACTCTTTTTGTACGTTGTATGTTTTTCTTGACAAGTCAGAAAATGGAAAGAGGTTTAACTTATATTTGTTGCAACATAACTGTTTTGGAAGAAGCAGTTTAATACAAGAGAGAGGTTATCCTTGTATTTTGAAAGCCAGATATTGCTGATAACTTAAGATTGATATACCCAGAGTGTAAATGTCACATCCACCATGAATGACCCTGAAGGGTATAGAATATCACCTCTGAAACCCCCACTGACATGACTAATTCTCCTCTAAACCAGTATATGTAGCCGTGGCCTCCTTGTACAGTGACTGCACTGTGCACTTAATTGGCTTCAAATGCACATCACACCATAAATCTGTTTACCCGTTTGTCTCTACCAGTGAACTTAGTGTCAGGGCACAGAATGCAACTTTTTTATTAGTAGTCTAGCATTTATTGTAGATGCTTGCACTACCTCAACAACTGTTTGTTGGTTTAAATGGAACAGAACAGAGACCAATTTATTTCAGTTGAATAGACAGTCAAATTTTAGATTGTGAAAGGGAAAGGAATACTTTGCTGATGTGGCCTCACAGGGTAGTAAAGCATTTGAAGATAACTGCAGGTCAAGATACCTCTACCTGCTGTGATACATAATTTATAAAATAAAAAAGTGAAACTTAGTTATGGCCTCAGAATGATAAAGGAAATGTATATTTTATGAATATCTATTTTGTAATTTAGATACAAATGCATTTTTGAAAGGCTTCTTGCCAAAGATCTTTTCACCCCATCTATATGAAATATAAACCCATCAGTAATTTTTGTTTCCATGAATTAAAGCCATTATTTTTAAAAGTAGCAATTAAAACATACACCCTTGCTTTTCTGTTGGTCAGAATGTCTTTGAGTACAGTTGCTACAAAACTAGACTTACTCTCAAGTATTAAATGTATTGATTGCAATAGCTGAAGGGCACAGGTAAATATAAAGATTTCATTGGCTCAGCATCCTCAGGACAGACTCTCACCCTCTCTCTCAGTGTTTTTTGTTTTGTTTTTCTGACTGACACAAATCTGAGGCAGAGACACTTCCTGTTTATTCCAGTTTGCCACTGACAGATTCAGACTTCCATACTAGCTCCAATTGAAGAGAGATTTTCTAAGACAAATATTCTCAAAATATTCCAATTGGATCATGCTGTTTCCTGTTTTGCTAGTTGTTCAACTCTGACCTATGACTGTGGCCAATGTGATGACATACTTTGGCTAGTTATAGTTACATGACAACCACTAGAGTAGAGATAGAAGTCACAGAGATTAACAGTGGAGTTTTTTGAAAAATTAGAAATCTGTTACTAGAAAAATGGATAACTGATGCTTAGAAAATAAAATAAACAAATATTTACAAATTCTTCTTGTAAGATGTTGCCATTGCTAAAAAGTTCCCATTCTTTCATCAAAATTTTAGCTTGTGAAAATAACATCCTTCTTCAGCCCCATGAAATACCATGTACTTGAATTTATTTGCACATTGCCTTCCCTCTTTAGAGGATACCATTTTTGTATCTTTGTTTCTTGAACTCTTGATTTTCCACCTCTTCCTGTATGGTTTCTTTGACTTCCAAGCTGGTATTGTGTCTTTCCATTACATTGTTATAATCTAAAACATATGTATCCCAAATCTAGCACCTAAAATAGAGCACCTAAGATAAACTTTTCTGTTTATTCACCTAGATTATAAGTTCTTTGGCTACAAACCTCCTTTTTTTTTCCAAAAACATCAAAAATCCTAAAATATTGCAATGCAAAATATACTTTTCTCCTATATACACTAAGGATAATAATATTTCACCTAAAATAAGAATCTTGACAAAGTTAATTTTAAACAAGCTAATCTAGTGTATTTGTATTGCTCCCAATCTTATAAAGTAGGATCCTACTCCTACTCATACAAGTCATACAAGTAGGAGTCATACCTGAAATTTTATGTAGAGGTAAATAGAGTATACGAGTATAATGTATTGACCAATATTTAACACCTAACACCTTAATTATCAGTACATGCATACCTTGGAGATATAGTGGGTTTGGTTCCAGACAACTGAAATACAGCAAGCAATGCAGTAGTGAGTCACAGAACATTTTTGGTTTCCCAATGAACATAAAAGTTATGTTCACACTCTACTATTAAGTGTGCAATATAATATTAGGTATTTAAAAAAAAAAACAATGTACATGCCATAATGGAAAAATACATTGCTGCTAAAAACCACTAACCATCACGTTTGCCTTCAGCAAGTCATAATCGTTTTGCTGATGGAGGTTCCTCCTTCGATGTTGATGGTTGCTGACTGATCACAGTGGTGGTTGCTGAAGCTTGAGTTGTCTGTGGCAATTTCTTAACACAAGACATCAATGAAGTTTGCCACATCAAGTGATTCTTCCTTTTATGAACAATTTCTCTGACCATGCAATGCTGCTTGATAGCATTTTACCCACAGTAGAACTTCTTTCAAAATTGGAGCCAATCCTCTCCTACTCTGCAGCTGCTTTAATCAGCTGGGTTTCTGTAATATTCTAAATCTTTAGTTGTCATTTCAACAATCTTCACAGAATCTTCACTAAGAGTAGATTCCATCTCCAGAAAACACTTTCTTTACTCATCCATAAGAGGCAATTCCTCATTCAGTAAAGTTCTAAACTGAGAATGCAGCTGTTCAGTCACATCTGCAGGCTCCACTTCTAATTATAGTTCTCTTGCTATTTCTACCACATCTGCAGTTAATTCCTCCACTGAAGTCTTGATGCCCTCCAAGTCATCCATGAGGGTTGGGCTTAACTTTTTCCAAACACCTCTTAATGGTGATAGTTTGATCTTTTCCCATGAATTATGATGATTTTAATAGTGTCTAGAATGGTGAATCATTCCAGAAGTTTTTCAATTTACTTTGCTCAGATGCATCAGAGCAGCCACTATCAATTGTAGCTAGGAACTTATGAAATGTACTTCTTGACCCCGGAGGAAGATGGCGGAAGAATAAGACACGGAGATCACCTTCTTCCCCACAGATATATCAAAAATTCATCTACACGTGGAACAACTCCTACAGAACACCTACTGAACGCTGACAGAAGACCTCAGACTCCCCAAAAGGCAAGAAACTCCCCACATACCTGGGTAGGACAAAAGAAAAAAGAATAAACAGAGACAAAAGGATAGGGACGGGACCTGCACCAGTGGGAGGGAGCCATGAAGGAGGAAAGGTTTCCACACACTAGAAGCCCCTTCGTGGGCGGAGACTGCAGGTGGCGGAGGGAGAAAGCTTCGGAGTAGCGGAGGAGAGCACAGCAACAGGGGTGTGGAGGGCAAAGCGGAGAGATTCCAGCACAGAGGATCGGTGCCCTCAGGCACACACCAGCCCGAGAAGCTTGTCTGCTCGGCCGCCGGGGTGGGCGGGGCTGGGAGCTGAGGCTCGGGTATCGGGTTTCAGTCGGAGCGCAGGGAGAGGACTGGGGCTGGTGGCAGGAAGAGAGCCTGAAGGGGTTAGTGCACCACGGCTAGCCCGGAGGGAGGCCGGGGAAAAAGTCTGGAGCTGCCGAAGAGGCAAGAGACTTTTTCTTCCCTTTTGTTTCCTGGTGCCCGAGGAGAGGGCATTAAGAGAGCTGCTTAAAGAAGCACCAGAGACGGGCGTGAGCCGCGGCTAAAGGCACGGACACCGGAGACGGGCGTGGGACGCTGGGGCTGCTGCTGTTGCCACCACAAGGCCTGTGTGTGAGCACAGGTCACTGTCCACCCCGCCTTCCGGGGAGCCTGTGCACCCCGCCACTGCCGGGGTCCCGGGACCCAGGGACGGCTTTCCCAGGAAAGCGCACGGAGCGACTCGGTCTGGTGCAACGTCACGACGGCCTCTGGCGCCGCAGGCCCACCCCACACTGTGCGCCACTCCCTCCCCTCTGCCTGAGTGAGCCAGAGCCCCCGAATCAGCGGCTCCTTTAAACCCGTCCTGTCTGAGCGAAGAACGGACACCCTCCGGCGACCTACGTGCAGAGGCGGGGCCAGGTCCAAGGCTGAGACCCGGGAGCTGTGAGAGCAGAGAAGAGACAGGGAAATCTCTCTGTGCAGCCTCGGAGGCAGCGGATTAAAGCTCCACGGTCCACTTGATGTGCACTGCGTCTGTGGAGTGCATGAATGGACAGCGAATCATCCCAAATTGAGGAAGTGGACTTTGAGGAAAAGATTTAAGACTTTCCCCCCTTTTCCTCTTTTTACAACGAATTATCCCAAATTAAGGAGGTGGACTTAGAGAGCAAGATTTCAGACTTCTCGCCCTTTTTCTCTTTTTACAACGAATTATCCCAAATTGAGGAGGTGGACTTGGAGAGCAAGATTTTTGAGTTCTCCCACTGCTCTCTTTTTGTGAATGTGTATGTGTATTCTTCTGTGTGAGATTTTCTCTGTATAGCTTTGCTTCCACCATACGTCCCAGGGTTCTATCTGTCCGTTTTTTTTTTTCAAAAATTACTTTTTAATTTTAATAACACTACTATATTTTACACTTTATTCTATTTTACTTTACCTGCTCTTTCTTTTTTTCCTACCTTCCCTTCCTCCCTCCCTGCCTCCACCCCTCCTTTCCTTCTTTCTCTCTTTCTTTCCTTCCTCCTTCCCTCCCTCCCTTCTTCCTCTCACTCTTTCTTTTTCTTTCCTCCCTCCCTCCCTCCTGTCTGTCTTTCTTTCCTTCCTCCCTTCCTCCCTTCTTCCTTTCACTCTTTCTTTTTCTTTCCTTCCTCCCTCCCTCTCTCCTGTCTTTCTTTCTATCTTTCTTTCTTTCCTCCCTCCCTCCCTCCTTTCTTCCATTCACTCTTCCTTTTTCTTTCATTCCTCCCTCCCTCCATCCTTTCTTTCTTTCTTTCCATCCTTCCTCCCTCCCTCCCTCCTTTCTTTCTTTCTTCCTTCCTTCCTTCCTTTACTCCTTCCTTTCTTTCTTCTACTAATTCTTTCTTTCTAGATTTTCTCCCTTTTATTCTGAGCCGGGTAGATGAAAGGCTCTTGGTGCTGCAGCCAGGAGTCAGTATTGTGCCTCTGAAGTGGGAGAGCCAACTTCAGGACACGGGTCCACAAGAGACTTCCCAGCTCCACATAATATCAAGCAGCGAAAATCTCCCAGAGATCTCCATCTCAACACCAGCACCCAGCTTCAGTCAATGACCAGCAAGCTACAGTGCTGGTCACCCTATGCCAAGCAACTAGCAAGGCAGGAACACAACCCCACCCATTAGCAGAGAGGCTGCTTAAAAACATAATAAGGCCACAGGTACCCCAAAACACACCACCAGACGTGGACCTGTCCACCAGAAAGACAAGATCGAGCCTCAACCACCAGAACACAGGTACTATTCCCCCACACCAGGAAGCCTACACAACCTACTGAAACAACCTTAGCCACTGGGGACAGACACCAAAAACAACGGGAACTTCGAATCTGCAGCCTGCAAAAAGGAGACCCCAAACACAGTAACATAAGCAAAATGAGAAGACAGAAAAACACACAGCAGGTGAAGGAGCAAGAAAAAAACCTACCAGACCTAACAAATGAAGAGCTAATAGGCAGTCTACCTGAAAAAGAATTCAGAATAATGATAGTAAGGCTGATCCAAGATTCTATTTCCAAGATCCAAAATCTTGGAAATAGAATAGACAAAATGCAAGAAACAGTTAACAAGGACCTAGAAGAACTAAAGATGAATCAAGCATCGATTAAAAACACAATAAATGAAATGAAAAATACTCTATATGGGATCAATAGCAGAATAACTGAGGCAGAAGAATGGATAACTGAGGTGGAAGATAAAATAGTGGAAATAACTGCTGCAGAGCAAAATAAAGAAAAAAGAATGAAAAGAACAGAGGACAGTCTCAGAGACCTCTGGGACAACATTAAATGCACCAACATTCGAATTATAGGGGTTCCAGAAGAAGAAGAGAAAAAGAAAGGGACTGAGAAAATATTTGAAGAGATCATGGTTGAAAACTTCCCTAATATGTGAGAGGAAATAGTTAATGAAGTCCAGGAGGCATAAAGAGTCCCATACAGAATAAATCCAAGGAGAAATACACCAAGACACATATTAATCAAACTTTCAAAAATTAAACACAAAGAAATCATACTAAAAGCAGCCAGGGAATAGAAACAAATAACACACAAGGGAATCCCCATCAGGTTAACAGCTGATCTCTCAGCAGAAACTCTACAAGCCAGAAGGGAGTGGCAGGACATATTTAAAGTGATGAAGGAGAAAAACCTGCAACCAAGATTACTCTACCCAGCAAGGATCTCATTCAGATTTGATGGAGAAATTAAAACGTTTACAGACAAGCAAAAGCTGAGAGAGTTCAGCACCACCAAACCAGCTTTACAACAAATGCTAAAGGAACTTCTCTAGGCAAGAAACACAACAGAAGGAAAAGACCTACAATAACGAACCCAAAGCAATTAAGGAAATGGGAATAGGAACATACATATCAATAATTACCTTAAATGTAAATGGACTAAATGCTCCCACCAAAAGACATAGACTGGCTGAATGGATACAAAAACAAGACCCATATATATGCTCTCTACAAGAGACCCACTTCAGACCTAGAGTCACATACAGATTGAAAGTAAGGGGAAGAAAAACATATTCCATGCAAATGGAAATCAAAAGAAAGCTGGAGTAGCAATTCTTATATGAGACAAAATAGACTTTAAAATAAAGACTATTAGAAGAGACAAAGAAGGACACTACATAATGATCAATGGATCGATCCTAGAAGAAGATATAACAATTGTAAATATTTATGCACCCAACACAGGAGCACATTGATATATAAGGCAAATACTAACAGCCACAAAAGGGGAAATCGACAGTAACACATTCATAGTAAGGGTCTTTAACACCCTACTTTCACCAATGGACAGATCATCCAAAATGAAAATAAATAAGGAAACACAAGCTTTAAATGATACATTAAACAAGATGGACTTAATTGATATTTACAGGACATTCCATCCAAAAACAACAAAATGCACATTTTTCTCAAGCGCTCATGGAACATTCTCCAGGATAGATCATATCTTGGGTCACAAATCAAGCCTTGGTAAATTTAAGAAAATTGAAATTGTATCAAGTATCTTTTCTGACCACAATGCTATGAGACTAGACATCAATTACAGGAAAAGATCTGTAAAAAATACAAACACATGGAGGCTAAACAATACACTATTCAATAATGAAGTGATCACTGAAGAAATCAAAGAGGAAATTAAAAAATACCTAGAAACAAATGACAATGGAGACACGAAGACCCAAAACCTAAGGGATGCAGCAAAAGCAGATCTAAGGGGGAAGTTTATAGCAATACAATCCCACCTTAAGAAACAGGAAATATCTGGAGTAAACAACCTGACCCTGCACCTAAAGCAATTAGAGAAAGAAGAGCAAAAAACCACCAAAGTTAGCAGAAGGAAAGAAATCATAAAGATCAGATCAGAAATAAAAGAAACAGAAATGAAGGAAACGATAGCAAAGATCATTAAAACTAAAAGCTGGTTCTTTGAGAAGATAAACAAAATTGACAAACCATTAGCCAGACTCATCAAGAAAAAAAGGGAGAAGACTCAAATCAATAGAAATAGAAATGAAAAAAGAGAAGTATCAACTGACACTGCAGAAACACAAAAGATCATGAGAGATTACTACAAGCAACTCTATGCCAATAAAATGGACAACCTGGAAGAAATGGACAAATTCTTAGAAATGCACAAACTGCCAAGACTGAATCAGGAAGAAATACAAAATATGAATAGACGAACCACAAGCACTGAAATTGAAACTGTGATTAAAATTCTTCCAACAAACAAAAGCCCAGGACCAGATGGCTTCATAGGCGAATTCTATCAAACATTTAGAGAAGAGCTAACACCCATCCTTCTCAAACTCTTCCAAACAATTTCAGAGGGAGGAACACCCCCAAACTCATTCTATGAGGCCACCATCACCTTGATATCAAAACCAGGCAAGGATGTCACAAAGAAAGAAAACTACAGGCCAATATCACTGATGAACATAGATGCAAAAATCCTCAACAAAATACTAGCAAAGAGAATCCAACAGCACATTAAAAGGATCATACACCATGATCAAGTGGGGTTTATTCCAGGAATGCAAGGATTCTTCAATATACGCAAATCAATCAATGTGATACACCATATTAACAAACTGAAGAAGAAAAACCGTCTGATCATCTCAATAGATGCAGAGAAAGCTGTCGACAAAATTCAACACCCATTTATGATAAAAACCCTGCAGAAAGTAGGCATAGTGGGAACTTTCCTCAACATAATAAAGGCCATATATGACAAACCCACAGCCAACATCGTTCTCAATGGTGAAAAACTGAAACCATTTCCACTAAGATCAGGAACAAGACAAGGTTGCGCACTCTCACCACTCTTATTCAACATAGTTTTGGAAGTTTTAGCCACAGCAATCAGAGAAGAAAAGAAATAAAAGGAATCCAAATTGTAAAAGAAGAAGTAAAGCTGTCACTGTTTGCAGATGACATGATACTATACATAGAGAATCCTAAAGATGCTACCAGAAAACGACTAGAGCTAATCAATGAATTTGGTAAAGTAGCAGGATACAAAATTAATGCACAGAAATCTCTGGCATTCCTGTACACTAATGATGAAAAATCTGAAAATGAAATCAAGAAAACACTCACATTTACCATTGCAACAAAAAGAATAAAATATCTAGGAATAAACCTACCTAAGGAGACAAAAGACCTGTATGCAGAAAATTATAAGACACTGATGAAAGAAATTAAAGATGATACAAATAGATGGAGAGATATACCATGTTCCTGGATTGGAAGAATCAATATTGTGAAAATGACTCTACTACCCAAAGCAATCTACAGATTCAATGCAATCCCTATTAAACTACCACTGGCATTTTTCACAGAACTAGAACAAAAAATTTCAAAATTTGTTTGGAAACACAAAAGACCCCGAATAGACAAAGCAATCTTGAGAACAAAAAACGGAGCTGGAGGAATCAGGCTCCCTGACTTCAGACTATACTACAAAGCTACAATAATCAATACAGTGTCGTAATGGCACAAAAACAGAAAGATAGATCTGTGGATCAGGATAGAAAGCCCAGAGATAAACCCACACACATATTGTCAACTTATCTTTGATAAAGGAGGCAGGAATATACAGTGGAGAAAGGACAGTCTCTTCAATAAGTGGTGCTGGGAAAACTGGACACGGACATGTAAAAGTATGAGATTAGATCACTCCCTAACACCATACACAAAAATAAGCTCAAAATGGATTAAAGACCTAAATGTAAGTCCAGACACTATCAAACTCTTAGAGGAAAACATAGGCAGAACACTCTATGACATAAATCACAGCAAGATCCTTTTGGACCCACCTCCTAGAGAAATGGAAATAAAGACAAATATAAACACATGGGACCTAATGAAACTTCAAAGCTTTTGCACAGCAAAGGAGACCATAAAGAAGACCAAAAGACAACCCTCAGAATGGGAGAAAATATTTGCAAATGAAGCAACTGACAAAGGATTAATCTCCAAAATTTATAAACAGCTCATGAATCTCAATAGCAAAAAAACAAACAACTCAATCCAAAAATGGGCAGAAGACTTAAATAGGCATTTGTCCAAAGAAGATATACAGACTGCCAACAAACACATGAAAGAATGCTCAACATCATTAATCATTGGAGAAATGCAAATCAAAACTACAATGAGATATCATCTCACACCAGTCAGAATGGCCATCATCAAGAAATCTAAAAACAATAAATGCTGGAGAGGGTGTGGAAAAAAGGGAACACTCTTGCACTGCTGGTGGGAATGTGAATTGGTACAGCCACTATGGAGAACAGTATGGAGGTTCCTTAAAAAACTAAAAATAGAACTACCATATGACCCAGCAATCCCACTACTAGGCATATAACCTGAGAAAACCATAATTCAAAAAGAAACATGTACCAAAATGTTCATTGCAGCTCTATTCACAATAGCCCAGAGATGGAAACAACCTAAGTGTCCATCATCGGATGAATGGATAAAGAAGATGTGGCACATATATACAATGGAATATTACTCAGCCATAAAAAGAAACGAAACTGAGCTATTTGTAATGAGGTGGATAGACCTAGAGTCTGTCATACAGAGTGAAGTAAGTCAGAAAGAGAAAGACAAATACCGTATGCTAACACATATATATGGAATTAAAAAAACTGTCATGAAGAACTTAGGGGTAAAACGGGAATAAAGACACAGACCTACTTGAGAATGGACTTGAGGATATGGGGAGGGGGAAGGGTAAGCTGTGACAAAGCAAAAGAGAGACATGGACATATATACACTACCAAACGTAAGGTAGATAGCTAGTGGGAAGCAGCCGCATAGCACAGGGAGATCAGCTCGGTGCTTTGTGACTGCCTGGAGGGGTGGGATGGGGAGGGTGGGAGGGAGGGAGATGCATGAGGGAAGGGATGTTGGAACAGATGTATATGTATGACTGATTCACTTTGTTATAAAGCAGAAACTAATAAAAAAAATTTAAAAATTAAAAAAAAAGAAATGTACTTCTTAACTAATAAGTCTTGAAAGTCAAAATTACTCCTTGATCCATGTGATGCAGAATAGACGAAATGTTAGCAGACATGAATACAATGAGAATCTCATTGTCCATCTCCATCAGAGCTCCTGGGTGACTAGGTGCATTGCCAATGAGCAGTAATATTTTGAAAGGAATCTTTTTTATTTTTCTGGGCAGTAAATCACAATATTGGGCTGAAAATATTCAGTCAACCATGTTTTCAATAGATGTGTTGTCATCAAGGCTTTGGCTGTCATTTATAGAGCAAAGGCAAGTAGAATTAGCATAATTCTTAAGGGCCCTAGGATTTTCAGAATGGAAAATGAGCATTGGCTTCAACTTAAAGTGACCAGCTGCATTAGCCCCTAACAAGAAAATCAGCTTATCTCTGAAGCTTTGAACCCAGGCATTGACTTCTTTTCTCTAGCTCTGAAAGTCCTAGATAGCATCTTCTTCCAATATTAAATCTGTTTTATCTATACTAAAAATCTCTTGTTTAGTGTGGCCAGAATCATTAGTTATCTTAGCTGAATCTTCTGGATACCTTGCTCTAGCTTCTGCATCAGCACTTGTTAGTTCACCTTGCACTTTTTTGTTATGAAGATAGCTTCTTTCCTTAAACTCATGAAGTTCATGAAACCAACCTCTGCTAGCTTCAAACTTTTCTTCTGCAGCTTCCTCGCATTTCTCAGCCTTCACAAAATTGAAGATAATTAGGGTTTTGCTCTTGATTAGGCTTTGGCCTAAGGAAATGTTTTCGCTGGCTTAATTTTCTATCCAGACCACTAAAACTTTTGCCACATCAGCAAAAAGGCTGTTTTACTTTCATACTAATTTTGTGTTCACTGGAGTAGGACTTTTAATTTCCTTCAAGAACTTTGCATTCACAATTTAGCTGTTTGTTGCAGGAGGGCCTAGCTTTCAGTTTATCTTAGATTTTGACATCCCTTTCTCACTATGCTTAATCATTTTTTAACTTTTTATTTAAAGTGAGAGACATGAAACTATTCCTTTCACTTGAACATTTAGAAGCCAATGTAAGGTTATTAATTTGGCTAATTTCAGTATTGTTTTATCTAAGGGAAGAGGAATGCCTTAGCAGAGGGAGAGAGACAGGGGAATAGCCAATCAGTGGAACATTCAGAACACACACAATGTTTATAGATTAAGTCTGCCATCTTATATGGATGTGGTTTGTGGGGCCCCAAAATAATTGCATAAGTAACATCAAAGATCACTGATCACACATAATAAATAACAATAATATAGTAATAATGAGAAACTTTGAAATATTACCAAAATGACCAAACTATGACACAGAGACACAAAGGGAGCAAATGCTTTTCAAGAAATGGCACCAACAGACATCCTTGAAGTAGGGTTGCCACATATTTTCAATTTTTTAAAAAACACAGTGTCTGCAAAACACAATAAAAGTAAAGTGCAATGAAAAGAGGTAAGCCTATAAATTCTCTTCCAGGTAAGAGTTGACAACTAACTCGGAAAAAGAAAAAAAAAAAAAAAAAAGAATAGTAAATGCAATGGCAGGTTAGGTAACCTCTAAGAAAAAGTCTGCAATTCTGAGGATTTAGGCATGAAGAAAAGGGGAGAAATAAGAGGGAGGTGAAAAGTTGCCAAATAAAGATGATTTACTTTATCTTTATAACTGTGCCAATGGTGAAACCTGGAATGTTGGGATTTGCATACCCATTAGGAGACTCCTAACAGCCTGTCTTGTAAAAATGGATCTCAACATCTGGTTGTCACCCATTTAACACCCAAATATGCAGAAATACTTTCGCTAAGAATTTTGATGCTGCCAACAAACACATGAAAAGATACTCAACATCACTAATTATTAGAGAAATGCAAATCAAAACTACAATGAGGTATCACCTCACACTAGTCAGAATGGCCATCAGCAATATATCCACAAACAATAAATGCTGGAGAGAGTGTGGAGAAAAAGGAAACCTTTTGCCCTGTTGGTGGGAATGTAAATTGATACAGCCACTGTGGAGAACAGTATGAACAGAACAGGTAGTTCTAAAAATAGAACTACCATATTACCCAACAATCCCACTCCTGGGTTCTCAATCCCCCTACCTGGAGAAAACCATAATTCAAAATATACATGCACCCCAATATTCATTGCAGCACTATTTACAATAGCCAGCCGAAATAGAAACTTAAATGTTCATCAGTAGAAGAATTGATAAAGAAGATATGGTACATATATACAATGGAATATTACTCAGCCATAAAAAGGAATCAAAAATTGTGCAATTTACAGAGACGTGGAGACTGTCATACAGAGTGAAGTAAGTCAGAAAAAAATATCGTATAATATCACTTATATGTGGAATCTAGAAAAATGATACAGATGAACTTATTTGCAGAGCAGAAATACAGACACAGACATAGGGAATGGACATGGATACCAAGGTGGGGGAGGAGTGATGGGATGGATTGGGAAATTGAGATTGAAACATGTACACTACTATGTATAAAATAGACAACTAAGGAGAATCTACTGTATAGCACAAGGAACTCTACTGAATTCTCTATGGTTACCTACATGGGAAGGAAATCCAAAAAAGAGGAGATATATGTATATGTATAGCTGACTCACTATGCTGTACAGCAGAAACTAACACAACATTGTAAAGCAACTATACTCCAAAAAAATTAATTTAAAAAATATCACTGATCTAACACACATTTAATTTACTACTAGGAAGACACAAGGACATATAAAACAGTGTTTTATATTTCCATAAACATTGAATATACATAAAATAAAATAAAAAGAATAAAATTTGTACCAAAAAAAAAAAGAATTTTGATGCCATCTCTCTCACTTATTTTTCTCCCGGCCAACGGTTAAAGTGTCTTATAAGCATGGTATTGAAAAGGAGTCTGCAAACTCTGGCCCCTCTCTTATACTGTATAAGCTGTGCTAAATGATGGTTTTTACCAGGTTGTTTTTTATCTGTTACCAAAGTATAACACATCGTAAGACGTATGTGAGGCATTCAAGATTAGTGAAAATGTAATCAGTGTCCTCTTGCCCCTGGCCTTCCACAGGATCAGAGCACTCCAGCTCTGCCTTGGAGAGACACAAATGCAACTGAAGGAAAGGCTTAAATAGTTTTATGTATGTAAAGATATTATAGCTGATTTCATCTGCTACTGAAACATCATTTGTTTCGTATCTTGCTTGCTCCTGGTTGCTCAGAGTACAAATTAATTCCCTATGGAGAAAGGCTGATATTATTTAATACTGAGCACCTATCAATAACTCACATTGGGATACATAATTAATTATCTAACTCATTTGGGGGGGTAATAAAATTGTTTACTTTTAAATGTCCTTTGGTAAACTATGAGTATAACTTCACCATGTTTTTAATGGCCCTCAGTATTAGAGGCGATCATTTAAAAGTTCTATTTTTTTCCTATATCATACAAGTAAAAGGGTTTCTTAATTTTAATATTTTATAAACATATGATTTAAGACTTTAGCTGAATTATCTAAAAAGGGGAAGACTTGACTACATCAAAACGTTGGAAAGAGAATATCTTGATTGTATTTCTAATGTTGTTACATATGATTATTAATAGCTTCTCCTCATCAGATGCTGGGTTTACCTAGTTAACTAAGAGTGAAATGAGTGTGCTATTCTACTGTTCATCAGGTGTAAAACTCTTGGTTACTGCGTTCTCGAAACAGTAATGCTCCTCATTGTACATAAACGACCATGAGTAGAATTCAGTTTTGCAAATAAACCAGAAACACTCCTGATTTGAGTTTCTTAGCTTTCCCATTTTATTCTTAGTAACAGCTCATCCTGGATTCCACTACTCCCTCTTCTACCCAACCTTTTAAATTTCACTATGAACCTCTACCACTGTTGCATGCTGAGAGACCCTGGGCTGGGAAAGACCTCCTGGAGAAATTAAACACTGACCACTCTTTTCTTAAATATTCTCTTTCTGCCCTTTCTTGTCTTTCCTCTCCTTCTTGGGCTCCCATTATGGTATGTTGATATGCTTGACGGCACCCCACACAATTCTGAAGATTATTCAGTTCATTTTTCTTTATTATTTTTTCCTTATGTTCTTCAGAATGGTTGATCTCTGCTGACATACCTTCAAGTTTACGGATTTTCTTTTTCTTCTAACTGCTCAAAGTCCCGCAGGTGATATTTTTTTCAGTATTGTACTTTTCAATTCCAGAATTTCTATTTGGTTCTTTTTATAATAACCTATATATTTTTTTATCTATAGTCTCTATTTGCAGAGACATTTTTGTATTTCTCTTTTGTTATTTAGACATGATTTCCCTTGATTCTTTGAATGTACTTAATATAACTGATTTATAGGTATTTTCGATTAAGTCCAAATTTTACCTTTCTCAGGGACAGTTTCTGTTAATAAATTTTGTTTTCTGTATGTGACCTTGCAGTTTGTGGGTGTATGTGCAGGTCTGTGTGTTCGCATATCTCATAATTTTTGTTGAAATCTAAACCTTTTACAATGTATTGTGAATTAAATATGAAACTAAAATTCTTCCCTCGTCCCAGGGATTGTTGCTGTTACTATTTGTTTTTTTTTTTTTTTTGCTTTATAACAAATTTAATCAGTTATACATATACATATGTTCCCATATCCCCTCCCTTTTGCATCTCCCTCCCACCCTCCCTATCCCACCCCTCCAGGCGGTCACAAACCACCAAGCTGATCTCCCTGTGCTATGCGGCTGCTTCCCACTAGCTATCTACCTTACGTTTGGTATTGTATATATGTCCATGCCGCTCTTTCACTTTGTCATAGCTTACCCTTCCCCCTCCCCGTATCCTCAAGTCCATTCTCTAGTAGGTCTGTGTCTTTATTCCTGTCTTACCCCTATGTTCTTCATGACATTTTTTTTTCTTAAATTCCATATATATCTGTCAGCATACAGTATTTATCTTTCTCTTTCTGACTTACTTCACTCTGTATGACAGACTCTAGGTCCATCCACCTCATTACAAATAGCTCAATTTCATTTCTTTTTATGGCTGAGTAATATTCCATTGTATATATATGCCACATCTTCTTTACCCATTCATCCGATGATGGACACTTAGGTTGTTTCCATCTCTGGGCTATTGTAAATAGGGCTGCTATGAACATTTTGGTACATGTCTCTTTTTGAATTATGGTTTTCTCAGGGTATATGCCCAGTAGTGGGATTGCTGGGTCATATGGTAGTTCTATTTGTAGTTTTTTAAGGAACCTCCATACCGTTCTCCATAGCGGCTGTACCAATTCACATTCCCACCAGCAGTGCAAGAGTGTTCCCTTTTTTCCACACCCTCTCCAGCATTTATTGTTTCTAGATTTTTTGATGATGGCCATTCTGACTGGTGTGAGATGATATCTCATTGTAGTTTTGATTTGCATTTCTCTAATGAGCAAAGATGTTGAGCATCCTTTCATGTGTTTGTTGGCAGTCTGTATATCTTCTGTGGAGTAATGTCTATTTAGGTCTTCTGCCCATTTTTGGATTCGGTTGTTTGTTTTTTTGTTACTGAGCTGCATAAGCTGCTTATAAATTTTGGAGATTAATCCTTTGTCAGTTGCTTCATTTGCAAATATTTTCTCCCATTCTGAGGGTTGTCTTTTGGTCTTGTTTCTGGATTCCTTTGCTGTGCAAAAGCTTTGAAGTTTCATTAGGTCCCATGTGTTTATTTTTGTCTTTATTTCCATTTCTCTAGGAGGTGGGTCAAAAAGGATCTTGCTGTGATTTACATCATAGAGTGTTCTGCCTATGTTTTCCTCTAAGAGTTTGATAGTGTCTGGACTTACATTTAGGTCTTTAATCCATTTTGAGCTTATTTTTGTGTATGGTGTTAGGGAGTGATCTAATCTCATACTTTTACATGTCCCTATCCAGTTTTCCCAGCATCAATTATTGAAGAGACTGTCCTTTCTGCACTGTACATTCCTGCCTCCTTTATCAAAGATAAGGTGACCATATGTCCGTGGGTTTATCTCTGGGCTTTCTATCCTGTTCCATTGATCTATCTTTCTGTTTTTATGCCAGTACCATACTGTCTTGATTACTGTAGCTTTGTAGTATAGTCTGAAGTCAGGGAGCCTGATTCCTCCAGCTCCATTTTTCGTTCTCAAGATTGCTTTGGCTATTCAGGGTCTTTTGTGTTTCCATAGAAATTGTGAAATTTTTTGTTCTAGTTCTGTGAAAAATGCCACTGGTATTTTGATAGGGATTGCATTGAATCTGTAGATTGCTTTGGGTAGTAGAGTCATTTTCACAATGTTGATTCTTCCAATCCAAGAACATGGTACATCTCTCCATCTATTTGTATCATCTTTAATTTCTTTCATCAGTGTCTTATAATTTTCTGCATACAGGTCTTTTGTCTCCTTAGGTAGGTTTATTGCTAGATATTTTATTCTTTTTGTTGCAATGGTAAATGGGAGTGTTTCCTTGATTTCACTTTCAGACTTTTCATCATTAGTATATAGGAATGCCAGAGATTTCTGTTCATTAACTTTGTATCCTGCAACTTTACCAAATTCATTGATTAGCTCTAGTCGTTTTCTGGTAGCATCTTTAGGATTCTCTATGTATAGTATCATGTCATCTGCAAACAGTGACAGCTTTACTTCTTCTTTTACAATTTGGATTCCTTTTATTTCCTTTTCTTCTCTGATTGCTGTAGCTAAAACTTCCAAAACTATGTTGAATAAGAGTGGTGAGAGTGGGCAACCTTGTCTTGTTCCTGATCTTAGTGGAAATGGTTTCAGTTTTTCACCATTGAGGATGATGCTGGCTGTGGGTTTGTCATATATGGCCTTTATTATGTTGAGGAAAGTTCCCTCTATGCCTACTTTCTGCAGGGTTTTTATTATAAATGGGTGTTGAATTTTGTCAAAAGCTTTCTCTGCATCTATTGAGATGATCACATGGGTTTTCTCCTTCAATTTGTTAATATGGTGTATCACGTTGATTGATTTGCGTATATTGAAGAATCCTTGCATTCCTGGAATAAATCCCACTTGATCATGGTGTATGATCCTTCTAATGTGCTGTTGGATTCTCTTTGCTAGTATTTTGTTGAGGATTTTTACATCTATGTTCATCAGTGATATTGGCCTGTAGTTTTCTTTCTTTGTGGCATCCTTGTCTGGTTTTGGTATCAAGGTGATGGTGGCCTCATAGAATGAGTTTGGGAGTGTTCCTCGCTCTGCTATATTTTGGAAGAGTTTCAGAAGGATAGGTGTTAGCTCTTCTCTAAATGCTTGATAGAATTCGCCTGTGAAGCCATCTGGTCCTGGGCTTTTGTTTGTTGGAATATTTTTTTATCACAGTTTCAATTTCAGTGCTTGTGATTGGTCTGTTCATATTTTCTATTTCTTCCTGATTCAGTCTTGGCAGGTTGTGTATTTCTAAGAATTTGTCCATTTCTTCCAGGTTGTCCATTTTATTGGCATAGAGTTGCTTATAGTAATCTCTCATGATCTTTTGTATTTCTGCAGTGTCAGTTGTTACTTCTCCTTTTTTATTTCTAATTCTATTGATTTGAGTGTTCTCCCTTTTTCTGTTAATGAGTCTGGCTAATGGTTTATCAATTTTGTTTATCTTCTCAAAGAACCAGCTTTTAGTTTTATTGATCTTTGTTATCGTTTCCTTCATTTCTTTTTCATTTATTTCTGATCTGATTTTTATGATTTCTTTCCTTCTGCTAACTTTGGGATGTTTTTGTTCTTCTTTCTCTAATTGCTTTAGGTGCAAGGTTAGGTTGTTTATTCGAGATGTTTCCTGTTTCTTAAGGTGGGATTGTATTGCTATAAACTTCCCCCTTAGAACTGCTTTTGCTGCATCCCATAGATTTTGAGTCGTCGTGTCTCCATTGTCATTTGTTTCTAGGTATTTTTTAATTTCCTCTTTGATTTCTTCAGTGATCACTTCATTATTAAGTATTGTATTGTTTAGCCTCCATGTGTTTGTATATTTTACAGCTCTTTTCCTGTAATTGATATCTAGTCTCATAGCATTGTGGTCAGAAAAGATACTTGATACAATTTCAATTTTCTTAAATTTACCAAGGCTTGATTTGTGACCCAAGATATGATCTATCCTGGAGAATGTTCCATGAGAACTTGAGAAAAATGTGTATTCTGTTGTTTTTGGATGGAATGTCCTATAAATATCAATTAAGTCCATCTTGTTTAATGTATCATTTAAAGCTTGTGTTTCCTTATTTATTTTCATTTTGGATGATCTGTCCATTGGTGAAAGTGGAGTGTTAAAGTCCCCTACTATGATTGTGTTACTGTCGATTTTTCCTTTTATGGCTGTTAGTATTTGCCTTATGTATTGAGGTGCTCCTATGTTGGGTGCATAAATATTTACAATTGTTATATCTTCTTCTTGGATCGATCCCTTGATCATTATGTAGTGTCCTTCTTTGTCTCTTCTAGTAGTCTTTATTTTAAAGTCTATTTTGTCTGATATGAGAATTGCTACTCCAGCTTCCTTTTGGTTTCCATTTGCATGGAATATCTTTTTCCATCCCCTTACTTTCAGTCTGTATGTGTCTCTAGGTCTGAAGTGGGTCTCTTGTACACAGCATATATATGGGTCTTGTTTTTGTATCCATTCAGCCAATCTGTGTCTTTTGGTGGGAGCATTTAGTCCATTTACATTTAAGGTAATTATTGATATGTATGTTCCTATTCCCATTTCCTTAATTGCTTTGGGTTCGTTATTGTAGGTCTTTTCCTTCTGTTGTGTTTCTTGCCTAGAGAAGTTCCTTTAGCATTTGTTGTAAAGCTGGTTTGGTGGTGCTGAACTCTCTCAGCTTTTGCTTGTCTGTAAACGTTTTAATTTCTCCATCAAATCTGAATGAGATCCTTGCTGGGTAGAGTAATCTTGGTTGCAGGGTTTTCTCCTTCATCACTTTAAATATGTCCTGCCACTCCCTTCTGGCTTGTAGAGTTTCTGCTGAGAGATCAGCTGTTAACCTGATGGGGATTCCCTTGTGTGTTATTTGTTGTTTTTGCCTTGCTGCTTGTAATATGATTTCTTTGTGTTTAATTTTTGACAGTTTGATTAATATGTGTCTTGGCGTATTTCTCCTTGGATTTATTCTGTATGGGACTCTCTGTGCCTCCTGGACTTGATTAACTATTTCCTTTCCCATATTAGGGAAGTTTTCAACCATAATCTCTTCAAATATTTTCTCAGTCCCTTTCTTTTTCTCTTCTTCTTCTGGAACCCCTATAATTCGAATGTTGGTGCATTTAATGTTGTCCCAGACGTCTCTGAGACTGTCCTCTGTTCTTTTCATTCTTTTTTCTTTATTTTGCTCTGCAGCAGTTATTGCCACTCTTTTATCTTCCACCTCACTTATCCGTTCTTCTGCCTCAGTTATTCTGCTATTGATCCCATCTAGAGTATTTTTTATTTCATTTATTGTGTTTTTAATCGATGCTTGATTCATCTTTAGTTCTTCTAGGTCCTTGTTAACTGTTTCTTGCATTTTGTCTATTCTATTTCCAAGATTTTGGATCTTGGAAATAGAATCTTGGATCATCTTTACCATCATTTTTCTGAATTCTTTTTCAGGTAGACTGCCTATTACCTCTTCATTTGTTAGGTCTGGTGGGTTTTTATCTTGCTCCTTCTCCTGCTGTGTGTTTTTCTGTCTTCTCATTTTGCTTATGTTATTGTGTTTGGGGTCTCCTTTTTGCAGGCTGCAGGTTCGTAGTTCCCGTTGATTTTGGTGTCTTTCCCCAGTGGCTAAGGTTGGTTTAGTGGGTTGTGTAGGCTTCTTGGTGGAGGGGACTAGTGCCTGTGTTTTGGTGGACGAGGCTGGATCTTGTCTTTCTGGTGGGCAGGTCCACGTCTGGTGGTGTGTTTTGGGGTGTCTGCAGATTTTTTATGATTTTAGGCCATCTCTCTGCTAATGGGTGGCGTTGTGTTCCTCTCTTGCTAGTTGTTTGGCATAGGGTGTCCAGCACTGTAGCTTGCTGGTCGTTGAGTGAAGCTGGGTGCTGGTGTTGAGATGGAGATCTCTGGAAGATTTTCGCCGTTTGATATTATGTGGAGCTGGGAGGTCTCTTGTGGACCAGTGTCCTGAAGTTGGCTCTCCCACCTCAGAGGCACAGCACTGACTCCTGGCTCCTCAATTTGGGATGATTTGTTGTCTATTCATGTATTCCACAGATGCAGGGTACATCAAGTTGATTGTGGAGCTTTAATCCACTGTTTCTGAGGCTGCTGGGAGAGGTTTCCCTTTCTCTTCTTTGTTCTCACAGCTCCTGGATCTCAACTGTGGATGTGGCCCCGCCTCTGCATGTAGGTCGCCAGAGGGCATCTGTTCTTCACTCAGACAGTACAGGGTTAAAGGAGCAGCCTCTTCGGGGACTCTGGCTCACTCAGGCCGGGCGGGAGGGAGGTGCACGGAGTGCGGGGCGAGCCTGTAGCGGCAGAGGTCTGCGTGACGTTGCACCAGCCTGAGGCGTGCCGTGCATTCTCCCAGGGAAGCCGCCCCTGGATCCCGGGACCCCGGCAGTGGCGGGCTGCACAGGCTCCCGGAAGGGCGGTGTGGACAATGACCTGCGCTCACACACAGGTTTCTTGGCGGCGGCAGCAGCAGCCCCAGCGTCCCACGCCCGTCACTGGGCTCCGCGCTTTCAGTCGCGACTCACGCCCGTCTGTGGAGCCCCTTTAAGCAGCACTCTTAATCCCCTCTCCTCGCACACCAGGAAACCAAGAGGGAAGAAAAAGTCTCTTGCCTCTTCGGCAGCTCCAGAGTTTTCCCGGACTCCCTCCTGGCTAGCTGTGGCTCATTAGCCCCCTTCAGGCTGAGTTCTCGCTGCCAGCCCCAGTCCTCTCCCTGTGCTCTGACCAAAGCCGAAGCCTCAGCTTCCAGCACTTCCCACCCCGGCGGGCGAGCAGACAAGCCTCTCGGGCTGGTGAGTGCCGCTTGGCACCGATCCTCTGTGCGGGGATCTCTCCGCTTTGCCCTACCCAGGTGTGGGGAGTTTCTTGCCTTTTGGGAGGTCTGGGGTCTTCTGCCAGCGATCAGTAGGTGTTCTGTAGGAGTTGTTCCACGTGTAGCTGTATTTCTGGTGTATCCGTGGGGAGGAAGGTGATCTCCACGTCTTACTCTTCCGCCATCTTACCCGGAAGTCTACTATTCTTTTTTGATGTTATTGATACTGTAGTTTCTTTGTTTAGTGGATATTCTGAATTAATTCTATAATATATGTAGTCTTAATCATGTGTGGCCACTGAAATTTCTGCTCAGTTAACTTAGTGGTCAGAGAGAGATTTCCTTAAACTCCTGGAATCAGTGAGTCTCCTTGCTTTTGCTGAGGAGTTCTATGTGCATGTTGGACACACCTTCACCAATGACACAAGCAGTTTACCACTCTTCCTTAACCTTCTCACTCTGTTTACATAGAAACTCAGAATCACACAGGATTAAGAGCTTAGATATCTCCTAGCTGTTTAATGGTTATGCATACAGCCCTACACATGTGTGTGGCTTTCTAGATTACAAGGAATACATTGGAAATGTTCCAACCTTCTACAAACAGCTTGTTGCTCAGATTTTAAACATTTTGGTTAATGTATTGTTCTTCCCAACTGTTATGCCCTGCCTTGAGCATCTGTGAAGTTAAGATTTCTGTTTCAGTTGCTAACAAACATTCCTGGGAAAAAGGCTTTTCTCACTGAGCAAGTTCCAAGTGAGGTAAGATAAAGGTAATCTTGAAAATGTGCTCTTCCAGTGAAAAATCACCCAGGGTAAATAATGACAATTCTCTGAGAATGAGGCTATAAAGGAGCTCCAAACTCAGTTTTCCTGCTCTGGTTGGCTGCTGCTGGTTTTTTCCATGGTGCATTTGTTGGTTTGCAAGGTTACCTTGCAGTTGAAAAGAAAAGGGTGAGAAGACAGCAAGTTAAAATGCCATAAACTTACTCTCCTTACCAAGATTTAGCTGTTTTCCTTGAACAAATGCTGCAAACCTGTAGTTGGCATGTTTAGTTGACATCCTACAGGCTCTCATGCTCATTGAAATGTTTCCAGCCAGTGGTTTGTGTGCACAGGGGTGTGCAAAGCACTGTGCATTCATGGCCCTTGATCTATCCACCATTCATACATTTATTCATCTTGTCTACAACAAGACAACAACAAGATCTGACCCGTCAGGCCCCAGGTTTCACAGCAAGGAGGGCTGGGCTCCCAGTAGGCCCATGATTCAGGCCTTAGCCTTCACCCAGGTGCCTCCAAGAATAACGACATCTTTTTCTAAGGCAACAGAAGCTGGGACTAAGTGGGTAATTAACCTTTAAGTCTCTAACCTCAGGTGGACAGGGCAAGCCTAAACCTCAGCCTTTGAATACCCTGAGACAGGCAAAAAAAAAAAAAGACAAATTTTAGAATGCTGAAATGCTGATTGTTTAAATTTTTGCAAGTTTTCTCATTGCTTTTATGAAGAAGAGATTTTCTGGAGGTCTTTATCATTTCCAATTATATTCCCTAGGATTTAATTATAAAGAAGGGAAAAGAAGAAAGCAATACAGGTGAAGGCATCTGCCTAGGTGTAAGCATAAAAGCAGGAATTAACATAGAATATGCTAATTAATGAAACAAGTAGTTGGGTAGAAGCAGTGGGAACTTGTGGTATGTTAAGGTAAGTTGGTTATAGCCAGTGACTGAGGGTTTTGAAAAACAGGATGGGGAGTCCAGCTATCATATTGAGACAATAAGAATCTCTTTTTTGGTTTATAAGAATTCCACTCAAGCAATCCCATCATGAAATCCCAAAGTCTAATCTCTCACATATAGTGAATTAAACCACTTCTCTCAAACAGGCTTTCTTGGTAAATTATAAACAAAATACTATCATTTTTCCATTGTTGTTTCCTCGTCTTCATTATAAACAAAGATTGTTGAGATCCACTTTATTCAGGATAGGCAGGTTGAATTGGGGTAACAATAATAATAGCAACAACAATAATAGGAAAAATAGGGAATTTAAATAAAGATTTGATCCTTATTCATGTCATAAGAACATAATGGTTTAGGAGGTCTACTTTGCCATCATCTTGAAGTTCTCCAGTTTCTTTCATAGTGAGAAGAGAGTTCCCTGGAGAGCATTACACCAGGAATTATATGATGTTTGTCACAGTTACTCAAAACTCCTTGACCCAAACTGGTCAAATAACTTCTCCCTCACGTGGGATCCCAAACATGAAATACTGCCATCTACCAGGGAGGCAGAGAGAAAGAGATTCAGAGAATATCCCAAGTGGTTACCACAAGCTTCTCAGGCATGCATGCTTCCAGGCACTGATCTTAGCAAGGCTGTTGTTGTGTTAACTTTACGATAATGGCTATAGGATCAGAACAGACCACCCTGATCCTTTCATTCCTATTACACCTTTGGGACACGTCCTGTAGGGAGACTTACTGACACTTTAACTGAAATCCTTTGATTACTATTGCTGAGAACTTGGCACCTGTTAGACAAATGTGTGTCTGTAAATTTTCACCAACGTGGACCAGGATTTAAACCATAAAGTTTTTGTGCAGAACATGTTATAATATTTCCTCCTCTAAGAAAAAGATACAGTTTTTTCTTTCTTGGAAATGGAAGTAAAACAGAACAAACAAACAAAAAATATGAAGGTAGCAACAAAAGTCAAACAACAATATTTACAAAAAAGAATGAAGAGATAATTTAGTTCAGTAAAGCAAAGAAGTAGTATTTGATTTGTGTCTCTGTGGTGGTAGTAGTGGGAAATATATTTCAAAAATTAAGCGGTATAGTGTCATTCTTAATCCTACATCCATCTTTATAGTTCCAGCAGTGCCCCTCTAAACACACACAAAAATCCAACCTAGATTCTACCCTTGGAACAACCAAGAAACATGTAAAATTTCCTAGTTTTTCCAAACAATGTGATCTTGGTTTAAATATGTGGTAGCATTTACAAAACAAAGAAGACCAAAGGATGTTAAAGGAGAAACTCACACGGTAAAACTGGTTCAAAACAATTTAATAAACTTTTATTGAGGCTCTATTCTGTACAAGACTTTTGGTAGGCTTTGCAATATTTACAAAGCTCAATAAGATAGTTTTTCTTTCAAACTCAAGTTCCCTTTATTTGTTACTGGGACCAATAGTTGTCCCCATATTCTCTTCTTCTGCTTTAGGAATGGAACCCTAAATTGTACTCATGCACATTGTTACCAAATAAAGAGTCTGAGCATATAGTGTACCTAGGTGAGGTGCTACAACTCGGATCTGATGAAAGAGATATATAACTAGAAGAGTTACATGAGATTTTTAAGAAATATCTTTAAAAAGGAGGAAAATGGTGTATCCTTTTTTTTTCCATTTCTCCTCATTCCTTTGTTAGCCTAGAAAATAGACACAAAAATTTAAATTCCTGCACTGACTCTTAACTATAAGGTGACCTCATAGCTGGAAACAGCTTACAGAAGGGCTAAGTGAAACAGAAAAGGCATAGATCTCTGATGAAATCGTTGTTGAACCCAAGTTTGTATCCGTGACCCCCAGTGAGGCCAAACAAACCAAAATGTCAGAGTTTGGAGCAGAGAAAGGTTTACTGCAGGGCCAAGCAAGAAGAATGGGTGGCTTGTGCTCAAGAGACCCAAATTCTCTCATGGGTTTTGGGGAAAAGTTTTAAAAGGCAAATTTGGGGGGAAGGGCTGTCGGGTGTGCGACTTTCTTCTGATTGGTTAGTGGTGAGGTAATAGGATGGTGTTCCAGGAATCTCAGTCATCAGCCTTCTTGTTCCAACCAGTTTGAGGACTACATTCTCATGGTCATCGGGAAGTTAAATTTTTCCACCTGGTGAGGGTTTTAGTATCTGCAGAACAACTCAGGAATGTGCATTATTATCATTGTTCCTCCTTCAGAGAGGGACTAAAGACTCTGTAACTGCTATGTGGCTGATTTATTATTTAAATTTTTACCAGTTTTCCTGGCCCAACTGCTATTTTTGTTACTACATTTTTACATTCTTTCAATTATCAACTCTTGAGCCAAACTTTAGTGACTCAGGGGAGGCCTGGGAGACTAAAGCTTTTCTACAAACAAGAGGCAAGCAGAGGCCATCAAGAGGCCTGTCCCAGAAAGACCCCACAGAGTCTTGCTTTGTTACAATTTCTTGGATCTATTATACGTGTCATGAACTCTAAATGTGGAAATCTTTTATGTAAAGAGAAAACAACATATATTTGCCAATGTCCTCAAATATTTGTTCATAGAAGATGAACATAATCCTTTACTAGTAGACTTCTAAACACACTAAAGATTTCACACTGCCACCCGAGCCAGAAACCTAGAATCAATATTGATTATTTTCTATTCCTCATTCACATCACCTAACTGATCAAGTTACTCTCCTTCTCTATTACCGAATTGTCTGTAATCCATTCCCATTTTTCAATCTCTGGAGTCTTCATCATCTCCCACTTGACTATATCAATAGCTTTCTTTTTTTAAATTTTTTTATTCTTTTCAAATTCTTTTCCCATTTCAGTTGTTACATAATATTGAACAGAGTTACCTGTGTTATACAGTAGGTCCTAGTGGGTTATCCATTTTAAATATAGTAGTGAGTACCTGTCAATCCCAAATTGACACATCCCCCATCCCTTCCCCCCAGTAACCATAGTTTGTTCTCTAAGTCTGTGAGTCTGTTTCTGTTTTGTAAATTAGTGAACAAAAATTTAGCTTCATCTCCCACAGAGCCTTCTCAAAAAGTAATACTCAAATTACTTTTTTAAAGTAATTATGTGAGTAAAAGAGAAAATGGTTTGAGCAGGGTAAAAGAACTTAATTATAGAACCTAAAAAAACATTGTGGTAATCCTAAATAATACCTATCTTAACTTCCCACCCAGACAAAATCTCAGGCGGCAGTTGCTAGAATAACTTTAGGAAGTGGAACCTGACCACTCAGGAAAGACAGGGTAGTAAAGTGGTTAATAGCCCAGGCTCTAAATCTTGATTTTGTGTGTCCCAGTCCTAGTGCCAATATTTACTGGTTCTGTGACTTTGGAAAAAATACTTAATTGTATTGTGTTTCTCTAGACCATCTGCAATACCAGAAAGAAAAGTACATCTCCCTTCTGAAGTGTGTATGAGGATCGAGTTAATACATACGAGCACATGCCCCATATAGACCAAGTGCTTGGTAACTACTAGTATTGTAATGACATAGTCAATTCCACTGATTTACTTTCTAACAGTTCACCCTTATACTCTATTTTTTAATTGAAGTAGAGTTGATTTATAATGTTGTGATAGTTTCTGGTGTACAGCAATGTGATTCAGTTACGCTTATATATACATATTCTTTTTCATATTCTTTTCCATTTTGGTTTATTACATGATATTGAATATAGTTCCCTGTGTTATACAGTAGGGCCTTGTTATTTATCCATTTTATGTACAGTAGTGTGTATCTCTTAATCCCAAACTCCTAATTTATCCCTCCATCACCCCCTCTCCCTTTTGGTACCACAGGTTTGTTTTCTATGTCTGTTAGTCTGTTTGTTTCATAAATAAGTTCGTTTGTGTCATATTTTAGATTCCACATATAAGTGATATCATATGGTATTTGTCTTTCTCTTTCTGACTTACTTCACTTAGTATGATAATCTCCAGGTCCACACATGTTCCTCCAAATGGCATTGTTTCATTCTTTTAAATGACTGAGTAGTATTCCATTGTATATATGTACCACATCTTCTTTATCCATTCACTTGTTGATGGACATTTAGGTTGCTTATATGACTTGGCTATTGTGAATGGTGCTGCTATGAACAGAGGGGTGAATGAATCTTTTTTAATTATAGATTTGTCCAGGTATATGCCCAGGAGTGAGATTGCTGGATCACATGGCAACTCTATTTTTAGGTTTTTTTAAGGAACCTCCATACTGTTTTCCATAGTGTCTGCACCCTTATACTATTACTATTTCTTATAATGGAAATATACATTATCATAAGAATATTCCTTATAATGGGGACACTTATTTAGCCTACTCTAAACACTCACCATGCATTAGCTTTCCTTCACTGTACCTCTATTTTATTAATGAGAAAGTTATGGTACAGACAGTTTAGGTTATTTTCTCAAGACCACATCACCATACAAGGCAGGACTCAGATTTCAACATCAGATCATTTGGCCCACACTCTTGATTAAATATAACATCTCTTGATGTTCTGAGTTCAGCCTTCTGGAAAACAGAGGCAGTGTCATTTACTTCTCCCTTTTCATCCTTTTCTCCATCCAGTGCCTCTTAGTTATGAGGGCTTCCAGAACCACCACACCCAAACTGTGTTCTACTGTATGTTCCCTGTACTTTAATCAGAGGAAACACAATTAGGATTCATCCTCCTTCCAAAAACCCTGGAGAATCAGGTCAAAACTTGATCTTTACTTTTTAATGTGTTCTGGTCCTTCTCATGTATCTACTCTTTGTTGGTACTTACTATATGCCACACACAGTGCTATACCAAATACTTGCAACTAGTCAGAGAATAAAATGAAACAAAAAAAGAAAATTGCAATATAGTGTGGTAGAAAATGCAGTAAAACTATTTAAAGTATATTATGGATATGTATATGGAAGAGTTTCAAATGCAGGGAAAGCTTCCTGGAAGAGGTGATCATTTGTTGTACAACTAAAGGATATCCAGGTGTAGAACCAAGTAAAGAGGAGTGAGTATTGGAGTGAAACAGGGTATCCTGAGCAGAGGTGTAGCAGGAGGTTTCCCACTGATTTTTAGGAATAAAGAAATGAAATCATATTTGGGGAAGGCTCAATTGTGGTAGTAATTGCTGCCTAGAAAATACTCAAAGTTTTGCAGCTTAAGACAATACATACTTATGTCATTGTTTCTGTAGATCAGTACTATGGGCACGGCTTAGCTGGTCTCTGAATCAGGGTGGCTATAATACAGGTGTTGAGCAGGGATGCAATCATCTAAGTCTTGTGTGGGGAAGTATCACTTCCAAGCTCACTCACATGACTATTTCCAGGCCTCTCTTTCTTGGGCAGAGACACCACTTAGTTATTTTCCAAAAGAGTCTCTTTGTAGGAGAGCTCAGAATAGGACCACTGGCTTCTGTTGAGTACCAGAGGGCACCAAACTTGATGAGCCCTTGACTCATTTCTAAACACTGGTCAATTCTTGACATAAGACTTGAGGTTCTCAGGTGTATTCCAGTATTCAAGATAGATCCCTGATTTTCCAATTAGGAAAAGTAAAATCCAAAATGTTAGCAAAACAACGGGCAATATTAAATGTTTGTTTTATAGATTATATTCTATGGCTGTTTGTAATTTCTCTCTTTTTTTCTTCTTTTTTATTTGGTGCCGAATATGTCCTTGTAGACCTGTTTTAAGAAAACAATATGTGAGAAATGATTTAATTTTTCTTGTTGCTCTTCCTTGTGGAAAATAAAAGTGTTTCACTTTTTTCTTTTTAGTAAAAAAAGAGGGGGGGGGGCACCCAGGATGGAAGCCAGCATATTTTTGTAACAATCTTGGAAGTGATATTTCATTCTTTTTTTTTTACATTCTAATTGAACTAGTCTAGGTTTGTCAGATAAAATACAGCATACCCATTTAAATTTAAATTTTAGATAATACTTTTTAAAGAATATTACATGGGGCATGCTTATACAAAACAAAAAACAAAAAACAAAAAAACTGTTGTTTATCTGAAACAAGTTTAACTGAGCATCCTGAAGTTTTGCTTGCTAAATCTGGCAAACCCAAGCTAGTGACATCCTATGACTTTCATCACATTCTATTCACTAGGAGCAAATCCTTAGGCTCAACTTGCACTCAAAGGGGTGGAGGATTATAGAAGAACATGGGGATTAGTATGTGGGGATCATTGGAGAGCTTCTTAAAGGCTGAATACAGCAGTGACCAAAGAAAGATATTTAATTATGTCCTTTCTGGTACTTTCCTGGTCTTTGTAGAGGCATTCCAACATATTTTTCTTACATTGTCTTATACTTGCCCTCCCTACCCCCCACCAAAGAGTTCTATATTAGTCTGCTAGGAATACCATTAAAAAAAAAAAGACTAAAGCCTAGATGGCTTAAATAACAGACATTTATTTTCTCACAGTACAAGAGGTTTGAAGTCCAAGATCAAGGTGCCAATGAGGTTGGTTTCTGGTGGGTCTCCTCTTCCTGGGCTGTAGACAACCACTTTCTTGCTGACCCCTCACATGATCCCTCTGTGCTGGTTTGGAGAGAGAGAGTAATCTTGGTATCTCTTCCTCTTATAAGGACACTAATACTATAGGATTAGAGTCCTACACTTATGACTTCATTTAACCTTAATTACCTCTTTAAAGATCCTATCTTGAAATACAACCTCATTGGGGGGTAAGAGCTTCAGCATATGAATTTTGGAGTGGATATGGTTCAGACCATAACATGGTCTTTAACAATAAAAGGACAAATCAGTGCAGTTCAGGCTGCAATGTCAGAGCCCAGCCTATCTTACTATTTAAAAGCAGATAGTGTTTCCTCTCCCCATTCTGGGTTTGGAGGCTGCAATATAGGAAAGAAAACTTTAGCTTGCCTTTTGCCTAAAATCAAGCCCAGGTGCAAAATCACATGATATATATTTTAGCACCTTTGCAATATAAAGCATGTTCATGGGGAATTCTCTCTTCATGCTTCACAAGGGGTGCAATCATGTTTAAAGTCTGTTTGTTTATTTATATTTTATGGTGCATAATTTATGCAATATGATAACCTAAAGCTATTTTGTGGTACTTAATTTAGGCAATTTGATAGCCTAAAAATTAGTGTTGAAAGTCAGGCATAAAGAAAACTCCCAGCAACTTAGC
This sequence comes from Mesoplodon densirostris, assembly GCF_025265405.1. Taxonomy (NCBI): domain Eukaryota; kingdom Metazoa; phylum Chordata; class Mammalia; order Artiodactyla; family Ziphiidae; genus Mesoplodon; species Mesoplodon densirostris. The sequence continues at coordinate 105,846,620 of NC_082668.1, read as the reverse complement.
ACTCTCTTAGGAACTCTGTAATAAAGCAAGCATACAAAACAGAAGTATAAAAGTGATGTTGCTTGAGTTGGGAGTTAGAGCATTTTGGTTTACACCTAAGGGAGTTTAATATCATAAGCTTATTGGCTGTGCTTAGGGTTCAGGAAGGTCCATCAATACTGTTCTCTCAGTCACTCACTGCTGAATCTGAAATGAGGCTCTTCTTTTATCCCCTCCCCTTATTTAAATATACTAGCTTAACATCTTTTTAGGCAAAGCTTCCTAGAGTAATGCTTTCTCTCTGCTGAAACTCCAAATGGAACATTTGTTATGAATGTTAACTGCATGCTTGGCATTTTATTCTGAAAGAACATCACAGTCTCATTCCCTCTGGCCATCTACAAAAAATTGGGGAAAATAAACACTGCTAGGGAAGAATGATGAATAGTAAAGGTTGGAGGTCGGACTTATGGGGCTTGAAGAGTGGGATCTCATGAGACTTTGTAAAATCATACAGTTAAGTGGGTAAAAATTCTCCTTCAGGATAATTCAACATTTGAGATGACACATAGCCCATCATGATGTCAATTTTGCCTAACTCCAGTCGGTCTCCCTCCTTCTCCTTATGTATCAAACATAACTATTTTGTTAGTTTATTTTCTGGAAGTACCATATATTCTTTCTCACCTCTGTGCCTTTGAAGATAACTTTCCACTGCTAGGAATGTAGTACTCCTTTTTAATTGGCTAACTCCAAGCAACCCTCTACAATTCAGCTGACTTTTCAATATCTCTAAGAGGAATTTCTTGGTTGACACCCCTCCACCTCCCTGGGTTAAAAAAAAACAAAAACAAAAACAAAAACAAAAAAAAAACATTTATTCTCCCATAGAAATCTGTTCCTACTTAAATTTAGCATATATTATTTTTTATGATTATTTGTCTACTTGCTTATCCATCACTCCCAAATAAAATAATACATAGCCCTTTGAACACAGGGATAATTCTTCTTACGGTTGCATTCCTAACTTATAACTGCTAATGCAGTGTGTAGTACATATACATGCTCAAATTCTTTTTTTAATTTACCTCTTTATTATTTATTTATTTATTTTTGGCTGTGTGGGATCTTCATTGCTCCTCGTGGGCTTTCTCTAGTTACAGCAAACGGGGACTATTCTTCATTGCGGTACGTGGGCTTCTCATTGTGGTGGCTTCTTTTGTTGCAGAGCACAGGCTCTAAGGGCATGGGCTTCAGTAGTTGTGGTGTGTTGGCTCAACAGTTGTGGCTCATGGGCTCTAGAGCACAGGCTCAGTAGCTGTGGCACAAGGGTTAGTTGCTCCATGGCATGTGGGAATCTTCCCGGACCAGGGATCGAACCGGTGTCTGCTGCATCAGCAGGTGGATTCTTAACCACTACACCACCAGGGAAGCCCTCAAACATTTTCTTAATAAAGATATGAATAAAGGATGAAAACTTTTTTTTACATTTGATTTAATTTTTTTCTTTTTTATTAGTTATCAATTTTATACATATTAGTATATATATATATATATATATATATATATCCCAGCCTCCTAATTCAAAAGGATGAAGCTTTTAAAATTCCCAGTTCTTTGTAGTTGCAATCAAATATTATCAGATCAGTTACGTTAGTCATGATAGTAAATTGCATCATGCAATTGTATAGAAATATGTCAGTCAGAACAATTTATTGGTCTCCTAAAAAATAGTCCTCTATGTTTTGTGCTAAAAAGCTTAAGAGATTATTCTGGCCTTTAAAGCACTTACACTACATTTGAAGGTAGCCAACACATATTTAACTAGAATTATAATTAAAATATAACAGTAAAGATTTACTGATTTCCTAAATTGTACAAGTACTGTGCTAGGCAGAAAATAAACTAAATGTAACATAGGCATTGCCCTTAAGATTTTAACATTCTAGTCTGAGACATAAACAAGATGCAGATGATTAAAGTATTTTTCAAGAACTGCTTTATAGAAGTGTAAACCTTATACTAAAGGATCAAATCTAATGGCAAGGAAGGAGAGGGTTCATATTTTTCCTTGATTCCTATAGCCTAAATTCAAATGATTTGATCAGTAATTAAATACTTTTTCTTTCTAGGCAAACAGTTGCAGATATAGCCACACTTCTGTGATCTCTTCCATATTTGAAAGAACACAAATGAAGAAATTATTTTTTTCTCTACCCTTCATGGTTCTTTGCTTAGACCCCTGTAATAATAGACATATTAACAAGAGAAAAACAAACAGGGCTACATCATTTTATATTCCCATTGATAATGTATGAAAATTCGAATTTCTCCACATCCTCACCAGCATGTGTTATTTTCCTTTAAAAAAAAAACAAATTTATTCTAGTGAATCTAAAATCGTACCTCATTGTAGTTTTTACTTGTATTTCCCTAGTGACTAATAACTTTGAACATCTATTCATGTGATTTTTAGCTGCCATTTGTATATCTTTGGAGAAACGTCATTTATTTTTTCATCCTTTGTTAAATTTGAAAGTTAACATTTTATTTTATTTTATTGTTAATTTTTATTGGAGTACAGTTATTTTACAAATTTGTGTTAGATTCTGCTGAACAGCAAAGTGAATCATTTATACATATACATATATCCTCTCTTTTTTATATTTTCTTCCCATTTAGGTCACCACAGAGCATTGAGTAGAGTTCCCTGTGCTATACTGTAGGTTCTCATTAGTTATCTATTTTATACACAGTAGTGTGTATATGTCAATCCCAATCTCCCAATTCATCCCACCTCCCCTCCCCACCTTGGTATCCATAAGTTGTTCTCTACATCTGTGTCTCTATTTCTGCTTTGCAAATAAGCTCCTCTGTACCATTTTTCTAGATTCTACACATAAGTGATCTTTGTCTATTTTTAAATTGAATTGTTGGCTTTTTATTGTTCAGTTGTGAGAGTTACTCATAGTTTGGACACTAGATACTTATCAGATATATGATTTGCAAGTATTTCTTCCCATTATGTAGAATTTATTTTCACAATATTTTATTTTTCTTTTTTCTCTTAACCATTTTTTTTTACATCTTTATTGGGGAATAATTGCTTTACAATAGTGTGTTAGTTTCTGTTTATAACAAAGTGAATCAGTTATACATATACATATGTTCCCACATCTCCTCCCTCTTGCGTCTCCCTCCCTCCCACCATCCCTATCCACCCATCCAGGTGGTCACAAAGCACTGAGATAATCTCCCTGTGCTATGCGTCTGCTTCCCACTAGCTACCTATTTTACATATGGTAGTGTATATATGTCCATGACACTCTCTCACTTTGTCACAGCTTACCCATCCCCTTCCCCATATCCTCACGTCCATTCTCTAGTAGGTCTGTGCCTTTATTCCCATCTTACCCCTATAGTCTTCATGACATTTTTTTTCTTAAATTCCATATATATGTGTCAGCATACAGTATTTGTCTTTCTCTTTCTGACTTACTTCACTCTGTATGACACATTCTAGATTCATCCACCTCACTACAAATAACTCAATTTTGTTTTTTTTATATGGCTGAGTAATATTCCATTGTATATATGTGCCACATCTTCTTTATCCATTCATCCAATGATGGACACTTAGGTTGTTTCCATCTCCTGCCTATTGTAAATAGAGCTGCAATGAACATTTCGGTACATGACTCTTTTTGAATTATGGTTTTCTCAGGGTATATGCCTAGTAATGGGATTGCTGGGTCATATGGTAGTTCTATTTGTAGTTTTTAGGGAACCTCCATACTGTTCTCCTTAGTGGCTGTATCAATTCACATTCACACCTGCAGTGCAAGAGTGTTCCCTTTTCTCCACACCCTCTCCAGCATTTATTGTTTCTAGATTTTTTGATCATGGCCATTCTAACTAGTGTGAGATGATATCTCACTGTAGTTTTGATTTGCATTTCTCTAATGATTAATGATGTTGAGCATTCTTTCATGTGTTTGTTGGCAGTCTGTATATCTTCTGTGGAGAAATGTCTATTTAGGTTGCCTGCCCATTTTTGGATTGGGTTGTTTGTTTTTTTGTTATTGAGCTGCATGAGCTGCTTGTAAATTTTGGAGATTAATCCTTTGTCAGTTGCTTAATTTGAAAATATATTCTCCCATTCTGAGGGTTGTCTTTTGGTCTTGTTAATGGTTTCCTTTGCTGTGCAAAAGCTTTGCAGTTTCATTAGGCCCCATTTGTTTATTTTTATTTCCATTTCTCTAGGAGGTGGGTCCAAAAGGATCTTGCTGTGATTTATGTCATAGAGTGTTCTGCCTATGTTTTCCTCTAGGAGGTTGATAGTTTCTGGCCTTACATTTAGGTCTTTAATCCATTTTGAGTTGTTTTTTGTGTATGCTGTTAGGGAGTGTTCTAACCCCATACTTTTACATGCACCTCTCCAGTTTTCCCAGCACCACTTATTGAAGAGGCTGTCCTTTCTCCACTGTACATTCCTGCCTCCTTTATCAAAGTTAAGTTGGCCATATGTGTATGGGTTTATCTCTGGGCTTTCTATCCTGTTCCGTTGATCTATCTTTCTGTTTTTGTGCCAGTACCACACTGTCTTGATTACTGTAGCTTTGTAGTATAGTCTGAAGTCAGGGAGCCTGATTCCTCCAGCTCCGTTTTTCGTTCTCAAGATTGCTTTGGCTATTCGGGGTGTTTTGTGTTTCCATACAAATTGTGAAATTTTTTGTTTTAGTTCTGTGAAAAATGCAAGTGGTAGTTTGATAGGGATTGCATTGAATCTGTAGATTGCTTTGGGTCATAGAGTCATTTTCACAATATTGATTCTTCCTATCCAAGAACATGGTATATCTCTGCATCTATTTGTATCATCTTTAATTTCTTTCATCAGTGTCTTATAATTTTCTGCATACAGGTCTTTTGTCTCCTTAGGTAGGTTTATTCCTAGATATTTTATTTTATTTTTTGCAATGATAAAGGGGTGTGTTTTATTGATTTCACTTTCAGATATTTCATCATTAGTATATAGGAATGCCAGAGATTTCTGTGAATTAATTTTGTACCCTGCTACTTTACCAAATTCATTGATTAGCTCTAGTCGTTTTCTGGAGGCATCTTTAGGATTCTCTATGTATAGTATCATGTCATCTGCAAACAGTGACAGCTTTAATTCTTCTTTTCAGATTTGGATTTCTTTTACTTCTTTTTCTTCTCTGATTGCTGTGGCTAAAACTTCCAAAACTATGTTGAATAAGAGTGGTGAGAGTGCTCAACCTTGTCTTGTTCCTGATCTTAGTGGAAATGCTTTCAGTTTTTCACCATTGAGGATGATGTTGGCTGTGGGTTTGTCATAGATGGCCTTTATTATGTTGAGGAAAGTTCCCTCTATGCCTACTTTCTGCAGGGTTTTTATCATGGGTATTGAATTTTGTCGAAAGCTTTCTCTGCCTCTATTGAGATGATCATATGGTTTTTCTCCTTCCATTTGTTAATATGGTGTATCAGGTTTATTGATTTGTGTATATTGAAGAATCCTTGCACTTCTTGAATAAACTCCACGTGATCATGGTGTATGATCCTTTTAATATGGTGTTGGTTTCTGTTTGCTAGTATTTTGTTGAGGATTTTTACATCTATGTTCATCAGTGATATTGGCCTGTAGTTATCTTTCTTTGTGACATCCTTGTCTGGTTTTGGTATCAGGGTGATGGTGGTCTTGTAGAATGAGTTTGGGAGTGTTCCTCCCTCTGCTATATTTTGGAAGAGTTTGAGAAGAATAGGTGTTAAATCTTCTCTAAATGTTTGATAGAATGCTCCTGTAAAGCCATCTGGTCCTGGGCGTTTGTTTGTTGGAAGAATTTTAATCACAGTTTCAATTTCAGTGCTTGTGATTGGTCTGTTCATATTTTCTATTTTTTCCTGATTCAGTCTTGGCAGGTTGTGCATTTCTAAGAATTTGTCCATTTCTTGCAGGTTGTCCATTTTATTGGCATAGAGCTGCTTGTAGTAATCTTATAATCTTTTCTATTTCTGTAGTGTCAGTTGTTACTTCTCCTTTTTCATTTCTAATTCTATTGATTTGAGTCTTCTCCCTTTTTTTCTTGATGAGTCTGGCTAATGCTTTATCAATTTTGTTTATCTTCTCAAAGAACCAGCTTTTAGTTTTAATGATCTTTGCTATCGTTTCCTTCATTTCTTTTTCATTTATTTCTGATCTGATCTTTATGATTACTTTCCTTCTGGTAGCTTTGTGATACTTTCGTTCTTCTGTCTCTAATTGCTTTAGGTGCAAGGTTAGGTGGTTTATTTGGGATGTTTCTGGTTTCTTAAGGTGGGATTGTATTTCTATAAACTTCCCTCTTAGAACTGCTTTTGATTCATCCCATAGGTTTTGGGCCATCCTGTCTCCATTTTCATTTGTTTCTAGGTATATTTGATTTCCTCTTTGATTTCTTCAGTGATCACTTCGTTTTTAAGTAGTGTATTGTTTAGTCTCCATGTGTTTTTATTTTTTATAGAACTTTTCCTGTAATTGATATCTTGTCTCATAGTGTTGTGGTTGGAAAAGATACCTGATACAATTTCAATTTTCTTAAATTTACCAAGGCTTCATTTGTTACCCAAGATATGATCTACCCTGGAGAATGTTCCATGAGCACTTGAGAAAATATGTATTCTGTTGTTTTTGGATGGAATGTTCTATAAATATCAATTAAGTCCATCTTGTTTAATGTATCATTTAAAGCTTGTGTTTCCTTATTTATTTTCATTTTGGATGATCTGTCCATTGGTGAAAGTGGGGTGTTAAAGTCCCCTACTATGAATGTGTTACTCTCGATTTCTCCTTTTATGGCTGTTAGTATTTGCCTTATGTATTGAGGTGCTCCTATGTTGGGTGCATAAATATTTACAATTGTTATATCTTCTTCTTGGATCGATCCCTTGATCATTATGTAGTGTCTTCCTTTGTCTCTTCTAATAGTCTTTATTTTAAAGTCTATTTTGTCTGATATGAGAATTGTTACTCTTGTTTTCTTTTGGTTTCCATTTTCATAGACTATCTTTTTCATTCCCCTTACTTTCAGTCTGTATGTGTCTCTAGGTCTGAGGTGGGTCTCTTGTAGACAGCATGTATTTGGGTCTTGTTTTTATATCCATTCAGCCAATCTGTGTCTTTTGGTGGGAGCATTTAATCCATTTACATTTAAGGTAATTATTTATATGTATGTTACTGTTCCCATTTTCTTAATTGTTTTGGGTTTGTTATTGTAGGTCTTTTCCTTCTGTTGTGTTTCTTGCCTATAGAAATTCCTTTAGCATTTGTTGTTAAGCTTGGTGTGGTGGTGCTGAACTTTCTCAGCTTTTGCTTGTCTGTTATAGTTTTAATTTCTCCATCAAATCTGAATGAGATCCTTGCTGGGTAGAGTAATCTTGGTTGTAGGTTTTTCTCCTTCATCACTTTAAATATGTCCTGCCACTCCCTTATGGTTTGCAGAGTTTCTGCTGCAAGATCAGCTATTAACCTTATGGGGATTCCCTTGTGTGTTATTTGTTGTTTTTCCCTTGCTGTTTTTAATATGTTTTCTTCGTATTTAGTTTTTGACAGTTTGATTAATATGTGTCTTGGTGTGTTTCTCCTTGGATTTATCCTATATGGGACTCTCTGTGCTTCCTGGACTTGATGAACTATTTCCTTTCCCATATTAGGGAAGTTTTCAACTAAATATTATTATATATTTATAATAATAAATACATAATATTTATTATTATATATTTATATAATATATATTAATATTATATAAATATAATATTTATATTATAAATATATAATATTTATATATATTATATATATATATATATATATATATATATTATATATATATATATAATCTTCAAATATTTTCTCAATCCCTTTCTTTTTCTCTTCTTCTTCTGGAACCCCTATAATACAATTGTTGGTGTGTTAATGTTGTCCCAGAGGTCTCTGAGACTGTCCTGAGTTCTTTTCATTCTTTTTTCTTTGTTCTGCTCTGCAGTATTTTTTTTCCACCATTTTATCTTCCACATGACTTATTCGTTCTTCTGCCTCAGTTATTCTGCTATTGATCCCATCTAGAGTACTTTTAATTTCATTTATTGTGTTGTTCATCATTGCTTGTTTCATCTCTAGTTCTTCTAGTTCATTGTTAAATGTTTCTTGCATTTTGTCTAGTCTATTTCCAAGATTTTAGATCATTTTTACTCTCATTATTCTGAATTATTTTTCAGATAGACTGCCTATTTCCTCTTCATTTGTTAAGTCTGGTGGCTTTTTATCTTGCTCCTTCCTCTGCTGTGTGTTTTTCTGTCTTTTCATTTTGCTTATCTTACTGTGTTTGGGGTCTCCTTTTTGCAGGCTGCAGGTATGTTGTTCCCATTGTTTTTGGTGTCTGTCCCCAGTAGCTAAAGTTGGTTCAGTGGGTTGTGTAGGCTTCCTGGCAGAAGGGACTTTTGCCTGTGTTCTGGTGGATGAGGCTGGATCTTGTCTTTCTGGTGGGCAGTTCCATGTCTGGTGGTGTGTTTTGGGGTGTCTGTGGACTTTTTATGATTTTAGGCAGACTCTCTGCTAGTGGGTGGCATTGTGTTCCTGTCTTGCTAGTTGTTTGACATAGGGTGTCCAGCACCATAGCTTGCTTGTCATTGAGTGAAGCTGGGTGCTGGTGTTGAGATGGCGATCTCTGGGAGATTTTCATCATTTCATATTATGTGGAGCTGGGAGATCTCTTGTGGACCAGTGTCCTGAAGTTGGCTCTCCCACTTCAGAGGCACAGCAGTGACTCCATGCTGCAGCACCAAAAGCCTTTCATTCACACAGCTCAGAGTAAAAGGGAGAAAAACTAGAAGGAAAGAAAGAAAGAAAGAAAGAAAGAGGATAAAATGAAATAAAATAAAGTAAGATAAAATAAAATAAAATTATTAAAATAAAAAATAATTAAGAAAAAAAAATGGACAGAGAGAACCCTAGGACAAATGGTGAAAGCAAAGCTATACAGACAAAATCTCTCACAGAAGCATACACATACACACTCACAAAAAGAGGAAAAGGGGAAAAATAATAAATCTTGCTCTCAAAGTCCACCTCCTCAATATGGAATGGTTTGTTGTCTATTCATGTATTCCACAGATTCAGGGTACATCAAGTTGATTGTGGTGATTTAATCAGCTGCTCCTGAAGCTGCTGAGAGGGATTTCCCTTTCTCTTCTTTGTTCACACAGCTCCTGGGGCTCAGCTTTGGATTTGACCCCACCTCTGCGTGTAGGTCGCCTGAGGGCGTCTGTTCTTAGCTCAGACAGGAGGGGGTTAAAGGAGCCGATGATTCAGGGCTTCTGGCTCACTCAGGCCAGGGGGAGGGAGGAATGCGGTTGTGGAACGAGCCTCAAGTAGCAGAGACCAATAGGACGTTGCACCAGCCTGAGGCGCGCTTTGCATTCTCCTAGGGAAGCCATCCCTGGATCACGGGACACTGGCAGTGGCGGACTGCACAGGCTCCCGGGAGGGGAGCTGTGGATAGTGACCTGTGCTCGCACACACCCTCTTGGTGGCAGCAGCAGCAGCCCCAGCTTCCCACACCCGTCTCTGGGGTCCGCGCTGTTAGCTGCAGCTCGCGCCTGTCTCTGGAGCTCCTTTAAGCAGCGCTCTTAATCCTCTCTCCTTGTGCACCAGGAAACAAAGAGGGAAGAAAAAGTCTCTTGCCTCTTCGGCAGATCCAGAATTTTTCCCGGACTCCCTCCTGACCAGCCATGGTGCACTAACCCCTTCAGGCTGTGTTCATGCCGCCAACCCCTGTCCTCTCCCTGTGCTCCTACTGAAGCCCGAGCCTCAGCTCCCAGCCCTGCCCGCCCCGGCAGGTGAGTGGACAAGCCTCTCGGGCTGGTGAGTGCCGGTCGGCACTGATCCTCTGTGCAGGAATATCTCTGCTTTGTCCTCCACACCCCTGTGGCTGCGTTCTCCTCCGTGTCTCTGAAGCTCCCCTCCTCCACCACCCGCAGTCTCCGCCCGCGAAGGGGCTCCTAGAGTGTGGAAACCTTTCCTCCTTCACAGCTTCCTCCCACTGGTGCAGGTCCTGTCCCTATTCTTTTGTCTCTGTTTATTCATTTTTCTTTTGCCCTACCCATGTATGTGGGGAATTTCTTGCCTTTTGGGAGGTCTGAGGTCTTCTGCTAACGTTCAGTAGGTGTCTATAGGTGTTGTTCCACGTGTAGATGTATTTCTGATGTATCTGTGGGGAGGAAGGTGATCTCTGCGTCTTACTCTTCCACCATCTTCCCCAAATCCCCTATTTTCACAATCTTGATAATGTCCTTCAATAAGCAAAAGTTGCTTACTTTTGAAGTTCAATTTATGTATTTTTGTTGTTGTTGCCTGTGCTCTTATCATATGTAATAGCACATTTCTTAATCCAAGTTCATGAAGATTTACTCTTGTATTTTCTCCTTAACAGTTTTGTATATTTTGTGTCTTGTGCTATGTCTCTGGTACATTTTGAGTTAGTTTTTGTAAAGGTGTAAGGTAATGGTCCAAGTTCATTATTTTGCATGTAGATCTATTTCTAAGCTCTCAGCTCTAATCCATTGATCTATATTTCCAGTCTCATGACAGCACACTTTTCTGATTATTGTAGCTTTCTTATACATTTAGAAATCAGGAAGTGTGAATATTTACAACTTTGTAAATATTTTTAAAGAATCTTTAGGCTATTCTGGTCCTTTCAAATCCATAAGAACCTTAGAAGGTGCTTTTCCACTTGCCAAAAAAAATGCTATTGGGATTTTAGTAGATGTGTTAAATATGGAGATCACTTTAAGGAGTATAATTATTCAAAAAGATTAACTCTTTCAGTCCATGAACATGTGATATAGTCCATTTATTTTGGTCTTCTTTAATTTATTTCAGCAATGTCTTGTGTAATTTTTAGTGTAAAAGTTTTGTACCTCTTCAGTGAAATTAATTTCCAAGTATCTTATATCTTGATGTTGCTGTAAATAAAATTGTTTACTTAATTACATTTTCAGCTTGCCTGCTGCTAGAATACAGAATTATTGCTAATTTTTTGCATGCATCTTGTACTGTGCAACTTTGCTGAATATTTATTTATTTAGTTCTAACAGTTTTATTAGAGGCCAAAACAAAAGAATATTATTTTCCAGACTTAAAATATAATAGAATTTGTCCTGCTAGATTTCAGACTTGCTTGGGACCCATGAGTTCCTTCTTCCAACTTGCCTCTTTTGGAATAGGAATGTCTATCCAATGCTTGTCCCATAATTGTATTTTGGAAGCAGATAACTTCTTGTCTAGGTTTATAGTTTCACAGATAGAGAGGAATTTTGCACAGAATGAGTTGTACCTGGAGTCTCAAAAACTGGGAAGCAACACAAATGCCCATCAATAGCTGAGTTGTTAAACAAATTATGATATACATGTACAATAAAATACTACTTAGCAACCTAAAAGAAGGATTTACTTATACATACAATAACATGGATGAATCTCAAAATAATTAGACTGAGTAAAAGAAGCAGGGTTAAAAAATAATGTGTATTGGACAATTTCTTTCATATCAAATTCTAGGAAGTACAAAGTAATGTATGGTGACAAAAAAGCAAATTGATGGTTATATGTGGAGTAGTGGGACATGGAAGAAGGAGAGGCAGGGAATGGAAAGGTCAATAAGGAAACTTTTAGGGGTAATGTATCTTGGCAATGGCTTCGTGAGTGTATGCATATATCAAAACATCAAATTGTATATTTTAAATATGTGCAGTTTATTGTATGCAAATCATTCCCCAACAAAGATGTTACATTTTTTTTCATTCAGTGTACTTTGTGAATAAATAATAAAATAAAATAATAATAATAATAATAAATAATAATAAAAGAATAAATACAATCAATTCTATCTTTGTACACTATCAGCAAAAAAATAGAAAATAAAATAAAAACACATTTTATGACATCAAAAGCATAAGGTACTTAAAATACATGTAACAAAAGGTTTGTAAAATTGTACATGAAAAACAACAAAGTATTTTGAGTAAATATGAAAATCTAAATAAATGAAGATATAAACTTATTAAGATGTAGTTCTTCCTAAATTCAATGCAATCCCTATCAACACTCAGCAGAGTGTGGTTTGTTTGGTTGATTTCTTTGTTTGCTTGTTTTGATGACAGTTAACAATGTAATTCTAAAAATTTACAGGAAAATACAATAGAAATAGGTTAGCCAAAACAATGAAGAAAAATAAGAATAACATTAAGAGGACTTACACTACCTGATTACAGCACTTACTACAAAGCTACAACAATGAAGATAGAAATAAAGACTAATGAAACAGAATAGAGAATCCCAACAGACCAATTTATTTTCAACAAAAGTGTCAAGATAAATCAATGGGGAAATTCTTTTTAACATATAATATTGAACAACTAAATAAATGTGTGGAAAATAATGAACCTTAACTTTTACTTTACACCATTCACAAAAATTAATTTGAAATGGATTGTAAACTTAAATGTGAAAGCTTGGATTATAAACCTTCTTGTATAAAACAGAGTATAATGTCCTTATACCTTTGAGGTAGAAAAATGCAAAACACTAACTAAAATTAACACACTAACATCAGCAAATATTGGTACAGATATAGAGAATCTTAAAGTCTCAGATATCACTGGTGGGAATATGTACAATTCCTTTTGAAAATGGTTTGTACTTTCTTATACAATTAAACACAACATACAGTCAGTTGCACCTCAACCCAGATATTCCCCTTTTTAAATTTATTCAAGGGTAATAAAAGCATATTTTAAAATCACACACATACAATTTTGGTAGTGGCTTATTTCACAATAGTCAAAACATGAAATAACCAAGAGTAGAATGGATAACTAAATTGAAGTATAGTCATACAATGAAATGTTACTCAGCAATGGAAAAAAAAATAAGGAACTGCATAGGTAATAACATGAATGAGCTTCATAAACATGATAAATGAAAGAAGTCAGGCACAAGGGTACCTACTCTGATTTTATTTATAAAATATTTAAATATAGATGGAAATGATTTATACTGGTAGATATCAGAAGAGTGGCTCTCCATCAAGGGGGAATTGATTGAAAGGGTACACAAGAAACTTTCAGGACTGATGAAATGTTCTATATTACAACTGAGGTGTTGGTTCTGTGGGGTGCACATTTGTCAAAGTTATTTGAATAATACACTTAAGATCTGCTCATTTAATTTCACCTGTAAGTGAAAAATAGACAAAACTATGGCAGCAATATTTATATTTTAGCAATGACCAAAAACTAGATACAATTCAGATGTTTATCATGGTAAAATAAATAAATTGAAATATACTCATTCAATGTATATTCATACAAAAATAAAAGTGAGCAAAGTACATTTCCAAAGTATAAGAATGAATGAATCTTAAAAATAAAGGTGAATAATAGAAGCCAGTCATGAGATAAAAACATGTGCTACAAATATTTTTATTAAGTTAAAAAAAGAAGGAAAAACTAATATTTGATGTTAAAAATAAGCATAGTGATTCCCCATGAAGGGGATACTGAATGGAATGAAAAACAAAAGGAGCTGCGAGGTTCTGATCCTGTTTTGTTTCTTGAACTGAGTGGTGATGGCATCGGTGAGTTTACAAAAATTTAATGAGACGTGTATACTAATATTTTGTATAATTTTCTGTTTGTTAGTTATCCTTCAAAATCAGTTTGCTTTAAAAATAGAAAAATAAATGTTTATTTTCTAATTTAAAGCAAATGACAAATTTGTAAATAAATTGTCATGAAAATTAATGAATTTTAAAAATGCCAAGTAAGATTCACTGAAGGAACAGAAAATAGTGGTTTACCATTTAAAAATATATTAATGTAAAGCCACATCAATATACTTATGAGGAATAATTATACAAGTATTTCAATGGATATATAAAAATAATTCAATAAGAGCCAACACCCATTCACAGTAAAAATTATCCTTAGCTAAGTGGGAATTGAAGAGAAAAATCTAAACCTACTTAATTTCAAACTTCTGAATGTTCTTTAAGTAAATAAACAAAGAAAAACAAGAGATATAAAAATGGAAATGAAGAAGCTATATCACTTTACCTTTACTATACCTAATATAATATTTACATTAAAAATCTGATAGAATTTATAATCGATTAGAAATAATCAAGGAGTTCATGAGAATTGTTATATAAAATCCACATTTAAAAATTTGGGCTTCCCTGGTGGTGCAGTGGTTGGGAGTCTGCCTGCCGATGAAGGGGACACGGGTTCGTGTCCCAGTCCGGGGGGATCCCACATGCCACAGAGCAGCTGGGCCCGTGAGCCATGGCTGCTGAGCCTGTGCATCCGGAACTTGTGCTCCGCAACGGGGGAGGCCACAACAGTGTGAGGCCCGCGTACCACAAAAAAAAAAATTAATAAAAATAAATAAATAAAATTTTAAACAATTAATGCCATCTGTATACAATACCGCAAAGGGAGTAAAATCTCATTATAAAAAGGTAAACTATTCAAAATAGCAACAAAACTTTAGTATTTAAAACCAATCTGAAAAGATAGAAACAAGATGTTCTTAGAGATGATGGTACAACCTGTTGAAAAAAATAAAAGAACACCTGCATAAGTGAAATAGTAGGCAATGTGTATGAATAGAAAGGCTCAGTGTTGCAAAGATGTCAATTAATCTACAAATCCAGTGGCATTCCTATTAAAATCCTAATAGCACAGTGCAGTGAAAATGAGAAATTGACCTTGCATTCATATGAAAAATTAAAGGCTCAAGAATTGAAAAGGTAATTTTGAAGGTGAAGACTCTATTGATGATATATGCTATCAGGCATCTTAAACCTACAGTAATTAAAACAGTGTCACATTTGTGACAAGAAAAACATGTAGATAGATGGATCCACACATATATGGGAGCTTGGTATATGATATATATATATATATATATATATATATATCAGTGGTTTAAATTTTTATTCTTCAATAGACTAAGTCCTATAGATTGTTTTACGTTCAGGAAAAGTAATAAAATAAGATTTGTACTTGGTGAAGACATTGTTATTACTCTGCCCAAATCCCCTATGATCCTTTTATCATTCCTGTACATGCTTCCTGAGTGCCTGTGTAGTTTTGTTCCCTATAGCCAGCATCTGTGACTCTTCTAGGTGTACTGACCTTGGCCTCCTGAAGACGCTTTGCCTTTTTCACCTCCTCCCACAGCTACCAAAATTGTGCCTGGTCATTTCTGCTTTGAGACAAAGGCAAAAACAAAAACAAGTGTGCTTAAAGTCCAACCTACTGGGAGGATTTCTTTTCATTTCTGTCCTTCAGGGATGTCAAAGAAATGGGCACCACTTTGGGGTGGTGCTGACCTATAGTGCAGAACCATCTGTAAATAAAACCCATGTTCTCTTCCTCTGTCAACAGACTGTGGGAAACTCCTCATGAGGCCTTAGGACAGGCTGGGAGAGAGAAGATAAGGGGAAATTGTGCCACTTCTTCATGAAATTTAACAGGTAACTCAGTGTCTGTTCAAGTGCTATTGGAGTGCTGATGTGCATGCCCAAACTGATAGTTTGGTGGATCAGACAACACCCTGTTCATGAAGGGCAACTCAGATCACACAGTTACTTGGTGGCCCATGGTTAAGTGTTCAATCACTACAATGGTCCAGTAGGAACCCAAGAGCTGTTTCTCAAAAGGAGAGTAGTTATCCAGAGTATGTCAAGGCTTTGATCCAAAATACTAAAGGAGTATGCTGTTGTTCACCCATAGGGACCTGCAGAAAGCACCATGCAATATCCCTAACTGTCATTGTCCCTTCAAACACCATATGACCATATGATCTACTGGATCATATGACCCAAGTAGAGGCCATCTCTATCATATACCAAGTGGCTCCATTAAAAACTAGCAGGTTTTTGAGTTACTTGGTAATGGACCAGAGTCACACACCCTAATGAGAAATATGGTGCCTCTAAAATCCAAAGAGTTTCACTAGATGTTTTGTCTTGTTTTGACCTTTAGAAGGGGCCAGATGCCAGAAGATTTCTTCTTCACCTTAGAAGAAATACCTTGGCGTGCTCTACCTCACTGGATCCTTAGAAATTTCACTGAGGAGGAAGCCCCTTGAATTTTTATGGAATTTATTTCCCACTTTCTTAGAAGCAAATATCTTACCACTATGTCTAGAAGTGTTACTGCTTTCTGCTCACCAGGTTCAATCAGCCTAATATCACCAAGGTGATGAACCAGCATGATGTATTGTAGAAGGAAAAGGAAATCAAATTTCTGTGGACTGTATTATTACAGAGGACTGACGAGTTGATATACCCTAAGGTAGAAAGTCTGAGAGCTAAAGAGAAAAGATACTACTGAAAGAGAGAATACTGTGTCATAAAGTTGGGGAATGTTAATACCTATACTAGGTAGGGAAAATAAGTTTGAATTACCAAAGAGGAAGAGCATGAGGAATTAGAGAAGTAGAAGGAAATATAAGAGAACACTGCTTTATAAAATGTAGCAGTGTAAAAAATATCAACAAAGGGGTGTGAATAAGCATTTTGGTGCCTAAGGTGAAGGGGGCTGTTAGAAAGGTGGAGGAGTGGGGGATGGTGAGGGGTCTCAAAGAACTTGAGAATTAGTTGATGAAAAATCTTAACAAATTTTTTAATGTAAGTAATCATAATTTTAATTTCTCATTCTCTGATTTTTCATAGAAGATTATTTTTCTTCTGTTTATTTTAATAAATTTATTTATTTATTATTTATTTATTTTTGGCTGCTTTGGGTCTTCGTTGCTGCATGCGGGTTTTCTCTAGTTGTGGCTAGTGGGGGCTACTCTTCGCTGCAGTGCACGGGCTTCTCATTGCAGTGCGTTCTCTTGTTGTGGAGCACGGGGTCTAGGCACACGGGCTTCAGTAGTTGTGGCACGTGGGCTCAGTCATTGTGGCTTATGGGCTCTAAAGCACAGGCTCTGTCGTTGTGGCTCACAGGCTTAGTGGCTCCGCGGCATGTGGGATTTTCCTGGACCAGGGATCAAACAAATGTCCCCGGCATTGGCAGGTGGATTCTTAACCACTGTGCCACCAGGGAAGCCCCTTTTCTTCTGTTTTTAAAGTTTTATTTTACTATCTAGAAAATAGTAAAATAAAGACTTTTGAATCTTTCTGAAGGTATAATTTGATTTTTATAAGTGTTCTTATGTTCCCTGGATTTTCTTTCTTTGTTCTTGTTATGTTTATCTGTTGTGTTGCTTTACTTATGATTTTCCATATCTACATGTTTCTGTAGTTCTATCATAAAAAATAAATATATTTTAAATAACTTGGAACATAATATTTAATTTTAAAGCACATACGTATAATTTATATCTTCTTTATTAGAAAAGTTACTCTGAATTACATTCCAGAGATATTAACTAGAGGATATTTTAGTTACCAAACAATTGTGTAAGCTGCTCTTTTTAGGAAACCACCCTCAGCAGGAAACCCCTTTTCTTGTCATTTTAAGCAAAGATACATTGTAACTTTTAAATCAGGCACCCCCTTGCTCTACTCATCTCTGGCCCTAGTACACCTTTTACATCTTTTGATCACACAGTACCTTGCCCAACCTGTTGGTTCTTCCCATAGATCAAAGAAGTAGGAATGAAGAATATGTAATGAACAGATGACCAGATCTCTTCCCTAGTTTCCCCTTCAGAAATCTCCCAAACAAACTGTGTGAACAAGACAACATCTAAAGAAAGGTCACAAGGAGTCAACAAGCCTGAACACAGTGGGGGACGGTGAGGACTCTGACCCCCCACCATCTCAATGATTGAGGTTACTTCCCTCTTTCCTTTTAAAATCTTTCATTGCTGAGCAGAATCTTCAGAGTTGATTTTTGGGAGACATGAGGCTGCCTTCTCCCCAGATTGCCAGCATTCTGATTAAAAGCAAATTTCCTTTCTACCAGCAACTCCCTCTCTCTCGGGTATTGATTTTCCAGCCGTGAATAGCCACACCGGAGTTCGTAACAACTGGAGTCTTAAGCTATGGGAAAATGGAATTGTTTTGGCTCACAAACCAGATGAAAAAAAATTGTAACCCTTTAAAAATATCAGTGACCCAAATAGCATTCCTAATTTTTATCTTTGCTTCTTCTCAAACCATTTTTATTTCAAATCATTATTTCTGAACATACTTATTGCAGGAACTTCCTTCATTTCCTTGCCTCAGTCATTTCTCCTCTGTTTTTCCTTTATTGATCAAATTAATCTTAATGTTGGGTTCTGAAACATGTGGCTTCTCTGTTTCTACTTCATAAAGCTCATCCTTAACTAGGTATTCAAAATTCCAAAGTGTTATCAATCAATATTTCTAGGACTACAATGAAATTTTAAATATTGTAGGAGTCAGAAATATTTGTTTTTTGTCCCAAATCCCCAATGTAATCTTCATCCATATATAACCAGATTAAGTAATTGTTGATCACATACACTCTAAAATGTTTCTTTGGATTGTACCCTATAGAAAACCACCTGCACTGAATATTAATAATCATCATTTGAACAAAAAAGCAGGAGGAAGGTCTGTGGTCAAATAAATTTAGTAACTTCTATAAACTTAAAAATGCTAATGTACATTGTAAAGGAAGGGGATGCATTATTCACATAGCATTTCCAAAATTTATAAGATAAGGAAAATAGTTTCATGTCTTTTCATCCCTTTGTAAAAGGGACAAGTGGTGGTCTTCAAATCTTTTTGTTTTACTACCCCCTAATTTTTTGATAGTACCATATTCCCTTACAGAAAGGAAGTTTATACCTAAAATGTTTCAACTATAGTTTAATTAGTTGCAAGGACATAACATCTACACTGTAAAAATTGACACTGAGAAAAAAAAACAAAGAAAACTTGTTACATCACTTTTTAAAATCCATGTAATAGATTCTGAATATCATAGTAATTTGCTATCTATACATTTAAAATATGATATGCTTTTCTTCATTAACAGTTAGAAATTTTAAATATCTTGATGCCTTTGAATTTGTATTTCTCTTCTACTTTCCACGGAGAATTTTAGCCTAATATCCTGTGTCATGTCTAAAACTCTTTTATCTCAATACATAAAGAATGAGTTCACTCACCTTCTCAGAAAACTGAAATGGCTCTTAATTGTTGTAATGAAGGAAATCATTTTTTTTGGTTGTTTTAAACTAACAATGCTGGGATTGTCAATCAATATTGCCATCTTTGTCCCATGATACTTTTATTTATTCCACACACTAGCACAAGTAGAATTTTCATTGAGTGACTTCCCTTGAGCTTTTTTTTTTAAGGTATCTGTCTATAAAAGCCCTTCCATTTTTCCAGAATGTCTAGTCCCATCCTTTACAACATTTATTTTATTTCTGATTGCTGAAATTCTGTCTGCTTTCAAAGTTTCACTCAGGTGCTTTCTTATAGTCACAAAAACTTCCTTAGTCACACTGTAAAATTTGACTGGGTGGAATCTCATGACACATTTCATTCTTCTGCACATTTTATCTACGTACATGTATGGCTTTTGTGTCCTACCTGACAATTAAGATTCTTGAAGACATAACACATATGCCAGTCACCTTTATATCCATCACAATGAGAGCATCATTATTTTACTTAATTCAATTAACAGGAATTTATCAAGGTATAGGTAAATAAAGTATCAACTGAGTTCTCAATCAATGAGGGACATTTTATCAGTTGAGTTGCCATAATAAACCTGGTTTACAATAACCACAATATATCAAAGAATTAACACAACCTACATTTATTTATTTCACTCCTCAGTGTGTGTGTTAGTTGGGGGTTAGCTGATCTAGGCTTGGTCCAGCAAAGCTTGGATCCAGACTGCACATCAGCTTTTGGTGTGCTTCGTGTGTCCTATCTGAGATCTGGGTTGAAAGGCAAACGATGATCCAAGGGTATGTCTCCTCATGGTGATGACAGAGCATGAGAGGGCAAACCCAACTACACAAGCACATCCCAAGCCTCTACTTGTGTTAAGTCTTGGTAACATTCTATCGGACAAAGAAGGTGCATGGATTCATAAAGTAAAAGGCACTGCGGAATAACACCAACACTTGGCAACACTGTGAACGTATAACATTACAATGCAGTAATGAACTCGGACCAAGAACTCAATCTATCATGGCCGTTTTGAATATAAGCATGAATGAACGGCCAGTCCCTCCTTCCCTCCCTCTCTGACTGCTTCTCTCTCTTCCATCCCCCCTTCCTTCTTCCTTTCCTTCCTTTTGAAAAAACACTTTCCCTGAAAAGATGATGATGTTCCTTAAAGAGATAAGAAAATGCAGTAGAGTAATAAATTATTTAGATAAAAATTGATGCAAATTGTTAAGATACAGAAAAGAAAATAAATGCTTGCTGAAGCAACAGAAGCGGAATTGGCTCAACTGGTCACATTGACTCTGACTGCACCTCAGACAATTTATTTGCCTTTAGAACGATTCCAGGAGGGGCTGGCAGGAGCATGATGGCACTCGTCTCATTTAGCAGGGCTTTCACACACCCCTCTGCTGCCGTGACCATCCTGGGGCTCTCAGGGCTGCAGCACCAGGCTTGTGAAACTGGAACAGCAAAGGCTGCTGGCTTCAGCTTAGTCCTCTACTGCCACCTGTGTGATGGCAGCGGCCAACACACTGTTTTGGCAAGAGCAACGTGCTCTTCCAGCCCTGGATGCATGATTGGGAATGGCACCTGAGGAACAGAAGGGAGGGAGAGGGAGCATGGGTGAGACTGGGTACTAGAGTCCTAGAGAACAAGGCTCATTATCTCCCCACATTGCAAAACTTTCCTCTGTGAACAAATTCAGAAACCCTTTGATAGAGTGTAAGAGAAGGAAAAGCATTACAGGTTGGCCCAGCATTTATCTAAAGAAAGAAAATGTCCTGAGGTCTTGGATGAATTCACACTGTGAAGAGACTTTGAGGGTATTCAAATAGTTCCATCAAAACAGAAAGGACAATTTTAGAAGTGATAGTGCAGGCTCTTCTCTGGATCATTAAGTCTAAATATTTATCTCTACCATATGCAGAATCAATAACAGAAAAAGAAACCAAGTCACAGAGAGGTTAAGTCATCTGGAAATCTTAAATATTCTGGGCTTGGTAACTATAGGTTAAAAATCAAAGTCTTTTAAGAGAGTTTTTGTTTCTAAACTGAATTTATGTTTGGAAAACAAATGTTTTGAATGTATTGGCTTAATTCAAACTGCAAAACAAGCATCTATAATTATAGCAACTGTTGGTGAATTGCTCTTTCAGGAAAGTTCTAATTTCAAATATTCTGTCTTGTCATCACCCATGTCAGACAATATGTTCTGATTTTGGAGTCAGGGGAACAATATTGATTTTGCTAAATTAATAAGTCTATCTTTTGGGTAGAATATAGAATCTTTGTATAATGCAGATTCAGGGATCTAGGGAGGCATAAGCCTCCTAATCCAGGGGCAAAACAAATGGTCATGTGCCTATAGGGTTTCAAGAAACCCAGGGAGGACTTCTGAATCACAAACACCTCGCCACTAGAGGAATGGCCCATAATAAGAAGTGACATATACACAGTCAATTTAAAAGGATTCAACTCACATCCTAATATATATTCTTGAGAGTGCATTTTTTAATTGTTTATTTCATTTTTCTAGGGGTTGAGTAGCGTGCCATCATTGGAGTAAAAGTTTAAAGTTTAAAAAAAATGTTTCAAAGAGCCACAGATAGAAAATGCTGGGGCCTGAAGTTTCCCACTGGAACACGACAGTTTGACATGAGAAGGTCTGCCACATCATGACAGGCTGTGCTGATTTGTGTGCGGGTCACCAGGTGTACTTGGCCTTGTACAAGCGTGCCCAAATTAATGCAACAGGAATGAAATTAATGCAATACACGGTTTTTGTTTATTTGTTTAAAGGTAGTGGTTGGAAACATGCTGTGGATTCAATCAGCCTGGGCTACAGTCCAAACCCTGTCAAATACCTTCCACTTAATCTCTGAGATGCAGTTTCCTCATATCTAAAATAAGGCTAATACTAGTTGGTTAGTTATAGGGTTTTGCCATGAGAACTAAACTGCTTCTTGCAAGGGTCCTTATGACCCCAAATAAATAATCAATTAATAAAAACTATTTTATATTACATAAAATGTTTATATAAAAAGCCAAAGGTGCTAATGGAATTCAGGTACTATTCTCTCTCTAATGGAAGCAGAATAACATCCATATAAACTTCAGTGATAATAAGACTAAGGTAGGGAATATACTAGAAGAAATTCCATGGAGTTAGTAAGGCATCTTAATATTGTGGATAAGGTTACAAAGAATAGTTTGTCATTTACAGTTTGTGCAATACTTGTTGTAGTTCCTTAACTTCTCTGGGAATTGCTTTCTTTGTATTTTGTTTGTTTGTTTTTTTTACTGAAGTATAGTTGATTTACAATGTCTTGTTAATTTCAGGTGTACAGCAAAGTGATTCAATTATATATATATATATATATATATATATATATATATATATATATATATATATATATATATATAATTTTTCAGATTCTTTTCCCATATAGGTAACTACAAAATATTGAGTATAGTTCCCTGTGCTATACAGTAGGCCCTTGTTAGTTATCTATTTTATATAGAGTAGTGTGTATATGTTAATCCCAAACTCCTAACTTATCCCTCATGCCCTTTCCCCTTTGGTAACCATAAATTAGTTTTCTATGTCTATGAGTCTGTTTCTGTTTTGTAAATAAGTTCATTTGTATCATTTTTTTTAGATTCCACATATAAGTGATATCATATGATATTTGCCTTTCTCTGTCTGGTTTACTTCACATAGCATGATAAGCTCTAGGTCCATCCACATTGCTGCAAATGGCATTATTTCATTCTTTTTATGGCTGAGTAATATCCCCATTGTGTATATGTATCACATCTTCTTTATCCATTCATCTATTGATGGACATTTAGGTTGCTTCCATGCCTTGGCTATTGTAAATAGTGCTGCAATAAACAAATATCATAGAATTTTTGTATCACAATGAGTGAACAAGTTAAAACAACTTTTAAACCAGAAAAATATTACAAATTGAAATTTTCTCAGAAGAAAAAAGTAAGAAAACAGGAGACATCTTAATATCTACATATAGAAGGTGGGATTTCAGCTAGATCTTAAAGAAAGGAAAGTTTTCAAATGACAGTTGACAGAGAGGAAAGGAGCTGGCACTCCAGCAGAAAGCAGCTCCCTGCAAAACCAAATAATTATCCACCTCCAAATTATTTTAAAAATATTTATTTATTTATTTACTTGGCTGTGCTGGGTCTTAGTTGTGGCATGCGGGACCTTCACTGCTGCATGCAGGATCTTTAGTTGCATCATGCAAACTCTTAGTTGTGGCACATGGGATCTAGTTCCTTGACCAGGGATGGAACCTGGGGCCCTTGTATTGGGAGCTCAGAGTCTTACCCACTGGACCATCAGGGAAGTCTCTCCACCTCCAAATATTAATACTGCTGAGTTTGAGAAAACCTTCTACAGATAGATGAGATACTGGCATAGCAGACGTAGAAGTTCAGTTAGGGAATGTTCGTGGATAATGAATGCCAGGATGGGGAACTGGGACTTCTGTGTACAGTGAGAAAGTCAAGAAATTTGCTTGTCAAAATTGATGTTTTTTGCGTGGTAATGAAAGACAATCATTATGGATATAATCATGTGGATATAATTTAACAAATCACTCTTATGCAATTGTTATAGCAGACTAAATATAAAGATAAATTAGATACAAAATAAATTTTAGTTGATTCACTGCATGTCTGTAATGTTTTCTCACTTATAGTGGGTCTCAAACAGTCTTTCTCATCACCCGCATTTCCAGCGAGATTTTATTATCCGTTCTGAGTAGACAGAGGAGGTGTTGAAGTTATTTATCCCCTTGGTTGAGACCAAATGGTAGTGTTACTTGTTTTATCCAATGGAATGTGAGCAGAGTGAGGCATGCCTGTTCAATAGAAAGGATGTAAGAACTGTTACATTAATTCACTCTATCTCTTGTCATGGCATAGATGGGTATGTTTTCCAGGTGTTTCAGATAAGAGAGAGTGGAGCTTCCTAACTAATACAAAACATGCCTTGTTCTATCTTACTGGACCATTAAATATGTGGGATATGGGGTCAGTCATCTTTATCTCTAGATTTCAATCTCCATACATTTAAAATGAAGAGTTTAAGATAAATAATTTTTGATATTTCCTTTAGCTCCAACTTTCTAAAATATATATTAACAATGAGAAGACAGTCTTTTTTCCACTTTTTTACCTAAACCCTTGGTTTTATGTAGGCATACTGTTGGAATGGAGATTAAATATACAAATACTCAACAATTTAGAGCATTAGTGTCAGATCACAGCTTCAATTTCCCTGAGGTATTATTGCTCCACTATGAGTAGACATATCATTAGAAAGTTTAGAAGATGGGAAAGATTTAATTACTGAGGAAAACTGAAATGTTTAGGACTACGATATAATTTGGCTTGTGTAATCCAGATAACTGAAGAGCAGGTGGATAATTCTTCCACATATGAGGAAAATAAATTCCAAATAGGCTAAAGGACTTGGCCAGGGTTGCCAGTCTGTAAAAGATGAGTCATAATCTGTATCCCAGCTCCTGTGCACTGAAGTGACTTGATAACTTCACAGAACAGTCTATATTACTCTAGTAAATATCTCACCTCACATTTATTTGTATTCAATATCTTTTATGCACATTTAACCTCTTTCCACTTTATTGCACACTCCAGAATGAAAAGACCAGGGCCTGCATTTCCTCCCATTCTGTGTTTTTATTAATAGTAATAGTATTATTAATCTTTTTATTTTGAGATAATTGTAGATACCTATGCAATTGTCCAAAATAATATAGACAGATCATGCGTTCCTTTTAAGAAGTTTACTCAGTGATATTTTTTAAGCTATAGTATAACATGATAATTAGATTATTGATGTTAATAGTCATAATACAGAACTCTTCCACAACCAAAAGGCTTCTTCATGTGGCCCTTTTATAGCCACACCCACTTCTCCTGCCCTTTGTCTCCTTAACTCCTGACAACCACCAATTTGTTCTCCTGTTCTACTATTTTATTATTTCAAGAATTTTATATAAGTGAATCATATGAGATGTGAATTTTGGGATTGGCTTTTTTCACCCTCATTAATTCCTTGGAGAGTATAGTTGATTACCAGTGTTGTGTTAATTTCAGGTGTACAGCAAAGTGATTCAGATATACATATAAATGTATTTATTCTTTTTTAAATTCTTTACCCATTTAAGTTGTTATGTAATATAGAGCAGAGTTCCCTGTGCTGTACAGAAGGTCATTGTTGGTTATCTATTTTAAAAACAGCAGTGTGTACATGTCAATCCCAAACTCCTGAACTATCCTTCCCCTACCCTTCCCCTCTGGTAACCATAAGTTTGTTCTCTAAGTCTGTGAGTCTGTTTCTATGTTTTATAAGATACTGCAACCTGAGAAGCTGTACCATTTTACATTCCTACCAATAATGTATGATTGAGACAGTTTCCACACAGAATCATCAGCATTTGGTGTAATAACTATTTTTCATTTTAGCGATTGTGATAATTATGTAGTGATACCTCATGGTTATTGTAATTTGCATTTCCCTAGTGACTAATAATATTACGCATATTTTCACATGTTAACTTGCCACTGAAATATTTGTTCATATATTTTACCCATTATCTAATGAAATCCTTTTTTAATTGAGTCAAGTTTTTACGTATTCCAGACATTAGTCTTTTGTTGGATATGTGGTTTGCAAATGTTTTCTCTCCATCTGTAGCTTGTCTTTTCATCCACTTAACAAGGTCTTTCACTGGGCAAAAGTTTTTAATTTAGATGAAGTCCAGTTTAAGGGCTCATGCTTTTGCTGTCAAATCTAAGAAATATTTTCCTAGTCCTAGATTCTGAAGATTTTCCCTCATATTTTTTTCTTTTTCTAAAAGTTCATAGTTTCCCATTTTACATTAAAGTCCATGATGTGATTTGAGTTAATTTTCACACAGGTAAGATATTTAGGTCAAGGTGTATTTATTGAAACGACTGTACTTCCTCCACTGCATTGCTTTTGCATCTTTGTCAAAAATCAGTTGTTTTAAAATTAGATAGTAGTGATGATTGCAAACTCTGTGAATATAATGAACACCACCTAATTGTAAACTTTAAAGGATGAATTTATGGTATATAAATTATATTTCATTAAAGCTGTTATGAAAAGTCCATGCAAAAAATGCACTGTGCAAATTAGTGTGGGTATATTTCTGGGTTCTCTATTCTGTTCCATTAATCTATGTGTCATCACCTTTGCCAGTACCACACTGCCTTGGTTACTGAAGCAATACAATAAGGCTTAATTTTATATGGAGTAAATCTTCATTTTATTCTTCTTTCTCAAGATTGTTTAGTTTAACCTGTAAATCTCAGAAAAAGCTTGTTGATGTCTCCAAAGCACCTTAATGTAATTTGATTTTAATTGTGACAAGAACACAACATAAGGTCTACCCTTTTAACAATATTTTAAGTGTACAATCTATTATTGTAGACTGTAAGTACAATGTTGCACAGCAAATCTCTAGAGCTTAATCATCTTGCTTGACTGTAACTTTATTCTTGATTAGCAACTCCCCATTTTTACCTCCCCCCAGCCCCTGGCAAACACCATTCCTCTCTTTGATTCTATGAATTTGACAATTTTAGATACTTCATAAAAGTAGAATCATACAGTATTTGTCTCCTGTGCCTGACTTATTTCACATAGCGTAGTATCCTGAAGGTTCATCCAATTTGTCACATAATCCAGAATTACCTTCTTTTTAAAGGCTGAATAGTATTCTATTATATGTACATGCCACATTTTCTTTATCCATTCATCTGTCTATGGACATTTAATTTGTTTCCACATTTGGATTATGGTGAATAGTGCTGCAATGAACAAAGGAGTGCCAATATCTCTTTAAGACCCTGGTTTCAATTAGTTTAGATAAATACACAGAGAGGGATTGCTAGATCATAGGGTAGCTCAACTTTTAAGTTTTTGGGGAAATTTCATCCTGTTTTCCATAGCAGCTTCACCATTTTGCACTGCCATTAACATGGGCTAGGGCTCCAATTTCTCCACATCCTCACCACCACTTATCTTTTGTTGGTGTTAATGTAGTTATTTTGATAATAGATATCCTTACAGGTATGAGGTGATATCTCATTGTAGTTTTGATTCACATTTCCCTGATGATTAGTTACATTGAAAACTACATGTCTTCTTTGGAGAGATGTCTATGCAAGTCCTTAGCCCTTTTTTACATTACATTATTAGGTTTTTATTTGCTACTGAGTTGTAAGAGTTTCTTATGTTTTGGAGATTAGCCTCTTCTTTGTTATATGGTTTGTATATATATTTTTCCCATTCTGTTCTATGTATATCATTTTCTTTGGAGGAATTGTTTATGGTATTGCATTTTTATTTTGGTTTCCTTATATCCATCGCTAGTAAATAGAAATTCAATTGATTTATCTTACATGCTGGATCTGTCAGACTCACCTGTTTTTAATGTTTTTTCTTGATCTAGGTTAGGCATGAGCCCATCTGGACCAACTTTTATTGCTAAGTTGGGAGTGGGGAAACATCAGACCTGGATCACCATCTTCCACTGGATGCATCATAATATAAACTTTCATAGTGTTGGTCTTCCAATCCTGGCACCCAGATCAGCTGACTTTCCTCCTCCTCCTTTCAGAGTTCTCTGCTGCTTCCTGAATTATTACCAGGGTTTATTATTGAGCTTAGCTGGGAGGAGGAGGGGGAGATGAGTCCATTTCATCTTGTCCAGACCAGGATTCACTCTGTGCTTTGTTATAAAAATTAAAATATATTGCCTAATGAGAGTGATATGTATGTAGAGTATAGATAATATAAAAAAAGTAACTATTTTTAGGAATAATGACACATATTCTTTATCAGTACATATCAAATTTATCTTTCATATTCCTTTCATATCAAATGTTGGTATATTTTTATGTGTATTTTATATTTCTATCTACACATTATGTGGGGTCTTATATTTCTGTCCTATATTAATTTAGTTCTTATGCTTATAAAGAAGTGAATCCATGGGTGTAAATAAACGCTGCTTCACTGAGTAGTACTATCAAGGCAAGTCTGTCTTCCTTTGATGCTTTAATGCCTTTTTGAGAAAAATAATGCTAGGAGAATAATTTCTCCTCCTCATCCCTGTTTCCCAGTCAACAAGGTCCATTTCCATTCACTGTACTTTCAAGCTTAAGTTACCTGTTATCTTCCCTGAGAAAACTGAGAAATAAAGCCATTTGAGATTAGAAAAGTAAATGTGCTCAGTATCAAGAACTTCTTCCTGCTTCTGGGTCCTGCATTTAATTTATCTCTCTTCTGGGTCTCTACCATCTATCTAACTCTTTATCAGTTGCAGATGAGTCTTTCACTCATTTTCACTGGCTTTTCTTTCACTAGATTTACCTGTCACTAA
This sequence comes from Mesoplodon densirostris, assembly GCF_025265405.1. Lineage (NCBI taxonomy): Eukaryota > Metazoa > Chordata > Mammalia > Artiodactyla > Ziphiidae > Mesoplodon > Mesoplodon densirostris. The sequence goes on along the minus strand of NC_082668.1, from coordinate 105,817,945 downwards.
GCTCCATTATCTTTGGATGACTTCCCCTTTGTTACCTTGTTACACTAACTTACCACTGAGTAGATATGTTTAGGGGTTAACCAAAAAATATATTAGATGGAGTTTGTAGAATTTCAAAAATTGCTTCAAGGCCACAGCTGTCATCTTTGTTCATCTTGAGTGTAACTGAAACTCCTCTGCTATTTCCACAAAACTTAGTGTTTCATTTCCACTTTCAAAGCCATACCTTAAAATCAACATTCCCCAGGTTGGTTAGAGAAGATGACAACAAAGCTACATGAATTTTATTATATCAACATAGGCACTTGCAGCTGGAAAATGTGAGGTATCTGGAGCCTTACCTTTTGGGAACTTGGCTTCTTTCTCATTCTTCTCTTTACTTTTAAAGCAAAATCATTTCCTCTGACATTCTTCGTTTTGTGTTTTGTCAATGTCATATTCTTTAATATTGACTTCTTGATAAATTACAATATTAGTTGGTCCTTCTGATTCCTCCATTGTGATATAAATGTTTCTTCAGTCATGTTTTGCTCCTTGCACCTGGTATTGTTGGCAGAGTTTTATGTCTCTTCTTACAATCAAGTGACCTAGCCTAGTAATCTGATGACTCCCTCACACATAGGAAACCATAGGAGATTTAGTCTCATGCTGCTTTTGTTAGACAATGAGTGTTTGAAATGCTATCTCGAAAACTGTGAAGGATGTTGAAATCCTTGTTGTTCTTTCCTGACCCGGATTCCGTACTGCTTCTCACAAACTCATTTTGCTTATTATGTTTTCCTTCTGGTAACGTGCTACAGGCACAATTCTCCAATGGTAAGTGTTTTACAATGTCTTAAAAGTAAAGTAAGGCTTCCCTGGTGGTGCAGTGATTCAGAGTTCGCCTGCCAATGCAGGGGATGCGGGTTCGTGCCCCGGTCCAGGAAGACCCCACATGCCACGGAGCGGCTAGGCCCGTCAGCCATGGCCACTGAGTCTGTGTGTCCAGAGCCTGTGCTCCACAACGGGAGAGGCCACAGCAGTGAGAGGCCCACGTACCACACACACACACAAAAAAAATAATAATAATAAATAAAAAATAAAGTTCTTTCCAACAGACAATAAGATGACTTCTTTTAGTGACAAACATCATCTGATATTTACCAGTGGTGTGATGAACTTCGCACATCATGGGTCATGAGGGTTTAAAAACATCACAAAATATACATATATGCAATGGAATATTACTCACACCACTGGTAAATATCAGGAATGAAATTGGGTCATTTGTAGAGAGGTGAATGGACCTAGAGTCTGTCATACAGAGTGAAGTAAGCTAGAAAGAGTAAAACAAATATAGTTTATTAACACGTATATGTGGAATCTAGAAAAATGTTACAGAAGAACCAGTTAACAAGGCCGAAATAGAGACACAGATGTAGAGGATAAACGTATGGACAAAAAGGAGGAAAAGTAGGTGAGTGGTCATGGTGTGATGAATTGAGAGATTGGGATTGACATATATACACTAATATGTATAAAATAGATAACTAATAAGAACCTGCTGTATAGCACAGAGAACTCCACTTCACTGTATTGTAGAAACTAATACAGCATTGTAAAACAACTATACCACAATAAAAATTTTTTTTTAATCACAAAAATTCTTCCAGATTTTATATGTACTAGACAATTGTCTTAGCATGACAAAAATGCACTTTCTAGGTTATTATTATTATTATATAATAATAAATATAATTATTATTTAGTTTATTATCTTGATTTCAGACAAGACAATGAGAATTCTATTCATGTATGGTTTAGAGAAGAATACACGAGGAGCATGTATCAGGGCTCACCAGTCTTTACCAGTCCACCTAACTAAACTGGTTTTGTAATCTGTTTTTAACCTGGTAAAACTGGTTTTAAAATCAGGGAGGTTGAGAGGTACATACACGAGTGTATGTGCATGTGCACACATGCACGTATACATGGAACTTATGTTAATATAAGCATACAAAGAAAGAACAAGTCCTCACGACATTATATTTTTTCCACAAACAAGTGTTTAGAGAATTTTAATACTTATAGGGTCGTAGATTATCCAGTCCGAAACTCTTATTTTATAAATGAGAAAACTGAGACCCAATTTGAATAAATAATATTCCTAAAGTCACACAATCTATTCAAACCTGAATTCACTTAAGAACTTACCTAATACTGATTGTTCTCCCTGTCCGGCCTTCAGTCTTTTTCTCTCAAAGCTGCTGTTACAGATCAGACTGGTGTTTCTAAAAAAAAAAAAAATATATATATATATATATATATATATATATATATATACACACACACACACACACAGGGACAGAGAGAGAGAGAGGGAGAGATTGTGTGAAAACCTTCTGGTGTCCACCTTTGCCTGTAAATTTCAAATTGTTTAGCACAGTCTATAAGGCTTTCTGTTATCTCCTGCTCTGTGGAATATTTTCAACCATGCCTCTTCTTTTGCACCAGTTCTATTTCCTTACATTTTGGCTGTAAATCAGGATTTCTGAGCCTTGACACACTTGTCATTTTTATCAGATCACCCTTTGTTCTGGGAAAGAGGTCTATTCCATTCATTGTATGTTGCTTAGCAGCATCTGTGGCCTCTACTCACTAGCTGCCAGTAGCAACCCTGCACTCAATCCCAGTTGTAACAATCAAAAATGTCTCCAGAGATTGCAACTGTCCCCTGGGGGAGGGGGCAAGTTCCTTCCCTCCATTTTAGAAACACTGCTTTGAGACATTAAACCATGGATTGGAACAATTTACAACTTTTAGAAACCTGAGAAGGTTGTCAACCAGAATCCCATTATTCATTCTGCTCCTGCAAGGGACACCTTTGACTGTCTTGCCCTACTTTTAAACAACAACTCGTATTTCAAGATTTCACATCAACAACAACCTCCTTCATGGAATTTCTTTTAGAATAATTTCCTTAGGAAGGGTTTCCCTTTTTTGAGGAATCAGGATAACTAGTGTGAATTTCTAACATGGAATCCTTGACACTTCATTGTTCTCATTAGTAAATGTGTGCATGTCACTTATGAACTGTGAACCAATTGAGGGCAGAGACCACTCAGATCTATATTTAATGTCTTATCCAGTCTTTCCACATATTAAATTTCAAAGCATTTTCTCTGGTTGGACAAGTCAATGAGTGAGTAAGTTAATGGATGAATAAACAAATCAGTGAGTGGATAAATAAATGTCCCATGTAGCTAACCTGATTTATATGAACTCAGTTTGTGTTAAACAAAATGTTCTTCCCAAATTGCCAAATCAGAACCTAATAGGTTATGTAAAAATCAGTCATGAAAGTGACTCACAAATCTAACTGGAAAAAATAAAAAAGGATTCTGTCACCCTTTGAAGGTATAGTGACATTCTCTTCTGCTCCAATTCAATCTGACACATATGCTATATTCTCATTTAATTAGTGGTCAAAAAAGATTTTATGAAAGCTATAATGTAAGCAGTGCAAGCAATGGCTTTGCCAGAAGGATTTTCTTGGAAAAGAAAAGCATACATTTTGAACTCTACACCACTTATCACATCTTTACATATGCAAACGATAATGAAGGGCTTAGTATGCAAAATAGCCATATCATTCATTATAACCTTCCGTTACTTTGATTAACCCAACCCAAGTCCCATCCCAATAACTTTGGGGCAATTTTCAATATCTTAATAAATGTTTTATTTTTACTAATAATACTCAATATATTATTCAGATATTTATGGGGTGTGGGGTTGCAAATATCTTTTTCTTCTCTCTGCTCACATATATTTATTGTTTCATTTATGTGTTGGCCTTAAATGAAACACATGTCAACCTTAAAGACTGAAGACAATTAAATGTGGAAATACACTTTGGTTAAGCTGACATTGTTTAGCCAACTACCATTTATGTGCAAGAAAAAACTTTCAAATTTCCTATGGAATTATTAAAGAAACATGGTTATTTTTTTATAAATACATAAGAAAAATAGAAACAATACACTCTTTCCCAGGCTTTATGTACATTTGACTTGTTAATCTACTAACTATTTTTTCAAGCAAGGAGGGTTGGATTAGGGTACCCAGAGGATTTATTGTGCTTGTGTATAATTGTATGGAACTACAGTCACATATATATCACATGTATATTTATATGCAGAGAGAAGTGAAGCAAGTGAAATATAATCATTGAAATACATTGGAATAATTATCAATATTAGTTACAGAGGAAAGTAACTTATGAAGAAGAAAGGTCAGTAAATGAAATGCATTAATTTCTTAAACTTGTTCACATTAATTTCCCATGCTAGTTAACAATCATTATTCAAAAGTGATGTGATTGATGTCTTAACAGTGTCTGTAGATGGTGTTATTTCAAAGGCCATTCCGCAGCCCTTTATACAGTAACAGACAGTATTCTTCATATAGTAAGAGACACACTATAGGTTCTAAGTATGCAAGTCATAATTATTCTCTTTGGTCTGAATTTTATAGTATTTTATTTCTGTGCAGACACCATTCTTAGACTCTGTGATACTCACAAGGGTTCTGTGACATGGATAATAAAATGGCAAAAAACTTCTACCAAGACATACATACAGGGTGTTCACAGAGGTGGCCACCCAAAAACTTAGTCTCAGATAACTAACTGTAACAGGGGTATATTTGATTCACATAATGCTCAGGAATGCATGAATCACAGAGTGAGGCACAAGCCTATAAGATTAATTGTTTTATGCTAGTTCATTCAAATTCATCACATAGGTGTTAATCACTATTTTAATAAATTTGTAGTAGGACACAAACAAAGGCAGACTATTCCCTTAATTAATCAGCAACAGTTGTAAAATAAACGAGAATGTTTCTACAGGCTAACAGTCAGAACATAATTTATTCTAAAAAATGTAGTGTTTGCAGGGCAGTAGTGTGCTTTGAGCAAGTTAATCTTGATAATAGATTATAGTTCCTGAATTTGCTTAAAAAGATGTTTTAATTAAAAAAAAATTTCTCCTAGTCAGTCCTTCAGAGACATAGAAACATATAGCTTGCCAGGTCAACTTTAGTGCTGAGGAAAGAAAAGAATCAATTAAAATTTTAATTGGGAGAAACCATTAACCATATTTTGGGTAGGTCTAGTCTGAAGCATGGGTAGAATTACCACACTCTACCTGGAATGGTGAGAAAAAACATCATATGTTTTCCTCTCCCAGGCCTAAGATCCAAAGGAACAAAGTAGTTGCAAATTTTAAATAGATGCATGGTATTTTAGAGCTGTCAAGATCTTACAGATCACCAGGACACTCTCATTGCTGATGGAGAAACTAAGGCTCAGAGATTTCAAACACTTTCTCCACATTGCACCATCAGATAACTGAAAGCTCAGGACTCTAGTCAAAGCATCTGGAATTTTCGCTTAGCAGCAGAATGATTTAAGTTGTGAGAAAATTAGAACAAAATAATAAGGCTTAAATTTCCCAGCTTTTGAATTGAGTGGAAGAAATATAAAATCATTTGGAGTGGACATTTTTAAAACATAACACAAAAAAATAAACTAAACTACTATAATCCCACAAAGAGCCAGTTAAGGGAGAAAGTGAGTAGATACATGAAGTAGAGAAAATTGATTGGAGAAAGAAAATACAAGATAGAAGTAAAAAGAAGGGAAAAAAAAGATCAGGTAAGAAATGAGATAAAGTGAAAATAAAAAGAAATAGGAAGTAATAGTTTATGCAAAACAGAGCCATAATTATGGTAGAAGAAACTGAGGAAAAGATGTAGGAAAAAAAAGCATTTTTCTATTTTTATACCACCCTGCCATGAAAGCATATATTTTTTTGAAGAGAAAAATCAAAGTTTTATTTATTTCTTGCCAAATCCATTCAGTTTGGGGATATGGTGAAAGTCACAATCATTTGAAACTTATTAGACAGATCAAGGCAATCAAGAAGAAATTGAAACCCAGATAAAAAATGGATCAATCCCACTGGACCATTGGGTAACATATAAATATAAATGTATATATTTAAATTATGTTTGGACTAAACCATGTTCTGAGTGTTACTGAGTACTATTATGGTTGCTCTTTTAAGCATCCATTGTACATTTAAATGATACCAAGATATTTCTAAATATTGTATCCTTCATTCTTTAGATGCTACTTAGAGCTGTCCAGCAACAGCAGGTCATCTCACAGGAGGAAGGTAAAAACAGGCACCAGTGTCTTATCATTCTAAGAATCAGATAAATTAAAGCCAGGAGTCCCCTCTGGCCAGAGGTTTTCTCCAACTAATTTACACAAATCAGTGAATCTGATGTACATCAGTTTACTATCCTTATCCTTAAAAATGTTTTACCAGGGATATGAAAATGATCAACAAATTGCCTGTGTATTCAGACTTTCACACTGCTCACTGCTAGATGAATCCAGGAAAAGTTGAACAAGAAGAGAGTTGAATTATTATTACTCTGAAAGTTCCTTGAAGGTAAAGATTTAGTCTTAATTATTTTTAATCTCTAAAGTTCTTACTCATCAAATGTTTTTTGGAGAAGTTAATAAAAATGTTTATTTTTTTCAAAACAGCGTTTTGGGTGTTTTCAAACACACAACTAAGATATTCAATTTAGTTTTACAAAGTCTTATTCATTCTATTGCTGTTTGATATCCACAGGGAATATAGTTGAGTAAAGCGGTTTCTACCCAGTTTATCTCAGAGAAAATGTTGAGAGTTCAAGTCATATTTATTTAATGTTTTGGCACCCTTAGGGAAACAAGAGATTTCTAGTTAGACTATTTTAGTGAAAACTTTGGTGTCTGAGGGTGTTTATCAGTATATCTGGTAGCAAAAACTCCAGGAATTTAAAGGCCTCTAGGTAACATGACTCACAAGAAAAAATTTTACAATATTCCACTAACAGTTTAATTCTAATGAAACAGTGAGGTTCTTTGCCTGAAAATCCCACTGTAAAATCACAATTTCAGGATAATTACAGTGCATTAACCTTTGTTTCCCTTTAATTGCCCAAGTCATACAGAAAAAGCAGAGAGTGGAGTTTAAGTATCATAGTCCTCTACAAATGGGCTTTGCGTGAATGAAGTTTAAATCAGAGTCCCAAAACCTTATTCTAAAAGCATCTCTGTGAAACCAGCCTCTGTGTCTATTGTAAGGATGTCCCTAAAGATGTCTTCATGAAATTGGAGCATTCCTCTTTGTCAGCAACCTTAGAATAAATAACCTGCTTCACCACTAAGAACAGTTATTTATCCACTGAATAGTTAATTTCTGTTTAATTTTATGATCCCAATGAAAAGTGTAACTTATCAGATTTTTAGGTTGAGTTCTGGAAAGATTAGAATCAAAACTGTGACTTACATATAGAAAGACTGTTGGTATACATTTTTAAACTCATTTTTAATGTCACTATTCTTGTCCTTTGCATTTTCTTTAGCTCTTTGACTATCCTGTATCTTACATAGCCTTGTAATAATTACAAAAATACACATATACACCTACAGAGCACTATGTGCCTGATGCTTTTATGAGACAACTTCTGTCATCTAATCCTCACAACAAGCCTTTTGGGAAGATAAAATACTAAGCTAATCCCCATGGTCCTAAAGACAAGAGAACTAAGTAACTTGCTAAAGATTACACAACTAAACAAAAGCAGAGATGGGATATAATTTTAGTCACTCTAGTTCCAAAATTAGTGTTCTGAGCCAGTACTGTGTGTTGCCTTATGGTGTGCTATACATTGTAGAGTCCGATTCTTTAAATTAATTCTGAAATAAGACAGAATTTAGATGAATAAATGAGTAGACTGAGGATGACCAAGTCTCCACATCTTAATTAGTACGTGTAAAGACATGGACATCTGCAGCCCGTTGTTTCTCTAACTATGTTTTCAATGTTTGTTAGCCAAGTCACAATTTTGGCATTCTTCCTCACATTTCAGGAAAGAGTGGTTGCATAGAAAACAAAATTTTAATTAAAATTCCACAGCTTATTTTTAAACAGTTTTAATCCTCAATTTGGTTTTGGTTCTTCCATAGAGGAAGTTCTTAACATTTATTCCTGAGTCTTGGTGTTGCTGTCTATCCTCAAGATTTTTCATCTATGTGCATGATGAGTTCTAACTTAGTGCACACTTATTTTCTTTGTGTGTCTACATATTTATTGAGTGATTGACTTGGCACACAGGCCACAATGCTCTACACCTCAAATTAACTTGTTTAGTCTACACCAGTATTTGAAAAATAATTGAAATATTTACGTTCTAATAGCCTCAGTTAACACAAGCATCTGGCAATTTAAAATTGGATATTTCTCAGATTCCTAAAAACTCCAACTAGAAGTGGAAAACATAGCTGCTTTTCTAAGTTGTCTTTTAACCAACATCTTTACCAACCACGTTTGACTACAATTTGGATAATTTATGATTTTCCATTTCCTTCATCACCAAAGCTGAATTGTAGTCACCAAGTACCAGGCACTCTGCTAATTATTGACAATATGGGGGTGAAAAAATATATCTTTACCCAAAGAAGGACATAACTTACTGAGAAACAACAGGTATTTCTGGGAAAAGGTGGCAAGATTTATAGGTGCCTAGAAGTTATTGAGTGTCTATAGAATAGGTGTTTGAAAGTGTTGTTTTTATATAAATAAATGCATAATTCAAATATGTATAGATGGCATAAAAAGAATTTTATCTAGATTATTGGCCCGGTGGGCTCTTCTTCTTTCATATATGTTTGGTCTTGGAACTTCCTTCCTATGGATAAATCATATACTTTTTTCCATTATTTTTCAGGAAAAAAATTATGTAATCTCTAGGTGGGATAGTTGGCCATCTTTTCTTATGGTCTACACCATGTACTTTTAGTGAATGGGTTTCTTTCCTAAATGATTCTCCCCGAGATATTGATGTTTGGCTGTAACTCAAGGACTCGAGGCATTCACTTGCAAGTTGTGTCACTATAATGCTAAAGCAAAGCATTGAATAGTGGAAAAAATCAACCAATCAACTGTTTGTATCATCTTTATGGTGAGAGACAATTGGACTGATTTTTCTAATTGATATTTTTGTTCATTTGTATAACTATGGTTTCTATTCATTCAATTATTCGAATGAGCCAGATGTTTTGGTGTATTGAAGACATAGTCTTGGTTAGTTGTGTAGTAGAAAAGCAAAATTTAAGTGGAGAAAAATGTCCAGTGGAAATGTCCAGTATGTTCATTTCATATCTCTTGTTGTGGAGCTCAGGCTCTAGGTGCACAGGCTTTGGTAGTTGTGGTATGTGTGCTCAGTAGTTGTAGGTCACAGGCTCCAGAGTGCAGGCTCAGTAGTTGTGGCGAACAGGCTTAGTTGCTCTGCAGCATGTGGGATCTTCCTGGACCAGGGATCAAACCCATGTCCCGTACACTGGCAGATGGATTCTTAACCACTGTGCCACCAGGGAAGTCCTTTACGTGGTTTTTGTAATCAACCAAGATGTGAAGGTAAAGGGTTTTTCAAAAAAGTCAAGATCATGAAAGACAAGAGAAGACTGATAAGTGTCACAGATTAGAGAGATTAAGGAGACATGACAAATAAATTCACTGTGGGATCCTGGGTAGGATTCTGGAACAGAAAAAGGACAATAGTGGAAAAAGTCATGAAATCCAAATAAAATTTATAGTTTAGTTAATAGTATTGTACCAAAGTTAATTTCATAGCCTAGATAAATTTCCCATGATTATGTAAGATATTAACATAAAAGGAAACTGGATGATAGCTACCTAGGATTTGTAAATCTCTGAGTCCAAAATTATCTCAAAACAAAACAGAAACAGAAAAACATTTAAAAAAAACCATTACACCAGGGTTAAAATATTTTGTATTCCTCAAATATATTCCTCCTATATTAACCCATCTTTTTTTTTTTAAAGACCTTATTCTTTTTGGTTTAAATTAATTTATTTTTGCTGTGTTGGGTCTTCGTTTCTGTGTGAGGGCTTTCTCTAGTTGTAGCAAGCGGGGGCTACTCTTCATCGCAGTGCACGGGCCTCTCACTATCGTGGCCTCTCTTGTTGGGGAGCACAGGCTCCAGACACGCAGGCTCAGTACTTGTGGCTCACGGGCATAGCTGCTCCACAGCATGTGGGATCCTCCCAGACCAGGGCTCGAACCTGTTACCCCTGCATTAGCAGGCAGATTCTCAACCACTGCACCACCAGGGAAGCCCTAACCCATCTTTTTAAATCATATTGTATGCTATGGTAGACTAATGAGGTCTCCTTCACGTGTGTGCATGCATGCGCACACACACGCACACAATACACATAGAAGGTGCCCAAGTTCTGATCCCTGGAACCTGTGAATTTGTTACCTGATACAGGAAAGATGATTTTACAGATGTCGGATCATAAGATGGGGATATTATGCTGTATTATTCATACAAGCCCAAATTTATAATCACAAGGGTCCTTACAAATTAGACACAGGAGGGTCAAAGTCAGAAATAGGAGGGAGAAGACCATGTGATTATGGGAGCAAAATTTTGATGTTATAGTGCTGAATTTGAAGAGGGATGCAGCTCTAGAAGCTAGAAATGGAAAGGAACTAAATTCTCACTCAGAGCTTTTAGAGGGAGCATGGCTCTGCTAGCACCTTGATTTAATTCCAGTAAAACTGATTTTGAATTTCTGATCTTCAGAATTCTAAGAAAAAAAGTTATGTTGTTTTAAGCCACTAAGGTGGTGACAATTTGTCATTGCAGCAGTAATACAGACACATACTTTTTAGTCACTGTGCATCTGTTTATGAATGAAGTGGGTTAAAAATTGATACATTCAATTATATTTTAAACAGCAACAACAAAAATGTATTTGATTCCAATTATAATGTTACATGGACACAGTGAGAATTCTTAGCCTGTGAATGGAAATTTTTAAATGAAGTGGCCATAGAACATCTCCCAGAAGACCTAGCTTTCAAGTTTAATTTAGTATTCACAAACAGTATCCAATGACTACTGCATTCTAGGCACAGTCATGATGATGTCACATTCTATAGTAACAGCACAATGCTTTTGTTCCTCATATTATAGATAAGACTATTGAGAATTAGTTACCTATTAAAGATCTATGGCTACATCAGTAAAAACATTAGATGCAATTTCTTCTGTATCTTTGGTCTTGCCTGATTGCATGAATGCACTGCCGGAGTCATTGTGTCCAAGGTGGAATTGCAGAGAAATAGAAGAAACCATTCTCAGTGTCCTTTTAGCAACAATGCTGGCTTCTCTCCACTTAGTTTTGTCTGGAATTCCATTATTATTACTTCCTTGCAAAGGCTTAAAAAGTCATTTAGCACTTGAAATCTTTATAAGCTCACTCCTTCAGGGGAACTAGAAGACTGTCTACTGAACGCAAGACCCTAAATAATTCAGCATTGAATTTCTTTGGGGGAAGGTCCTATAGGAATATCACATGAGGTCAGTGAATGTCTATCAGGTAGGAGAAGAAAGATGACAATGATATTAGGTGGACATGATATTAGCCATTTTTCTTAGGCCTAATAAGGTCCATGCATTCTGACAGGTGCTTGAAGTTATCAGATTAGAGCAAGTTTCAATGTCCGTCATTTTTTTCAGGGCAAATTCTTTCCCAAACCACATGCTTCCCTGAGAGCTTTTCTCACCACCCCGTTGGATTGTGCAAGAGTAGGAACTTCTACATGGACCACAATGTCTCACATCTTAAGGTACTAAACTATTACCAGACTATGATTTTATTTTTAATGCAAATAAAAGAGATTCAGATGCCATATCCTTCTTTAAGGCATCTTGTTTACCGTATAGGAAAAAAAGTAAAATTAATAATTTAACTTAAAAATGTATAATCTTTAATACAGGGATGTCTAAGTATTACCAAACTCAGACTCATCTGCTTGCCACACAAAAGCCAATGATTTGAGAGGCAAGTGTCAGTGGAAAGGAAAGTTGCTTTAATCAGAAAAGCCAGCAATCTGGGGAGAAGGTGGACTTGTGTTTTGAGACCAACTCCCAGGATTCGGCCCAGCTATGACAGTTTTTAAAGGGAAAATTAGGGGGTGGGGAGAAGAATCTCAGTGAATCACTGAAGCAGGAGGGTGAGTTCTGCATCCTTCACCATTGTGTGCAGATTGGCTGACTCTCTCTTCAGATGTTATCTTTTCTGTGTGATCTGCCCACAGGATTACTAAGGGGGCTGGTAGGCGTAGAGAGCTTGTCATTTTTTTTTTTAACTGCTTCATTCTTACTTCTTTTTATCTGAGAAAAGAATCAACAGTTTAGGCAAGGCATGGTGTGCATTCAGGAGAGCATATGTCAGGAGTTAGGTTAAATTGCTTAGAGTTCTCATTCCTATAATTAGTTTTTTAAATTAGAGGGGAACAGAAATGGGTAAATAGAAAAAGGGGCAAAAAAGCTGCTTTCATAAGGGCATCTCCCTTTGCAATAGGTAAAATTTAAATCCAGAAAACTTTTATTGAATTAATTTAAAACAATTGGATTAATTTGAAAGCCATTGATGATAGTGGTAAAGGGAATTGGAACAGGAAAAATTCAAATTGTTAAATGTGTATGAATATGTGGGTGCTACACAGTAATATGTGTACATGTTTTGGCCCCATATCCTGGATCCTCTGGTTAAGAGCTGATATTTTGATTGATGTATTTACTTAATATCTCATTCCTTTTTCCCCCTTATTGGTAAACTAGATAAAATCTGCATCACAGAGTTGTTGTGAGAATTCAGTTAAATGAGGCAAAAGTTATTATAAAAAATAGTGAACTTTATGGGTAGTATATAAGAGATAAAAAATTTTGCTATTGCCGTTATTTAGAACTTTACTTAAAATATATCATCTATTCCTGTTATGAAATTAGCAGTAAGAAAGATGATGAAAAATTTCCCAGTGATAGTAAAAACTGATTCAGCATTTTCTGAGTTGAGTAATGAATCATTATTCCTTTGCTGAGTTATACATTTCTAGAATATCAGACACTCCAGAGTCTAACCTAACACACTTTCAGTAGTTAGATTATTCAGCTAGAATCAAATTTGAAATTTTAAAAATTTACTTTCACAGATGCAGTTTTCTGATTTAAAAGTTATACAATAATTTGCACTAAACAAGGAGCAACCAAGTAGGGGCTCACAGGGAAATTCCTTCAGTTCCTAGGCATGACTGATGTATATTGAGTAGAAAACTGCTCATATAAACAGAAGCTTTTAGTCCTTGAAAAAGGAAAGAACTAAGCTAAATTATTTATGTTGTTCTTTATAGTCTTTTAAGATAATGACTTTCTTTGTCAACCCTTATATCTTAAAGCACTTTGGAAATAAAAACTCTGTTTTCTGATTTCTGTATTTCTAGCTTAGTGGAATATGAATTTTAAAAGTCTTGTAGGGCTTCCCTGGTGGCGCAGTGGTTGAGAGTGTGCCTGCAGATGCAGCGGACACGGGTTCATGCCCTGGCCCAGGAAGATCCCACATGCCACGGAGCAGCTAGGCCTGTGAGCCATGGTCACTGAGCCTGCGCGTCCAGAGCCTGTGCTCCACAATGGGAGAGGCCACAACAGTGAGAGACCCACGTAACGCAAAAAAAAAAAAAAAAAAAAAAGTCTTGTTGTATATGTAACATCCTTTCCCATGAAAGCATAAAAGGCATTTACAACAGCCATGGTTTGGTGACATAAACAATGCTTTACAGTAAATACTAGTATGGCTAGAGAATTCAAGTTCATGACAATCTACAAGCTTCACACTTCCATTCTTGGTATACATACCCCCATTCTACAGATGAGGAAGCTGCAGCTTATTTATTTATTTATTTTCTAAAATGATATAGTTCCTAATTGGTAGAACCTGTTCTTGAACACAGCTCAATGACTTTCTCAGTATATTTCATGTTTTCAGTTAAAACCACTAAAATGATGACATTGACTCATCTCTATGGTTTTAATTTTCAAGTCTCTAAACAGTGATGAACTGGAAATCAATTCTTCTGCCTCCATATCTTCTGCCTATCCCTCACCTTCATGTGGCTATTGCAGGTGACTATTTTGTACTAAGCATCTTCAATGTGGTGGACCAGTGATGAGAAACAAAATGACAGCTAGCTTAGACTTATGTCTTTTGTACAGAGATATTTCCAAATATATCACAAAACAGGAAGAAATTCAACTTCCAGCCAATAATTTTGCATTAATAAAGATAAAGTCAGTACATCTGATTTATTGGGAAATCTTTCCTTACCAGGACAGAAAAGTGTTCGTGTCTGGGGTTTTATTTTCCACTGAATTACCTATTGGAGATGTTCTTTTGGATCACCAGAAATGAAGGGTTCTTTTTAAAATAAATGATTAACAGAGTACCAGTGCTAATGGCACAATAAAATTGACAAGTTGAAAATAAAATGTCAGAAATATAAAAAAAATAAAGTTCTCATAGCAATATGAGCCCACCATACAGCACACAATGTTTAAATTATGGGGGAGTTACTGACTTGAGTAGCAAGCTAAAATCTCTGAAAAAAAGAGAATAAGGGGCTTCCCTGGTGGCGCAGTGGTTGAGAGTCTGCCTGCTAATGCAGGGGACACGGGTTTGAACCCTGGTCTGGGAAGATCCCACATGCCGTGGAGCAACTAGGCCTGTGAGCCACAACTACTGAGCCTGCGCGTCTGGAGCCTGTGCTCCGCAACAAGAGAGGCCGCGATAGTGAGAGGCCTGCACAACGCAATGAAGAGTGGCCCCCCCTTGCCACAACTAGAGAAAGCCCTCGCACAGAAACAAAGACCCAACACAGCAAAATTAATTAATTAATTAATTAATTAATTAATAAACTCCTACCCCCAACATCTTCTTTAAAAAAAAATAAAAGAGAGAGAGAATAAGAAATTTTGATCCAATTTTCATTTCTTCATGCACATGTCTTGATAAAGTATATGTGTTATTGATGTATTATTATTGGTGCTTTAGTTGTATTTGTGACAGAAAAAGAATCTGTTTGATGTAGGGGAAACACAAATCCAGGTTCTTCTCCTTTCTTAACTCTCAGCTTTGACCATGCTGTTTCACCTCTTTGTCCATCAATTTTCTTATCTCTAAAGTGGGGAAGATATTTATGTCTTGCAGAGTAAGAAAAAAACTTAGAACATTAGCTAATATAGTGTGAGCTCTGGATTAATGTTAATCCCATTCCTATGGGAAAGAATTCTAAAATTAAGGCACAATGATATGGCATGATAAAAAACAAGGACATTAAACACATATGGTCATTATTCTCACTCAGCAGGCTTCTAATTTCTCACTATGCTATTGAATTTATGTTCAAATTTCTTAATATATTTTAACACATTTACCCCATTTTAGCCTAGCAGAATTTAAGACGTACAATAATTTTGGAAAGATAGTAAAGTGGTGTCATAAAAATTCTGAAATAACATAATCAAAAAACACATAATGATTGGTAATGAAGCTACTAGGTGTTGTTTTGGCAGGGGGACTCTGAGGATGTCTGGTTCTTTATGTCTCAGCACAGAAAGAATTCAGCGAGGGGTAAAGTGATAGATAAGAAGAGCTTTATTAACATAGGATGATTGTGAGACTTACAGCTGGGCAGGCAAGAGGGTGCTGTGCCCCAAGAACTTAGTGTGCTACAGTTTTATAATCAAAGGAAAAGTGGGGAGGGGAGAAGACCACTTCTTCCTCAGTCTTGAGTAGACATTATGTTTCCATCATCAGCCCCTCCTCCAGGTTGGACAGGGGGTTTTCTTGTCTTTACACTATCAAGCTAGGACTGTCATGGCACTATGGAAAAGTTATTTCAGGTCTCCATACAATGAGTGTCTTTCACTTTGAAATGTCACCTTTCCATAACTTATTGTTTTTTATGGGTGCAGAGATCATGTCCTACGGGTCATTAACTCACTGAACTCACTGGGCAGGATGTGGGTTTCATGCCACCACTGTTTTATTGTTTTGGGGCATGTCTTGTGCTTCTGTTGCTTGGTTTTGTTGATAAGCAAGCCTGCTTGGTTTTGCGGTTAAGCAAACCTGCTTTCTTGAGTACTTATTTACTTACAAAAGTACCCCATGCTTTTTCTTCTACTTACAGTCCCCTAGCGGGATTAACTATTTAATCAGTTACTTTGTCCCTTTCTTCTGTCCCTATCAGTAAGAATTAAAATATACTTGATAAGTGAACTTCTATTTGGCAGCAAGGAGGGAGAGAAGAAGGAGGGCAGTGAGATGAAATTGTTGAGCAAGATAACTTGAAGAATTTAGGAAGAAGAGCAGCAACTCAATTTTTCCTGCATGGGCCTTGATGTCTTTATCTGCAAAGTGAGAAGATTTTCCTTAGAGTGAGTGTAAAATGAAAGCTATTCTGACTCTAAAGTCTCCTTCTTTTTATCACAGAAAAGACAGTTTGGCTTTAGGATGTAAGAAGTCCAACTAGTATTTACAATCTCATTCATGTTTCTTTTTCCCCTCCCCCCCTTCTCCTCCTCCTTTTTTTTTTCTTTTTTTTCTTCTTCAAGATTGATAGAAAATGCGCCATCATTTTCTGTTAATCACCTAACAGAGGAATGGTAACTCAGTCTCACTAATGCTATTTTTTTTCTTTCTTTATGTTAATTTCTTCTCTCCTTAATATCACTCTACTCCTACTGGAACAAAATATCCCTATCTAGTACCATGCATTGCATTGAACTCTGAACTCTCTCTGGCCTGTCTAGAGCTATAATGAGTTTTTTACAGGTCCATGCTGATAGTCAACTTTTCTCACACTCATATTTAGATTGACCCCTACATCTCACATTCTAAACTATGAAATCCTCTTAGGATCTGTAAACTTGTTCTTGTCACATTTATATTTGTAGCACATCTTACTATTTTATTTATCCACTTCTTTGCCAAAAGGGTTTGAGGCAGAATAAAAAACATGTCATAAACAATAAAGCTATAAAATAGGACTAGATTTTTTTAAATTAGAAATTGAAAAGGAAAAAAAAAATATGTCTGCCACAACATATTTAGTTTACTCTGTGCTCCCTGGCAGCCCAGTCATAAAGGGTTATGTGTTGCTTCATTGTATTTCCCTATCAAAGAAAAGAAAACTGCTAATTTAAAAAATACTCCACTTTATTCTGGCAGTATATTGAATGGAAATGTCTCACGTGGTAGCTTATATAGGGAGTATTGCAGTAACATTATTGATCATATTATCTTTGAGCAAATAAAGCATTTTTTCTTTTAATAACTTTATTCTTAGAAAAGCATGCCATCTTATCATAAGTAACTCATTGAAAGCAATTTTGCAAATAGCAAAATGTGTAACTCATATTGTGTAGCTCTTTTTCTTTTTTAATTTTTGGTGTTTATAAATGATCACCAGAAGAATGCACCCATGTTTTTAAATGAAATAATACAGAAGATCTATCTGCTTCAGCCTACACTTTACTTTCATTCCCAAGTCACAATTTGTTCAAGTGAGATGCTTTGTCTGTTAGTGACAATCATATCTCCAAATGCTATGCTTCTAGGGGCAGTTAGCTCTATAATTCATATGCACACACTTTCACTTTCACACTTTTCCTCCTCCTAGAATATAGTTTGTCTCTAATCTGAATAAAATAGTCAAATATTATAGCAATTTAACTAAAAATTAGTTATCATTGCAGTATAAAATTGTATTATACTTATATTCCCTAGTGGATAAGCTCTGTGCTGTGATTCCTTTGTTGTTGTTTAACCTGGAAGTCCAGAGTCTAAACAGTTCCTGATCCATTGTCAGTATTCAATAAAGAGCTATTGAACATATACATTTTCTTTCAGAGCATCTCTGTTTCTTCAATTAATAATCTACTCATTTTTCCTTTGCAAATTACCACTTATGTCTTTATTTTTTTCTTTTTCCAAATGTACTTTTTGATTATTTTTCTATTTTTAAAAAAATTATTTTATTAAAGTATAGTTGATTTACAATGTTGTGTTAGTTTCTCTGTACAGCAAAGCAATTCAGTTATACAAATATATACATTGTTTTTCATTTGGTTTATCACAGGATACTGAATATAGTTCCCTGTGCTATACAGTAAGACCTTGTTGTTTATCCATTCTCTATACAATAGTTTGCATCTGCTGATCCCAAACTCCCACTCCATCCCTCCCCCACCTCTTGATTATTTTTCTATTGAAACTCTGTTTGCCTAGACTATCACAATCACAGACCTTTATCTGATTAAACTAGCTATTTTCAAGCTTATATTAACAAGTTATAATAAGCAAAGAAAATAAAAGCTTTTAGAAACTTGTGAAAATGACAACCATGCATGAGAAGTGAATAGAGACACTGCTTTTTAAATTTTTCATTTCAGCATAAATTCAGCAACATATTTTAATGTATTCATACAATCATGCACTCATTAAACAGAAAATTTTGTACAGTTAGTGTATGGCAGACACTGCTTACACTGAGTGTCAAAGATACACTCCTGAAGATCTTTCCAAGCAGGTAAGTGAGACATACAACAAATTAAGTGGTTGCTCTCAGAATCTGATTAGAAGGTAAAGTAGGCATACAAAGGAGAGAAGAGTCTAGGGTCACAAGGTAGAAGATCATCTTGGACAGTCTTCACAGAACTTATGACATTTGAGCAAGTTTATAAAGGACAAATGAGCAAATAGGTAAATAGAAGAACATGGTCAAAGCAAATACTTATGAAATTTGAAATTGATGGCATCCAGCAAAGATAGATAGTATAGAATGCTTACAGCATAGCTTACAGGGAAGAAAGGCCAGATAATAAGGACCTTGCAGTCCAGTTAACACAATGAGTGGCCTTTTTAAGTCATTTAAGGAAAAGATATGGGTTTAAGGAAGATAATTTTGACAGCTCTTTGTAGGATGCATTGGAGATCGAAAGACCTAAAGCAGAGAGACAACTTAGGAAGCTATTGTACTAGGTTAGAAGAGGGCTTTGAAGCCCTGAACTTAGAAATTGTCAGTAGGGCTATAGAGAAGTGGGTATAACTCAGAATTAAATAGGAGCTTGAAAGAAAAGGATTTATAGCTGAGAACAGATCAGTTCAAAAGTCACACATTTAATAAGACCTGTCCTGATACAATACTAGAACTGAAAAGTTCTTAGCCAAGTCAATAATGTGCTTTAGAAACTGAGACACAGAAGTTGTCATATTTAACTTTTTATTTTGGTGAACAAATACATTATTCACTTCCTAATACATATATACACATATCTATTATTTATGTATATACTATTTATGTGTATGTATGTTTAGATGTATGTGTATAAATTATATATATATAAATTATATATATATAAATCCTGGCCTTCACAAATATAATTTTTTTTCAAAGGAAAAGCATACTACAACTGAAACAGCTGAGAACATTATAATTAGAGACAGATCAAAAACATAACAGCAGTACACAGAGGGGAGAGGGCAGTGGAGGTCAAGCTTAATAATGTTTCCGACACAACCCTTATTCTGACTTTTCCAACATATCAAACCAAATAGGTTTCCAAAACCAAAGATAAAATGCAAAGTGATCATTAACACTTCTTCTACAATAATAACAGCTATCAAGTAAGCTCACACTGTAGCAGACAACAGAGTAAACTGATCTTTGCAAATTATTATTTCCAAAAAACAAATGGATGGGAATTAAGTTAAAAGAATCAGAAGTGAAAAAGAAAAGTTGCTTTAAGACATGTAATTTACATACCTACTTTACAATTTTTTCCTTGTTTTGAACATTAGATAATACATGTGATACAGTATATATGTGTATCACTGTGCCAGCTTATTCTGATTTGGTGAAATACTAAAACTCTTTATCTTCAAAAAAACTGCCACCACAGCAAGTCTCATGTCAATTAGTTTCATGATAGAAAATTGTTATTAAATGATAAACCCCAGTGTACATATTTCAAATTAAAATATTTAATGATTGAAGGAAAGACATCAGAAAGAGGTGGTTGGGGGTATTTACCAACCAAACAGGAGTCTGCAAAATTAGGTTACATGCTCCACTCAGGGCATCTTTTAATCCCCATTATTCAGACTATTAATATTAATGGATTCTGGGAGAGAAAGTTAGGTATGTAGTCTTCAATCTTACTGTGTAGAAACTGAATATTGGATGCTACAAAATAAATGGAGTGTTACTGATGACAATTTGTCTCAAAACCATCTATGCCAAAGAGCAATCCCTTATCCTCACTCTTTTATGGTTAGAGTCAAAGCAAAAAGTAACTTAAAAAAATAAACAGGACAAGGAGTGAAGGCTGCCCCTGCCTGCCATGCCCTACACATTCTGGCTTGTTGCCACTAAGACCTTCCTTCAGACATGCAACACTGCAAGATTTGGAACAGAGGCACCCACAGTTGGAAGAGCTTATTACTGCTACCTAGAATTTGAAAAACAAGACCAGCAATCAAGAAGCTAGGACAATCATTACTGATCAAACCATGTGGTTGACAGGGACTTGGTGCTCTGGCAGGGTGTCAAGCCTGAGCCTCTGAGGTGGCAGAGCTGAGTTCAGGACATTGGACTACCAGACCTACTGGCCTCATGTAATATCAATTGGCAAGAGCTCTCCCAGAGATCTCCATCTCAATGCTAAGACCAAGCTCCACTCAACGACCAGCAAGCTCCAATGCTGGACACCCCATGCCAAACAACTAGCAAGACAGGAACACAGCCCCACCCATTAGCAGAGAGGCCTAAAATCATAATAAGTTCACAGACACTCAAAAGCACAAAGCACACCATGGGCATGGTCCTGCCCACCAGAAAGACAAGATCAAGCCTCATCAACCAGAACAAAAGCACCAGTCCCCCCACAAGGAAGCCTACACAACCCACTGAACCAAACTTACCCATTGGGAGCAGACACCAAAAACAATGGGAACTACAAACCTACAGCCTGCGAAAAGGAGACCCCAAACACTGTAAGTTAAGCAAAATGAGAAGACAGAGAAATACACAGCAGATGAAGGAGCAAAGTAAGAACCCACCAGACCAAACAAATGAAGAGGAAATAGGCAGTCTACCTGAGAAGTAATTCAGAGTAATGATAGTAAAGATGATGCAAAATCTTGGAAATAGAATGGAGAAAATACAAGAAATGTTTAACAAGGAACTAGAAAAACTAAAGAGCAAACAAATGATGAACAACACAATAAATGGAACTAAAAGTTCTGTAGAAAAAATCAATAGTAGAATAACTGAGGCAGAAAAACAGATAAGTGACCTGGAAGATAAAAGAGTGGAAATAACTACCACAGAGCAGAATAAAGAAAAATAGAAGGAAAAGAATTGAGGACAGCCTCAGAGACCTCTAGGACAATATTAAATGCACCAACATTTGAATTATAGGGGTCCCAGAAAAAGAAGAGAAAAAGAAAGAGACTGAGAAAATATTTGAAGAGACTGTAGTTGAAAACTTCCCTAATATGGCAAAGGAAATAGGCAATCAGGTCCAGGAAGAACAGAGAGTCCCATACAGGATAGATCCAAGGAGAAACATGTCAAGACACATATTAAGCAAACTATCAAAATTTAAATACAAAGAAAAAATATTAAAGCAGTAAGGGAAATGCAACAAATAACATATAAGGGAATCCCCATAAGCTTAACAGCTGATCTTTCAGCAGAAACTCTTCAAGCCAGAAGGGAGCGGTAGGACATATTTAAAGTGATGAAACAGAAAAAAACTACAACCAAGATTACTCTACCCAGCAAGGATCTCATTCAGATTTGATGGAGAAATTAAAACCTTTACAGACAATCAAGAGCTAAGAGAATTCAGCACCATCAAACCAGCTTTACAACAAATGCTAAAGGAATTTCTCTACACAGGAAACATAAGAGAAGGAAAAGACCTACAAAAGCAAACCCCAAACAATTAAGAAAAGGGTAACAGGAACATACATATCCATAATTACCTTAAATATAAATGGATTAAATGCTCCAACCAAAAGATACAGACTCGCTGAATGGATACAAAAACAGGACCCATATATATGCTGTCTGCAAGAGACCCATTTCAGACCTAGGGACACATACAGACTGAAAGTGAGAGGGTGGAAAAAGATATTCAATGCAAATGGAAAGCAAAAGAAAGCTGGAGTAGCAATACTCATATCAGATAAAATAGACTTTAAAATAAAGAATGTTACAAGGGACAAGGAATGACACTACATAATGATCAAGGGATCAATCTAAGAAGAAGATATAACAATAATAAATATATATGTCCCCCAACAAAGGAGCTCCTCAATACATAAGGCAAATGCTAATAGCTATAAAAGAGGAAATTGACAGTAACACAAAATAGTGGGAGATTTTAACACCTCACATACACCAATGGACAGATTATCCAGAGAGAAAATTAATAAGGAAACACAAGCTTTAAATGACACAATAGAACAGATAGATTTAATTGATGTTTATAGGACATTCCAGATAAATACAGCAGATTACACTTTCTTCTCAAGTGCACATGGAACATTCTCCAGGATAGATCACATCTTGGGTCACAAATCAAGCTTCAGTAAATATAAGATAATTTAAATCATATCAAGCATCTTTTCTGACCACAATGCTATGAGACTAGAAATAAATTAAAGGGAAAAATAAAACCCCGGAAAACCCACAAACACGTGGAGGCTAAAAATACAACAATAAATAACCAAGAGAACACTGAAGAAATCAAAGAAGAAATTAAAAAATACATAGAGCCAAATGACAAGTGAAAACATGATGATGCAAAAACTATGGGATGCAGCAAAAGCAGTTCTAAGAGGGAAGTTTATAGCAATACAACCCTACCTCAAGAAACAAGAAAAATCTCAAATAAACAACCTAACCTTACACCTGAAGAAACTAGAGAACAAAGAACAAACAAAACCCAAAGTCAGTAGAAAGAAAGAAATCATAAAGATCAGAGCAGAAATAAATGAAATAAAAACAAAGAAAACAGTAGCAAAGATCAATAAAACTGAAAGCTGTTTCTTTGAGAAGATAAACAAAATTGATAAAACTTTAGCCAGACTCATCAAGGAAAAGAGGGAGAGGACTCAAATCAATAAAATTAGAAATGAAAAAGGATAAGGTAGAGTGGACCCTGCAGAAATACATATATCATAAGAGACTACTACAAGTAACTCTATGCCAATAAAATGGACAACCAGGAGGAAACTGACAAATTCTTATAAAGAGATAATCTTCCAAGACTGAACCAGGAAGAAATAGAAAATATGAACATATCAGTCACAAGTAATGAAATTTAATCTGTGATTAAAATTCTTGCAACAAACAAAAGTCCAGGACCAGATGGCTTTAGAGGTGAATTCTACCAAATATTTGGAGAAGAGCTAAAACCCATTCTTCTCAAACTCTTCCAAAAAATTGCAGAGGAAAGAATACTCCCAAATTCATGCTACGAGGCCACCATCACCCTGATACCAAAACCAATGAAAGATACTATTAAAAAAAAGAAAACTAGAGACCAATATCACGGATGTATATAGATGCAGAAATCCTCAACAAAATAGTAACAAAAAGAATCCAGCAACATATTAAAAGGATCATACACCGTGATTAAGTGGGATTTATCCCACGGATGTAAGGATTCTTCAATATACGTAAATCATTCAATGTGATACATCATATTAACAAACTGAAGGATAAAAAACATACGATCATCTCAATAGATGCAGATAAAACTTTTGACAAGATTCAACACCCACTTATGATAAAAACTCCCCAGAAAGTGGGAATAGAGGGAACCACCCTCAACATAAGAAAGGACATATATGACAAACACACAGCAAACATCATTCTCAATGGTGAAAAACTGAAAGCATTTCCTCTAAGATCAGGAACAAGACAAGGATGTCCACTCTCATCACTATTATTCAGCATAGATATGGAAGTCCTAGCCACAGCAATCAGAGAAGGAAAAGAAATAAAAGGAATCCAGATTGGAAAAGAAGAAGTAAAACTGTCATTGTTTGCAGATGACATGATACTATACATAGAAAATCCTAAAGATACCACCAGAGATCTACTAGATCTAATCAATGGATTTGGTAAAGTTGCAGGATAAAAATGATACACAGAAGGGCTCCCCCAGTGGTGCAGTGGTTGAGAGTCCACCTGCTGATGCAGGGGCCACGGGTTTGTGCCCTGGTCCAGGAAGATCCCACGTGCCATGGAGCAGCTGGGCCCGTGAGCCATGGCCACTGAGCCTGCACATCCAGAGCCTGTGCCCCACAATAGGAGAAGCCACAACAGTGAGAGGCCCATGTACCACAAAAAATAATAATAATAATAATAAATAAATAAATAAATAAATCATGCACAGAAATCTCTTGCATTCCTATACACCAACAATGAAAGATCAGAAAGAGAAATTAAGGAAACACTCCCCTTTACCTTTGCAACAAGAAGGATGAAAAACACAGGAATAAACCTTCCTAAGGAGGTCAAAGACCTGTAGTCAGAAAACTATAAGAAACTGATGAATCAAATCAAAGATGACACAAACAGATGGAGAGATATACCATGTTCTTGGGTTGGAACATCAATATTGTGGAGGCTTCCCTGGTGATGCAGTGGTTGAGAATCTGCCTGTTAATGCAGGGGACACGGGTTCGAGCCCTGGTCTGGGAGGATCCCACATGCTGTGGAGCAACTAGGCCTGTGAGCCACAACTACTGAGCCTGCACATCTGGAGCCTGTGTTCCACAACAAGAGAGGCCACAATAGTGAGAGGTCCATGCACCGTGATGAAGAGTAGCCCCCACTTGCCACAACTAGAGAAAGCCCTCACACAGAAATGAAGACCCAACACAGCAAAAATAAATAAATTAATTAATAAACTCCTATCCCCAACATCTTCTTTAAAACAAAAAAATCAATATTGTGAAAATGACTATACTACCCAAAGCAATCTACAGATTTAATGCAATTCTTTTCAAATTACCAATGACATTTTTGTACAGAACTAGAGCAAAAAATCTTAAAATTTGTATGGAGACACAAAAGACCCCAAATAGCCAAGAAGTCTTAAGGGAAAAAGCCAGAGCTAGAAGAATCAGACTCCCTGACTTCAGACTATACTACAAAGCTACAGTAATCAAGACAATATGGTACTGGCACAAAAACAGATATATATATATATATATATAACAGTATAGAAAGCCCAGAGATAAACCCATTCACCTATAGTCAACTAATCTATTACATAGGAGGCAAAGGTATACAATGGAGGAAAGACAGTCTCTTCACTAAGTGATTCTGGGGAAACTGGACAGCTACATGTAAAAGAATGAAACTAGAACACTCCCTAATTCCATACACAAAAATAAACTCAAAATGGATTAAAGACCTAAATGTAAGACTGGACAGTATAAAACTCTTTGAGAAAAACATAGGCAGAACACTCTTTGACATAAATCACAGCAAGATCTTTTTTGACCCACCTCCTAGAGTAATGGAAATAAAAACAGAAATAAACAAATGAGACCTACTGAAACTTAAAATCATTTGCACAGCAAAGGACACTATAAACAAGATGAACAGACAACCCACAGAATGGGAGAAAATAATTGCAAACCAATCAATGGACAAAGGATTAATCTACAAAATGTATAAACAGCTCATGCAGCTCAATATTAAAAAAGCAAACAATCCAATCAAAAAATGAGCAGAAGACCTAAAGAGACACTTCTCCAAAGAAGATATATAGATGGCCAAGAGGCACATGCAAAGCTGCTCAACATCACTAATTAGTAGAGAAATGCAAAACAAAACTACAATGAGGTATCACCTCACACCTGGTAGAATAAGCGTCATAGGAAAATCTACAAACAACAATTGCTGGAGAGGGTGTGGAGTAAAGGGAACCCTCTTGCACTGTTGGTGGGAATGTAAATTGATACAGTCACTTCAGAGAACAGTATGGAGGTTCCTTAAAATACTAAAAATAGAATAACCATATGACCCAGCAATCCCATTACAATTCATATACCCAGAGAAAACCATAATTCAAAAAGACACATACATCTCAATGTTCATTGAAGCAATATTTACAACAAGTAGCTCATGGAAGCAATCTAAATGCCCATTGACAGACAAATGGTTAAAGAAGATGTGGTACATATATACAGTGGAATATTACTCAGCCATAAAAAGGAATGAAATTGGGTCATTTGTAGAGATGTGGATGGACCTAAAGACTGTCATACAGAGTGAAGCAAGTCAGAAAGAGAAAAACAAATATCATATATTATCACATATATGTGAAATCTAGAAAAATGGTACAGATGAACCAGTTTGCAAGGCAGTAATAGAGACACAGGTGTAGAGAACAAACTTATGGACAGCAAGCGGAGAAAGCAGGGCAGGGAGGGTGGTGCTGGGATGAATTAGGAGGTAGGGATTGACATATATACACCAATATGTATAAAAGAGATAACTAATATGGCCCAGCTATATACAAAAATAAAATAAAATAAAATTCAAAAAATAATCAGTCCCAGCTTGCAAGAGTTGATAGGCATGAATTCCATTAGGGTGACTTGAGAAGGAATCTGTCCTGGTCCCTACCTGGAAGCAAGGCTGCAATCTTCTGGCTTGGCAATGTGCAGACCTGTCCATTGGTGGTGTAATTTGGACATGATTTAAGAGTAAGAAGAGTTATTACAGGTTTTTATCCCACCACAGAAGTGTTTGTTCTCTATGTCCAAGGAAAATTAAGCCTGGAATTAAAATGGACTGGCTGGCTTCATTAGCTGTAAAGTCCCAATTTTTCATTAATTGCTGGGAGGCTGAGTGACTTCATAAAAAAGCTTTTTAGTGCATGAGGCACAGGATATTAAAGATAACAAAGATAGATAGCTGCACCACCCAGGAGGGAATGTTATCCTAAGAGATGCAAATTCATTGTCATTTATGACTGGGTAGTTGAGGGTTGAGGAGGCTCAGATATTCCCCAACTTTGGGTGTTTTCTATTAATGCCACATTTCATTTAGAATTTTGAAGAGGAATTGAAGTTGGCGTGTTTGGATTCAAATGATGGTTTCTCCTGCATTTACAAGCATGTATGCATGAGGAAAAAAACAAACAAACAAATCTTTATGTGGTAGCTCAAACTACTGAGAAAAAAATAAAATAAAAGGAAAGAAAGAAAAGAAACTGCTTTACTCTCCAGCACAGCTAAAATGAGTCTGATCAGAAATGTTTGAATCAAAAAGTTATACAGATCACTCTTGATATTTATGTAGAAATGGTTGACCCTAGTGTATTTTTACACGAGGGAGAAATTACAAGCATTATATTCCTTTAAATTTGTAAACATCTCCTCTGTGATTTGGATATGTTTAAAAATAATTGAGAACATTTGTTGTCTGCCTTTTGCATTAAAGACATCACTATAAGAAGAGCATTTGCACAATGCAATGTGATATCAGAATTACTTCCAGGAAATGGAAGTGTAAAATGTTTTGTCTGTTAAGGAACTAGAGCTGGTAATGTTCCAAGTATAAACAAATTAATTGGGATGGCAGAGTAAAGCCTGTTGGAGGGATTTCAAAAAGAATTACATTCACCTTGACAATTTTAGCAGAATTTCACAACTAATTTTTAACAATTTTACCCTAGTTCAGTGATCAAGAGAAAAAATAATAGAGAAAATTCTAAGTGACATGAATTAGAATAGCCACTTCAGAACCAAACACATAGCATAGTTTCTGCAAATCTGTGGATATGCTTTAATAAAATCTCTAGACAGCAGAATTCTCCACATATGTTGGTCTCATGTCTGGTTGCTTTTTAACTAATTATAGAAATACTGAAAAATAACATGTTAGTACTTTGCACATCACAGTGTCTTAGTAAATGATTGAAGGGCTTTTAAGATGCTGATCCAAGGTCCAGAATCAGTAGGCAGCTATGCTATTCCCTGGACACCAATGCATGCAGAAGAGAATAGTGTAAGGCACTGTCAAGGCCCTACACAAAGCTTTTGTTCCCATAGAATCATCATTGTGCTCCTAAAGTATATATATATATGTATATATATATATATATATATATATATATATATATATATATATATATATATATACACACACACATATATATATATGTATATATATATATATACATGTATATGTATATACATATATATATATGAACAGACAATAGAATATAGGTTTATATAGGATATATATATACATACACACACATACATATATACATACACACAATAGAATATTACTCAGCCACAATAAAGAATGAAATAACTCCATTTGCAGCAACACGGATGGACATAGAGATTATCATATTAAGTGAAGTAAGCCAGGCAAAGACAAATATCATATGATATGTGGAATCTAAAAAATGATATAAATGAAATTATTTACAAAATAGAAATAGACTCTCAGACTTAGAAAATAAACTTATGGTTACCAAAGGGGAAAGGGGAGGGGGAGGGATAAATTAGGAATTTGGGAGGAACATATGAACACTACTATATATAAAACAGATAAGCAACAAGGACATACTGTATAACACAGGGAACTATACTGAATACCTTGTAATAACCTATAAGGGAAGAGAATCTGAAAATTATATATATATATATATATATTCAGTTGAAATTAATACAACATTGTAAATCAACTATACTTTAATGAAAACAAATAAAATAAAGTAGGGTTTAATTCCTTGATTTTCAAATGACAAAGCAAAGCTTACTTGCTCAAGTAGCCATAGCTAGTAATCTGCCGGGCAGAACTGACACCAGAGGCTGATGTGGGAGCTCACACCTCCTCACCACCCCACCACAGCACCATCACGATGTCTCAATCTTACATAGCCAGTGTGTGCCGACACAAGAAGAGTACTTTGAATGAAGGGCTATGGGAGCCCAGGATGTCCATACACCATCAGCTGTTGTCCTCAATGAAATCTGTCAAAAATCATCTTTTTCTCCTGAAGAAAACAATGTACTGACAAGAAAAAAAAAATAAGTTTATATTTATAGGTCTTAGTCTCAGCCAAACATTAATTTCTTTTCTTTTCTTTTTCTTTTCTGTGAATGCCTGCTTTTAGATATTTCTAAGTGTGAAAGACACTTCAAAAAGAGTTATGGTAATCAAAAGCTGAACTTGATGAAAGAACCAATGGTTAAGGTTATTGTGATCATAAATGTCAAACAGAAAAGACATATTATATCCTCACACAAGTACAATTGCCTCAGGAACACTTAGGTGAAACATTTGAAATTGGTAACATCTCAGAAAATCTGGGATGTGGGGTGACTGTCATCTTGGTTGTAATTCAGAAGGGTGCCTCCCATGAATGCTTAGGACTGTTTCTCTTCCTCTTCCTGTTTGCAAAATTGAACAGAATAATAAAAATAGCTGTAATTATTTTTGACATATTTATTAAGATATAATTCACATACTGTAAAATTTACCCATTTAAAGTACACATAGTAGTTTTTTAGAATTTAGTATATTCAGAGTTGCTCAAATACCACTATGATCTATCAATAATTCAGATCATTTCCTTCATCTCAAAAAGAAACACATAACAGTTAGCAGTCACTCCAGTTTTACCCTCCTCTCCCATATTACCAGTCCTAGGCAAACACTAACCTATTTTTTTGTCTATATATATTGCCCCTTCTGTATATCTCATTTAAATTGAATCATATGATATGTGATCTTTTGTAACTGGCTTTTTATGACTTAGCATAATGTTTCTAAGGTGCATCCATGTTTTAGCATGTATCAATACTTCGTTTATTTTTATTGATGAATAATATTCCATCATATGGACATACTACATTTTGTTTATCCATTCAGCAGTTGATAGATATTTGGGTTGCTTCTACCTTTTGGCTATGAACCTTCATGTCTAAGTTTTCGTGTAGATATATGCTTCCTTTCTCTTGGATATCTACCAAGATAAGAGTAGAATTTCAGGCTCATATGGCAACTTCATGTTTAATCTTTTTAAGGAAATGTCAAACTATGTTTCAAGTGACTGTCCCATTTTACATTCCCAACACAGTGTATAAGAATTCCAATTTATCCACATCCTCATCAACACTTATGATTCCCTAACTTTTTGATTATATTCAGCCTAGTGTGTGTGAAGTAGTGTCTCTTTGAGGTTTTGATTAACATTTCCCCTAATGATGTGTTCAGCATATTTCCAAAAGCTTATTAACTATTCATGTATCTTCTTTGCAGAGATATCTATTCAAAAGATTTGCCCAGTTTTTAATTGAAGTATAGTTGATTTACAATATTGTGTTAGTTTCAGGTGTACAGCAAAGTGATTCAGTTATACGTATTTTTTCAGATTATATTCCATTATAGGTTATTACAAGATATTAACTAAAATTTCCTGTGCTATACAGTAAATCTTTGTTGCTTATCTGTTTTATGTTTAGTAGTTTGTATCTGTTAATCCCATAATATTAATTTACCCCTCCTTCCCTTCCTCTCCCCTTTGATAACCATAAGTTTGTTTTCTACGCCTGTGAGTCTGTTTCTGTTTTGAGTATATATTCATTTATACTATTTTTTTAGATTCCATATATAAGTGATATCATATAGTATTTGCCTTGCTCGTCTGATTTACTTCACTAAGTATAATATTCTCTAGGTTGATCCACATTGCTGCAAATGGCAATATTTCATTACTTTTATGGCTGAGTATTATTTCACTGTATACATATACCACTTCTTCTTACCAATCATCTGTTTATGGGCACTTGGGTTGTTTCCATGCCTTGGCTATTGTAAATAGTACTGCTATGAACACTGGTGTGTATGTATCTTTTTGAAATTATAGTTTTCTCCAGATATATGCCAAGTTGTGGAATCACTGGATCATATAGAAACTCTATTTTTAGTTTTTTAAGGAACTTCCATGCAGTTTTCCAAAGTGGTTGTACCAATTTACATTCCTATCAACAGTGTAGGAGGGTTACCTCTTTTGCATACCATCTCCTGCATTTATTGTATGTAGACATTTTGATGATGGCCATTCTGAATGGTGTGAGGTGATAATTTGGCCATTTTTAATGGAGTTGTTTGTCTCTTTACTATTCATTATAGAGTTCTTTATATACTCTGGGTATAAGTTCCCTATTAAACACATTATTTGTAAATATTTCAGTCATTCTGTGTTATCTTTCCACTTTTTTGTAGTGTCATTTGGAGCATAGATCTTTTTACCTTTAAAGTAGTTTAATGTGTCTATTTTTTAATTTGGTTACTTGTGATTTTGGAGGCACATCTAAGAAACCACTGCCTAACCCAAGATCACAAAGACTTACATCTATGTTTTATTCTATGAGTTTTATATTTTTAGCTCTTAAAGTCCATGATCCAGTTTGAGTTAATTTTTGTTTATGATTTGATATAAGGTTTCACATTTATTATTTTGCATCTGGATGTCCAGGTGTCCCAGGACCATATGTGGAAATGAATATTCTTTCCCTATTTAACTGTCTTGGCGTCTCTACTGAAATTCAACTGAACATAAATAGACTAAAACACCTCTAATTTGTTAAATATTTGGGGAAGTAAAAGCTGTCTGAACTGAACACAAATCCACACAATTAACATAGGAAGCTTTTCCCTTCTGAAATGAGGATGATGAAGTTCTTTTGTCCTGGTTAATTGAATTTTATAGTTTAATGTGAAAAACCATTCTTGTCAAATATTTAAAAGGATTTTGCCATTAATTCATTTCTTCCTTATTACATTTTTGTTTTGATTTCATTAAATGACAAGTTACCTGAATTATTTCTTTGAAATAAACAAAGCTATTTCTATTGTTTCAAAACAACTTTATAGAAAATTGAAAAATCATAACATTTAAGCTAAATATCCATTAGAATTATTGAACTGAAAATTTTTCACTACAAACATGTAATCCTTTGGAGATATAATGAATCTCTATATAAACATGAGTAGCACATTTTACTTTTTTCCTGCCTAAGTGACAGGAACAAAATAAATTACCTAGTGCCCAGCATGCTCTCATATTTAATTATAAGAAAAAGCCTCAAATTGAGTGTTTATAAATTGTCACAATAATAATTGATTAGACGAAAGATGCTCATCTAGATGTTTATTAAAAATCATATAAAGTACATCTTTAGTTTACGCCAAACTTCTTCCTGCATGATAGTATATAGAAATAAAATTGATTTTTTGGGTCAATATATTTGTGTCCTGTAAGCTTGTTTAGTTCATTAATTTTAGGAAATTTTTTATATTACATTGGATTTTCCTCATAGATAATTACTCCATCTGCATATAGGGACTGTCTTATTTTTCCCATTAAAATCTATATGACTTATTTCCTCTTTTTGCTTAACTGTACAATCTACATTGTGCAATAATTCTAATACACTATTGAATAAGAATAGTGAGATCAGACACACTTGCCTTGCTCCTGTTCTCATGTGGAAAACCTCTGGTCTTTTACCCTTAAGTAAAAGTAAAATGATAAGTGTATACTATACAGTATACAGTAGGTTAACTGTAGTTTTTGTTGCTCTTTTCTAAGTTAGTTCCTTTCTATTCCTTGCATTTTCTGAAAGTTTTTAATTATGAATGTGTGTTGTTTTGTCAAATGCTTTGCCTACATCAAGTGATATATTTACATGATTTTTTCTTTATCTTGCTATATGGTAGTTTATATTGATTGATTTTCAAATATTAAATCATCCTTGAATCCCTGGATTAAACCCCATATAGTCATGACATTCAGTATAATTATTATATATTGATTAATTATGTTTGCTAATATTTAAAATAATTTTTACTTCTCTATTCATGAGGAATACTAATGTCTTAATTTTCTTTATCCTTCCCTCTCTTTCTCCTCTCCTGCCCCTCCCCCTTCCTTTACTTTTCTGTCTGTCATACTCTCTGGTTTTGTCTTCATAAAATAACTTAGGAAGTATTCTTTCCTCTTCTGTTTTCTAGAGCAGATGATATATATTTGGTGTTAATTATTTTTAAAAGTTATGAATAATTCTGCAGTAAAGTTATCTGCACCTGAACATTCCTTTTTTGAGGAGTTTGTTATATAATTAAGAATTCAACTTATTCAATAGTTATAAGGATATTCATATTATTTCGTATAGGATGAATTGTGGTAGTTTGTGCTTTTGGGACAATTTTTGCATTTTGGCTAGATGTCATGTCATATGTATAGACTTGTTCATAGTATTCCCTATTATCTTTTTGAAGTTTGTAGTCAGTATCCCCTGTCTTACTCCTGATATTGGTAATTAGTGATTTCTCTCTTTTTACTGTGTCAGTATTGCTAGAGGTGGTGTGCCAATTTTATTGATGCTTTCAAAGAACTAATGTTTTGTTTCATTGATATTCTCAATTTTTTTCTGTTTTCAATTTCATTAATTTTTGCTATCCTCTTTATTAATTATTTTATTCTGCTGACTTTGTTTGGCTCTACATTTTTTTTTCTCCCCAAGGATCCTGAGATGAAAGTTGAAATGATTGATTTGAAACTTTTTCTCTTTTCCAACATAAGCATTTAGTGCTATAAATTTCCCTCTCCCATTGCGGAGCACAGGCTCCGGACGCGCAGGCTCAGTGGCCATGGCTCATGGGCCTAGCCGCTCCACGGCATGTGGGATCTTCCCAGACAGGGGCACGAACCCGTGTCCCCTGCATTGGCAGGCAGACTCTCAACCACTGCACCACCAGGGAAGCCCAACCCTCACAGTTTTTGATATGTTGTATTTTCATTGCCATTCAGTTCATGTATTTTTTTTATTTCCCTCTGACTCATGGTTTATTTAGAATTGAGCTGTTTAGTTTCCCACTATTTCATGATTTTTCTCTTATCTTTCTGTTTTTGTTGCTAGTTTGATCCCATTGTTGACAGAGCATACACTCTGTGTGGTATCAGCTGTTATTGTTGAGAATCTTTTGATGACCCCAAATATTGTCTACCTTAGTGTATGTTTCATGGATACTTGAAAGTAATGACTATTATACTGTTGGATGAAGTGTGCTATAAATGCTGATGATAACCTGCTGGTTGATAGTGCTGTTGAACTCATCAGTATCTTTACACATTTTCTCTCTAATTGCTGCATCAATTGTTGAGAGAGAAATATTGAAGTTTCCAACTATAACTGTGGATTTATCTGTTTTGTTTTCAGTTCTATCACTTTTTGCTTTACATATTTAGCAGTTATGTTTGTTGGTGCATACACATTTAGAATTGCTATGTCTTTTTGGTGGATTGATCATTTTATCATTTTGTAATGTTTTTCTCTGTCTCTGGCAATTTTCTTAGCTGAAGTCTACTTTATCTTAATCCACTCTGTCAGTACATTTCAATTGTTGTATTGAGACCATTTAAATTTAATGCAATTATTGTTAAGGCTTAAGTCTATACTTTTGTTTTTCTTCATATTCTGTTTGTTCTCTCTGTTTTATGATTCTCTATTTTCCTTTTTCTGTCTATCTGTAGATTTCTTTAACAATTTTTAGAATTCTGTTTGGATTTAGCTCTAGTTTTTTGAGTGTTTTTCATTGTATTTTTCTTTTAGTGATTTCTCTGGGTATGGTGACTTATCACAGTCTATTGGTATCCAGTCTTTTACAAGGTCATGTGAAGTTAAAAAACTTAACTCCTCTTATGTCCTTTACTCTTTTCCACTTAGAATATAATTGTCTAAAATGTCTCTTGTACATGTTAAGCTCTTTTGTTTCAATTGTCAAATATAATTTAGGAACTAAAAAGAAGAAAACTATTTACTCTTAGGTTTACATTTTGCATTGTTTTTCTTTCTTTCTGATATTCCAAAATTTCTTCTTTCATCATTTTTCTTGTTTTTAGACAAATTCCTATGGTTGTTCTTTTAAGATAAGTCTGCTGGCTGGCCACATAGTCTCTTAGATTTTCTTTATTTGAGAATATCTTGAATCCTCCTTCACTCCTCAAGGATATTTTTGCTGGATTCAAAATTCTGCATGGATAGTTATTTTCTCTCAGAAGTTGAATATGTTCATGTGATTACTTAGTGGATGGCCTCTATGGTTTATGGTAAGAAATTCACTGTTATTCAAATCATTTTCTTTCTGTAGGTAAGTTTTTGTTTTTTCAGGAGTTAACTACGAAGTGCCTTAGTGCAGATTAATTTTTATCTTTTTTTTAGCATCTTCCCAGTTTATCAAATCTGTAGCTTTACATCTTTTGCCAAATCTGTAAAGTTTTCATTCATTACTCATAAAGCACTTTTTTTTAGCTCTGCCATCTTTCTCCTCTTCTTATGGACTTTAGCAATAAAAATCTTAGTTTTTGTTTGTTATAGTCTTATGGGTCTCTGAGACTCTGTTCTTTTATTTTTTTAGTCTGTTTTCTCTCTGTTGTTCACATTAGGTAATTTCTATTGTTCTATATTCCAGTTCACTAATTCTTTCATCTCTCCCATCCACTCTGCTGTTGAGACTATCTATTGAGTTTTGTACTTTAGTTGTTATATTTTGCAATTCTAAAATTGTCAGTTTACTTTTCTTTCTATCTTCAATTTATTTGCAGAGACTTTACTTTTTGTTTGTTTGTTTGTTTCTGGAATATTTATAATTGTTTGGTGAAGCATTTTATTATAATTGATTTAAACATTTTATTGGAAAATTCTAACATCTTTGTCATCTCTGTGTTGGCATTTATTTTTTGTCTTCATTCAAGGCAAATGAAAGAATTTCCTGATTTTTATGTGATGACTAATTTTCAATTGAAACTTGGACATCTTGGGCATTATATTCTGAGATTCTGGATCTTATTTAACCTTGTTTTAACTGGCTCCCTCTAACTCTGATCTAGTAAGGGAAGAGAGGGTGCCACCTCATTTCTGCCAGGTGTATGTAGAAATACAGCCTCCTTCCCCTCCATTAACACCTGAGAGAGTTTCCTATTATTGCTAAGCAGTGTTGAGCACTAGGTCTCTGTTGACATCATTCATATGGGAAGAGTAGGAGTGTTGTGTTATTGTCCACCTTGTGATCCCTATTGACATGGGCTGGTGGTCTCATTATCATTGGCCATGGGTAAAAGTCCTAACTCTCCACTAAGATTTCTCTCACTCCACTCACCAGGAGGGTGGAATGTTACCTCATTGGTCCTGATTGGTAGAAAGTCCAGGCTACCCAGTTAGTCTTTATTGACACTGGGGAGGGGCATGTCCTCATTGCTGCCCAGTGCAATGAATGTTCCAGCTTCCTACTTG
This sequence comes from Mesoplodon densirostris, assembly GCF_025265405.1. Taxonomy (NCBI): domain Eukaryota; kingdom Metazoa; phylum Chordata; class Mammalia; order Artiodactyla; family Ziphiidae; genus Mesoplodon; species Mesoplodon densirostris. The sequence goes on along the minus strand of NC_082668.1, from coordinate 105,781,556 downwards.
GTTTCTCTGACATTAGCCCAACAGATATGTTGGGATTCATTATTAGGGCCTCATGTGGGCAGAAGCCTAGATTCCCCACTAGGCCCTTGCTGATATGGGTGGAGATGGGGTATACACTTTTTTTCTGTGGCATTTGGCTGGAATAGAGCCATTATTTTAAAAACGTTTTTTTGTCTTGCTAAACTGAAATTGTCCTGATCCTTTGCAGACAGAGCTGGTTTTTGCTGTGGCTTTGTTTATTTGTACTTATTGGCATTTGTGGCTGCTGACTTCTTCAGCTCCCAATCTAGGAAATTAAAAAAAAAAAAGGAACTTACCATTGTGCTTCATTTTTTGGATTCTGAGGTCCCTTGATAGTCTGTCTCTTCTTATGTTGTTTTTAGTAAAATGTTCAAGGTTTTTAATTTTATTTAGCAGAAGGAATAGGGAAAACCATGTCTACTTTATCTTTCCAGAAACAGACATAATCTTTAAGCCATTTTTACTGGAAACCATTATTTTCCAACAATTTAAAAGCTTATTTTTACATTAACTCATATTTTTCATAATACATTTCTCCCTTTATTCATTTATTTATTTTCAGTTGATTAGTGTTCTGAAGTCTTGAAAAGAGATTCCCACATTTTGATTAAGGTTCAATTATTTCTTTAGACAAGTGAATGTGGCAAATTTGTAGAATACTGAACTAAATTTTACAGCTAAAACATCATCCTAAAGTTAATTTTTGGAGAAAGTAAATAATTGGCTGCTTTTAAAGTTCTTTATGAATGTATAAGAGTGTATATAGATTTATAGCTCTACTATGTATATGTACCATTTTAATTAAATCATTTAATGGCTCATTATTGCATTTGATTATTTATTCATTGCCTGACAATCCAGAGACATTAAAAAGTCAGTCCAGTTGCCCAACCAGAACCATGAAGAAAATAATTTATTGTGGTTGTTCACCATGGCAATCCCTGGATCTGGCACCATGCCTGATACACCTGGTATACCAACATATTTTGGTGAATGAATAAATAAAATGACTGCCACCATTATTCCTAGAACACAGCCATGTAGTGCTCTCATGACTCTGATTTATAAAATGTGCTTACCTTTTAAGTTGAATTGAGACTACTAAAACTTTTGTTAGAAGACGAATACATGACTATGGTTAATATTCAATGGTATATGGTAACCTCTTAAAATTTTATGAGTTATTCAAGCAAAGAACAATGACTAAAGTTTCTAGTATCAGCAAAATACCTCATATTATAGGAAACCTGGAGAAAGGGCTAAGAGACAGAGTTAAACATGTAGAGCTGTTAAAAGGTAGAGGAAGAAATGCCACATGGCAATTAGTGAATATTATGCACCTCTCACATTCACTGTGACTCAGTTTCCAAATAAAAATATGAGTTTAATTTCCATTGTCTTTAATGGATTTAGAATTATTTGAGGATCTATAGAAGTGCTTCAAATTTGAGGAGCAGAAATGAAAGAGGAGAGTCACCAGAAATGTTCAGGTAATCTTTCATTTTACAATGTGAACTCCTGAAGCACATCTTGCTTATCCATCATAAAATTCCCAGTTTCCAACACATAGTAGGATCTCAATAAGTGGTTATTGATTAAATATTAAGATTTGCTATTTAGATATCTTGCTCAAGTCTCCCTTTCTGTAGTTGAAGAATTGCAACCAAGAGACACTGCTTAACTCATCCCAGATAACGCAGCAAAAATTCAGTCATAATTTTTGGATGAGCTTGCTTACCACTTCCCCAGACTGTGGAATGCTGTATGTTTCAGTAAAGTTTATTACAAGATGTTTTAATGAAACAAATGTACCTGTCTCGATATTGAAGTGCCAAATAAATGCAGAAAAGTAGCAATTAATGCTCACTGGAATAAAACAATACCCTCTAGAAATTAAAAAAAAAAACACAAATAGGAAAAAAGTAGACTTTCATTCTAAGGAATACACATTTTTTCCTTCCTCTCAGATTTCCTCAATGTTAATTTGCAACATTAAATCAAAGATGTTTAAAAAACTAGAGTAGCCTCCTAGGCTCTTCAATGGAATGCTCAGAAGAAATAAAAATGTGATCCTAGAGTGATAAGGATAGTGATCAAATTTCAGCATTTGTCATCATGTTTTCCAAAATTAAAGTGAGAAGTAGCAGTTAAAATCTAAGGCAAGATTTAATAGCAAATAAAGTAGAGAACACCAGCCATTCATCATGGGGATCTGAAGCATTGCTTAATAGAGGCTTGCAATAGCACAATAGCCACAGAGCTAAGTTTGATTAAACAAACAAATAAACAAAAAATGATAAGAAATCAATATAAACACCAGATAAAATAATGACAATCTCACTACATTTAAATTTTACTAGTCATTTAATTCTAAAACATAAAAACATTCAAAATGATTCAAATACCTTAAATTGGTTGTGGAACCAATTCCAAAGTTTGACAAGGGGATAGGGAGTTTCCCACAGAGCCTCAAGCAATTCTCAGGCACCAGCTGGATGCCTTACAATTCAACTTAGTTCTGACACAAGCTACCTGGAGATAAGTGTAACCAATCCCAAGTTCCTATGCCCGAGGCACAGTGAGGCCAAATAAATCAATATGTCAGAGTTTGGAGCAGAGAAGTGTTTATTGCAGGGCCAAACAAGGAGAACAGGTGGCTTGTGTTCAAAAACCCCAAACTTCCCAATGAATTTTGGAGAAACTCATTGGTTGGTGGTGAGGAAACAGAGTGGTGCTCCGGGAATCTTGTGCTCAGCCTGAAGTTACCATCCTCCACCTGGGTGGGGGTCTTACTTCCTACAGAAGAGCTCAAAGACACTGTTATGTATAATATATTCCCTGAGGAGGAACCAGGACCCTGCCAGAAGGTTGCACTATTGTTTCTTGACTGCTCCTTGCATTCTCTCCCTTCTCTGATTAACAATTATTTGATTCTGCCCTTTAGAACTCAGGGAAGGTCAAGGAGGCTGAATGAAGCCTATTGCCTACAAACAAGAAACAGGGGACACAGAAAGTGTTTGTACCCAGGAGCCCCACAGGGTCCTGGCTTGGTTTCAATAGCATCAGTTTCACAGGGTAAAATTTCCATCCTACAAGACTACCACCCCACCCCACCCACTACTCACTTCAGATACCAGTTGCAAGCTCAGATTATTACCTGTGCTTGTGACCGAAAGGTATAGATTGGAGGTTTCCCATGACCCACTCCTTGGACTTCAGATACTAGCCACAAGTCCAGGTACTTTATTTCTAACCAAATGGCTATAAATCAAAGGTTTGATTAATTTGACAGAGCACCACACATTTTACAAGATTCCTGGTTAATTATAAAAGGATATAACTCAGAAACTGCCAGATGGAAGAGATGCATAGGGCAAGGTGTGGGGAAAGGGCTCCGAGTTCCCATGCCCTGCCCAGGTGGGCCACTCTCCCAGCACCTCCACGTGTTCACAAATCTGGAAGCTCTTTGAACAACTTCCTTTTGAATTTTCATGGAAACTTCATTTATAGGCATAATTGATTGAACCATTGGGCATTGGCAATTGATTTACCTCCAGCCCCTCTTCCCTCCACTAAGGTCAGGGGTTGGGAATGAAAATTCCAACCCTCTAATCAGGTGAATGGCTCCCCTGGCAATCAGCCCCCATACTTAGCCTTTTTCCAAAGGTCACTTCATTCAAATAACAAAAGATACCTTTTTCACTGTCAACACTTGAAATTCCAACTTAGGAAATTCCAGTGGTTTGGGGACCTGTGATTCAGAACTGTTTACAAAGACCAAGTATTTATGAGAAATGTATTTTGGTCATCTGAATGACCAAATATATATATTTCTTACAAATCACAGTATCATATACCTGAATCACAAGAAAAAATTAATTTTCAGAGTTAACTTTTAGTTTTTAAATTAAAAATTTATGATTAATGGGACAATGGAAGAAGGATGTTGTTGAGAAGAATTATTTAACAAATTTGTGCTGTGTGATCTTGGCCAAATTTTTCAAATTCTATGCTTTTCTGTATTCTTATTTCAAAAAGGAGTGACATTCATAGCATAGAAGTACTGTAAGAATTTAATTAGAGTCAGTAGAACTCTTTGTTACCTATCTTAGAGTGAAACCAAGTGAGGCTTGGGCACAGAGCCATCATTTTCTCCACCATTTCTTATAGGCAAGACTCCAGCCTTCATGACCTTCCCTGAGTTCCAAAGTGTGGATTGATAACAGTTGCTATCAATCAAGGGAGGAGCAGCCAAGAATCCACCTGAAGCAAGATTAAAGGAACCAGAAAATCTCATCAAGATTAGGAGACCACCACCTGAGAGGAGATTAAGGGAGTGGAAGTCCGTCTCACCTCCTAATCTTGTCAGAGACCCCACCTTTGAACCATTGTTATAAAACCCCTCATCAAATCTTGCTGGGTTGGGACACATAGTTTTTCCAGGCAGAGCCTGGTGTGTCTCCCTTTGCCTAGCAAAGTAATAAAGCTATCCTTTGCTACTTCTCTCAAAACTCTGTCTCCAAGATTTGATTCAGCACTGGTGCACAGAGAGGCTGAGCTTTCCGTAACAAAAGCTCTCTCTCACTTATTTTTTTTCCCACCTCTTTCATATTGGGTTCCCTGACAAGCTTGCTCTGAGATGGAAATTATCATGAATAAAGTTTGTTGAAGAATGCTGTCAGAGTCATCACCTATAGGTGAGTAATGGAGCCACAATAGGTAGAAGTTAGTCTGCAATACAGTAACAACAGACACTTCAGGTGACCTCACTGTGACTTTTGAAGCTGACATGGCTGTTAAAAAATTGTCCCAAATTAGGGTGTGGCTTGAACATGTATTTATACCCCATACAGACCAATTATTGGTTATAAGCTTCCTGGGAATGGGACATACTTTTGAGTGAGAGTGCTCTCTTTAGTTGAGGGCATCTCAGCATAGCTACAGTTATAAGTATCTTAGTTATGAAGGTCACCTTACCTCACTGACATACTTGACACTCTTTCTGATATTGAAAATAAAAGATTTGAGCATTCTAGGCATTTTTTACAGTTAAGACATGGTCACTTTTTATACCATTTAACAGTGAGATAATATATCATATTTTGAGAAGAGTATAGCTAAAGCATGGAAAACTACATAGCAGAACGTGGACTCTATTGTAATTTTTTTTTCTTCTAGAATATGAATCCCTACTATTGCAAAGCAGTCCTCAATCCACAGTGTAGTATTCCATTGGTTTGGGGATGTAACACAGTGTTTAGTCATTTTGGAAAATGCAAGCTATCTTTAGAAGAAAAAACAGTACTTTATTTACTTAAAAATAGGTTCAATGGTATGACTTCATAAATACACTCCTTCACATCTTGTTTTCATGAAGATCTCATGGGTAAAACTGTCACAGAGCATTGCCAAAACACTTCCATACCAGAAAAACAATGAACTCAGGAAACTCAGTATAAAATTATTATTATTTTAAGTGTGATTACTTTTATAGCTACATGAATGCCTATGGTGGTTTGCAGTAAATAAAATACATGATATAAAATAAATGCATACAAAATATGAGTACTAAAGAGCTTACCCCGTAAAGACTAGACTAGCAATGGACTGCAGGTGCTCAAACAATGAGGATGGTACTGATCTTAGAGGACTGGGAGCAAAGAGGGAAAACAGGTAATCTAGTTCTGAAGTTTGGATGGTGCTAAAACAGCAGATTTATTCAACCATTTCCTTGTCATTTAGCGCATAGAAAATAGTCAAGCCATGCAAATCAAATTCAGTCTATTAAGTGTAAAAGGTGAAATATACCTTATTTATTTATTTATTTTTTGCGGTACGTGGGCCTCTCACTGTTGTGGTCTCTCCCGTTGCAGAGCACAGGCTCTGGATGTGCAGGCTTAGTGACCATGGCTCATAGGCCCAGCCGCTCCATGGCATGTGGGACTTTCCCGGACCGGGGCACGAACCTGTGTCCTCTGCATCGGCAGGCGGACTCTCAACCACAGCGCCACCAGGGAAGCCTGAAATATACCTTTTTTAAACGTCATCAACCCAGCATCAGTGCTAGGATATAGTGGGAAATTAATACAGATTTCTTTTTGTCCCTTACTGCCCACTCTTCTTAGCCTCCCCACCAATTTCCTTCCCGAGTCTCTCTTCAGATACACTGTTTTTTTCCTCCTGTACTTTCCTCTTATTTCTTGTCTACACAGCTAGGACAGGGCTCTTTAAGACTTAGAGTTTTTCACTTTTTCAGTGTCATGACTCCTCCACTGATATGCTACCCTCAAGCCACATCAATTTCCTTGTAGTTGCCTAAAGAATTTTTGAAATTCTAAACATTTATTTCAGAAAAAAAAAAAATTTTTCTATTCTTTTGATGCCCTCAGTTCTTCTCAAAATGGATATGACTGTTTAATGTTACTCACTCATCTCAGACATTTGTCATTTCAGGAGATTTCTGCTCTCCCAGGCTTGGTTATGCATCTATCTTCCTTGTTCTAATAGCCAGCTGTTCTCACCCACTGTCATGTGTCCTACTATTGGGCCATGGTCATGGTTGATCTATTTATTCCAATAACACAGGAGCCTGAGCCCAGCTTCTTTTCTGCAGGGCTTGTCTTCTATCTCTCAAGTCCACCCTCGTGTCCTCTACACTTCCAATTCTCGACTTATACTCTCCCAAACACAAACCCAGCTCCTCACCTTCAAATTGGCAAACCTCAGTTAATGATCCCAACACCTGCTTTTTTCTGTAGTCTTCTTCATCATATAAACATTAGTATAAGATTATTTTCCATCTTATGGGCTTAAGATATTTTCTAGGTCCATTCTCAACCAAGAATTCCTGGCTTGCTGGACTCTGTCCTGTCCTCTAGAAACAGAGCCCCTTTGCTGCATCCAGGAATAAGAACAGAGATCGTGGAGTTTATTTAGAAAGTGCAGAGACACCAAAAGAGGATAGAAAGTGATTCCAGGAAGAAGAAAGAGGCAAAAATGGGTGACTTCAGACTGGGGTTTAAGCTTAATCCTACAGAGAAACTCGAACGTCATGTGAATACACGTCTTGCTAAGGGGAAAAAAGACAAAAGTATTTACCTCCCCAGGTCTGTCATTCATTGTTTAAGGGCTTCCCTCAGAAGGACATTTAGTTAGGTACAACAGATTCCAGCAAACTGAAGGAAACCCTCCAACAAAGATGCAGATGCTGGTCATTAGAATTCAGGCTGGAATGAATGGACACAGTGAGGGGGGCTGAAGACACAGGGGTGGAACACCCATAGCATCTGCCATAATCCAATAATAACTATTTTCTTGGCTCATTTCACTTCATGGTTGTAAGATTATGGGATCTTCCCAGCCTCCCCTTGTCTTCACATATCTCACAGAGCATATGTTCTACCACCAGTTTACTTCATTAGTTTCAACTAATACAATATAAAAAAACAGTGTGAAGTATGAGAAATACAAGACAATTGCTTTTAAAGCCTCTACTACATGTATTTTGTTTTTCCTAAAATTATGCCACTCTGTTAAATTAGGGTCCCTTGTTATCAGTGCTACAACCAGTTACATACAGACTCAGGTATAAATGGCTGAAAAAAGCTAAAAGAGTAACACCACTTCTAACCTAATCTCTTTTCCTCTCTCTTGTCTTTGTTTTTTATAAAGCAAACTGCATTTTAATAATATAAATATAATTCAAGTTTACTTGACAGAAAGGGATGGAAATCCAGAGTATTGAAAAATTGTCTTCCTCAATCAGATATAAAACAATAATGACAACAAATATAAGTAGTTAGAATGTAACTAGAATGTAGGGTGCACTTGGGGGACAAGGAGAGAGCCTTAGAGAGGGGTTGGCATGTATTAGGCAAAAATTAGAGGATCTGTTAGAGCTTGTATCAAAGGCAGCTATGGAGAGAATTACAAAGTACAAAACGAAACGTAAATGTTATCCTTGTTAAATTTTATAGAGACTGATCTGAGCACCTACACTTAGATGCTGAGCATTTCTAGAGAAATAAATGCATGCACTGGATTCTTCATCCTTCCATGTTTGCAGAAAGTATATTTTGGAGTCCACCTGAAAAATGTTTCCTGCATAGTTTCAGAGCTGATATACTTCAAAAACCCCAGAGGTGTTTCCTGTAGTACTGGGAATGGACTTGAAGTCCTTTTGCATTGGAGACAGCTGTTAGGAAATAGGAAATCTTTCTGTTATTAGGTACTCTTGTAGCTTTTTAATCTTGCCATTTGTTTAATAAAACTCGTGTCATCACAACTGTTAACCACAGGATAAGTTTTCTTCTGAGTCAGATTAAAGGCTTTGGGAAAAAAGGCCCAAATTTAATTTGTCCTGGTGATACAAAATCCTTGCAAATGTGAAACACTGTGAATCCTATCAATATGTTCAGGTGTTCTACCAGATGCTGAAGTTTCCCCCAGGCCCTCCAGCAGCAGTTTGAACTGATTTGCTGACAGATGGATTTAGAAGAGTCAAATGACAATGTTTAAAAATTTTCCTTTCTGGCAAACTAATGTTTGTGTGTGCATGTGTGCATGTATGTGTGTTCTGAAGAAAAATAAACATAACAAAAAAAGTTTTTGTAACTAATTAAGCTTTTCTGTGAACACTTGCCTCAAATTCTAGAGTCTACTTTAAACAAACAGTATGAGTGATTATAATTAAAAACTCCTCCATGGAAAGATAGAGACTACTGAGTCTTTAGAAAGTAGCCTCCCTCCAATTAAAATGTCCATTTTCCTTTCTCTAATATTTATCTATGTGGAGAGAGTAATTAGAACTAACTAAAGTGTGTACAAGGATACCAAACACTAATGAGTGTCTATTTTGGATATATTTTTAAATGATGTGCAAAATGAGATGCTTTGAAGCTTCTCCCCTTTAGCAAAGGACAGATAAACAGAAGAGGACCCAGTTTCCAAGGTCGAAGCCAAAATGGATAAAATGAAATTTTGGAAGAGAAAGACTCTCTACATGAGAACGTGTCATGGGTGAGTATGAATCAACAGTGATGTCTTCCAATTAGCATAGCCACTAGGTCAGATCGCTAACCTAGGAAAGCACACTCACAGACACATATACACACAATTTAAATAAGCCAGTAAATTTTGATTGAATTGCCAGATCAAATGAGGTAGTGGTATTAGTGTGATGGGATACACAGCCTTAAAATAACCCATAGTAGAACTCAGCAACAGCTGTTTAGTTTCACATTTTTTCTTCAAGCGTGAGAAAAAGAAAACCTAGATCCTGGACTTCCTACTTGGGGAGGAAGTTGGAGGCAGGCAGCCTTGTTCACTGGTTCATGACTCAGGCTCTGGAAGAAGCTGAAACTTCTAGTGAAGAGATCATAAAGCTATTTTCTGATGATGACTAATGAAGGAAATAAATGGAAAAGATCTGTATCATGCCTGTCTTACATTCTCTTTATCATTCTCTCAAGATCGATTGAATCAAATTGGAACCGAACTCAGGTTTGGCTGCTCACTGCTCAGAAGCCAATAATTTGAGAGGCAAGTGGCAGTAGAAAAGAAAAGTGGTTTAACCAGAAAAGCCAGCAATCTGGGGAGATCGTGGACTCCTGTCCAGAGACCAAGTCCAAAGATTCTCCTCAGCCATGACAGTTTTTAAAGGGAAAAATAGGGGGAAGAATCTCAGTGAATCATCAAGAAAGGAGGTTGGGTTCTGTGTCCTTCTCCATTGCATTCAGGCTGGCCGGTTGTCTCTTCAGATGTTATCTTGCCTGAATGATCTGCCTGCAGGTTTGCTTAGGGGGCTGGTGAGGGTAGAGAGCTAGTCTTCCCTCTTTTTTTATCTGGGAAAGGAATCAACATGTTAGACAAGGCATGGTGTGAGTTCAGGAGAGCATAAATCAAGAGTTAGATTAAATTGCGTAGTGATCTCATTCCTATAATTAGGTTCCTTCAAGGTTAGATGGGAACAGAAATGGGCAAACATGAAAGGGCAAAAGAGCTGTTTTCACAATTAGGCAGATTATCAATCTGGCTTTGGAGAATACCAATAAAAATATAATTCCTGTTTCATTTTAAGTTAATTTGAAATGCAGATGCAAATTTTGTCAACCAGGAATTTACCAGGTGGGAAACAAATGTAAGATTGGCCTTGGCACATATGTGAGATAGACAAAATGCCAGCCCTGCATTTCTATCTGATGAAACTCTATCAGGCTAGTGAACTGAAGTTCATCTGTACCCTCGCACTCGAAAATATGTCTCTTATTGGGAACATAAAAGACACATCTGCAGGCATTGGGTGTAAAGTGAGAAACCACTAGTATGGATAATGTGCTAACCATAATTGTTTTAATTTTTCCCCCTGCAAAATTTAATTTATGAGGAATTGCATATTTAAGATAAAAAATCAAATAGGACTAATATGTTTCACAATGAAAGGGGGGATCCTTTGCCCAAGCCCTCCCCATTTCATAGTCTTACTCCCCAAAGGTAATCACATTCAAAAATAAATCCTATTTTCAGGCATATGTCCTCATGTAGCTAAATAATATATTTAACAAATTAGGCTATTTCTTGGTTTAACAATGTTAGATGCCACTTCATATAGTATTTGAGTGTTTATATCTCAGCTAGAACCAACTATATTTGCCATTTTCCCAATATTGCTACATGCCAAAAATTTTAGTTAAATTGTCATGGTTTATACTTTATGATTTATATATAACATATATAATGGCTTACTCAATAATCCTTTTAGTAAACTTTGTTTTCTGATGCACATGTCTAATATTTCTTGGCATTAATAAACACCAATTTTAAATTTTTATTTGATCAGTTTTATCAGTATCCGTCACTGTTTTTGTGGTTGTTTGTTTTTTTCTCTCAAAGCTATGCTATACCTTTCAAATTCTATACACTTTTTTCAGTTGCTCAAATACCAAAATAATCTATTAGTTCCATTATTTAATCTTTTAGTCTCTTTTACAGGTCAAGTGAAAAAAAAAGAAGCATAGCCTAAAAGTTGAGAGTTGTGTTTTATTCAGTGGACAAAACTGAGGACACAACACCTCTGATAGCTCTGAGATACTGATCTGAAGAGGTAAGGAGAAGCCAGGATATATATAGGAGTTTTGCAGCAAAGACCAGGTAGTAGGAATATCAAATGATTACTGTTAATTAAAGAAACTCAGAAATCTCAAGTTAAGGAATTTAGTGTTTTTCTCTGTAGGGGAGGATGCAAGAGTCTGCAGTCATTGAAATCATTCCTTTGATATGCACCTCAGCTATCTTCGGCCAGCATCCTGCGCTTCTCATCCTGAGTCTCCTTAGGGCACACGCTCCGAAGTGGCTACAGTGCCTGATGGCTTGATTTTTCCATCCTGAGTTCCCTCAGGGCTCACCATAGAGGGCAGCTGTAGTAGCTGATGATTGCAGCATCCTTTATTTATTGATATGGCAGGCAGCTTTCTTAGTCCACACACAGTATCTCACTATCCTCTTTCTGTCACTGGGCCAACAGTTCTCTAGACATCATGCATGTTCACCCTGGGATTTCCCTTCACCACTCTGCTATGCAGGATACTTCATTTCCTAAATCCCATATATACTATTTTTAAAATGTATTTTCTTATTTTGTTAAAGCATCATTTCTAGTAGCTTTTTAAGTAAAGATTAGTATACATATTTTTTTGAAATCTTAGGACTTTGAAAATATATTTAATCATCTTTAAGATTAATAATTTGGCCAAGTGAAGAATCCTATGCTCAAAAATTTTCTTTTAAATTTTGGAGATGTGGTTACACTAAAACTCTGTGTCACTGTTGAAAAATCGGATGATATATGACTTAGAAATGTCTGTTGATACATATTTACTTGTGTAACTGTGTAGGTGTATGTGACCTGTACCTTTGTGACACTCAGGTTTATCAACAAACAAAATTTGTTTTTTACCATATGTAGAAACACACCCTTACAAATAAGATCACATGTAAGATTCATAGATGCTGTGTACCAATAAGGTGTCAGAAGGCAATATTTGGGGGGAAGGGGGGATTTCAGAAACAATGATCACAGGAGTTAAGAGCTTGCATTCTTGGCTCCACCACTTACTAGCTGTATGAGCTTGGGCAAAGTAGCTTACCTTTCTGAGCCTGAGATTTATGAACTTTAAAGTAAAAATGTCTGCATTGCAGAATTTTTTTTTCTTTTTTAGATTAAGTCAATATTCAAAACTCAGTTTTGTCCTTTATTTTAGGTGGACCTATTTTACTTTTTCAAATGGATAAATTTTAATGTTTTTTTTCAAGTTGATGTCATAAAAAGCTAAACTAATTTTGATGTAGAATAATATGTTTTATGCTAGCCATCAGTTGTTTGAAAAACAATTTTTCAAGCATGATAAAATACATTTATTAAGAACACACAATGTTTTAGTCAACCCAAAAAACAAGTCACTTGCTTGAAGCTATCCTTTAGCAAATCTAATTGTTAAATATACACAGCTTGAAGTGGAAAATAAAACATAACACTAAAGAAAAATAATATAAATCAAAATAGAAGGAACATGTTTATTTCTGTCATTAAAAAATCAAATAAATTTTCTTTATTTATAAATAATTTACTGTGTGTGGATGGACAAAAAACAAACAAACAAACAAAAAACAGCATTACAGCTTATTCCAGTCAAAGGGGTAGAAATGAAATAACACAAATTAGGTCACTCATTATAATGTCAATTATTTGCATTAGACCACCAACTTTAAAATTATACCTTGTAACCATGGCTAGAAATTCCCTTCAGCTATGCAAATGTGCTTACAGTTAATTCTGTTTCCCTGATAGACAATCTAACACTTCAGGCTTTTCCTCTCTCTTTCTTTCTCTTTTGGCAATTTAAGCCCATCTACTGTATTTCCTGAGTACTCATCTCACTTTACCAACAAAGATTATATATTTAGACTAGCTGGTAATCCCATTATCTTGCATGATAAAAGCAAAAGTGTATTTGGTCACTACCTGCAGAACTCCAGGGATTTATCATGAGTGAGTATAAAATCTAAATTAATACTAAGTTTTCTTAACAGTCATGTGGATTATTAGTTTATTCACTTGAATGCTTATGTTTATCACTATTTTACCAGGAAATTTTCTACTATAGAAAAGAAACTTGTTTCTATAGAAAAGAAACTTGGTTTGATTTGATTTTTCCACCTAAAATTATTTAGAATAGGATTGTTTTATGTGAAAATATTTTAAAGATGAAATATTACCATATGGGAAAAAGAACGACATCCATTTTCTTAAAATAAACGAGTTGGATTCACGTTTTATTTTAGAAGGTTTCTTTCAAGACCTGATCTAACAAGACGTGTCCTTCAGAGAAAATCTAAAATTTATATCTGGGGGAAAAAACGCATTCTCACATGCTTATCATGATCTCCCTTACACACACACACACACACACACACACACACACACACATCGCAATATTTTGACAAATGGTATGAAGACAGGAGGAACAAGAACATTTAAGCCAATAATCAGAGACTCGGTTTGCTTAGCAAAGTCAATGCTATTGAGAGGCATAGATAATGAGATAATATTTTGTAAAATAGTTACTGAATTTTCTAAGGTGTAGTAAATTTAATAAATAATTGTAATTATTATTACTTTACTAGGATTATTCATTAATGACCTTTTTTTGTTTATTGTCTTGAGGAAATGCAATTGCTACTTTGGAGTTCTACATGGAATACAGGCTATAATGGTTAGGGCACTTTACGGCATTGTGTAAGGGCAAGTGCAAATTGAAAATAGGAAGCTTATTTCTACCTGTTGAAAATAAGAGGAAAGACTGCTCTCCCCCCTCTACCTTTTTTTTTCAGAATTTCCTTCTCCAGTCTTTTCAAATGTATGCAAATCTTTTTAATGGGTCAAATAAGTTTCTTGCCAATCTCAAAACTCAAGAATGTTTCTTCAAAGACCTGAGAGCCATATCTTTGAAATGTAGTCATCAAAGAAAGTATTGCTCTATTTCCCAGTTTCCTGGGAGGAGATGAGCCTAATTTCGGGTGTCAGCTGACTTCAAATTTTAAAAACTACCTCATTTATTGAATGGGTTTTATCCACTTAGTTATTAAGAGTGAGATTTGTTTCTCTCTTTGAAAACTCTTTAGCAGATTGCTTATCCACAAAATGTGCCTTACCACAGTATGGTTTAGTGCTTATTCAATAATAAAAATATTTTGTCTTCTACCTTTGTAGAGGTTTTCTAGATTGGGAGAAGATTTTGTTTTGAATTGTATTTTCCCCCCCAAAATTGAATGCTCTTTCTTCTCCTGAGGGTCTGTCTTACACCCCCAAAATTCCAAGATGTCACAACATCTTGGGACAGGACAAAATCTTCATTGACCATTTTCTCCCCTTGAATACTTTGGAAATAATGTGAATAATGGATTCTGAGTAGGGCTATACAGAATCCATTTTAACAATATAGTCTTTGACTCTAGAAATTTCTTTCCAAAAGCTCTTCAAGAAAGTGCTAGCATTTTTACATTTTCCATAAGTATAGAAGAAAAAATTTGTAATAGACACTTGTTAAAATGGTAAGACAGATTTTGTTCAAGCCACTGTAATAGGGGAGAGAGACTTAAGCATATAAATAAGCTCAATTCTAAATATAGAAAAAACAGCTAACAAGTAGAGCCAACAAGCAAAGTGAGGGGGTAAGCAGATGGAAATTTACTACAAGGAAATTGGATAGAAATCAAGAGAAGGGAGTTCCTTGCTAAATGGGCCTAAAAGCATTCTTGCTAAAGGCAAGCCAAGACTGGGCTGAGGACAGATCTGGTTGTAAAGAGGACTTAGAGGAGTCTGACTAAAATTTGGTCAAGTAAGGAACCCTTGTCCTAAGTTTCTACCAATGATTACCTTAATTACTACTTAACATTTTGGCTGAAACGGGCAGAAATGGAAAGTAGAGAGAGAATCACATTAGGGTCTGGGAGAAAAAATTGCTGTAGAAGTTACCAAAATCAAACTATAAGAACTTTAAAGTTATATGTTACCTGATTAGAGTATATAGATATGATAAAGATGGCTAAAAGTAAGAAAACATTTACCTTAGTAAATCCCTTGGGAATATTCTTTAAATATCTATTATAGCTGAGTCTTAGTATATAATATTTTAGTTTTTTAAATAAACAAGCAAAAAAACATAATCAGCACTTTGGGTTCAGTAAACATTACAAACTTGCCATATGAAGCAAGGCCTCATGCTAGGAATTTACAGCTCAACATGTTAGATGAATCTATAAATTTATTATATCAATAACATAATGGAATATACAGGCATACCTTGGGGTTATGTCTGGTTTGGTTCAAGACTACTGCAATAAGGCAAATATCATATTGAGTCACAATTTTTTTTGGTTTTCCAGTGCATATGAAAGTTATGATTATATTATATTATATTAAGTGTGAAATGGCAGTATGTCTAAAAATACAGTGTGTGTACCTTAATTCAAAATACTTTATCGCTAAAAAATGTTAAATATCATCTAAGCCTTCAACATGTCATAATCTTTTTGCTTGTGGAGGATTCAATATATTGAGAGAATTACCAAAATGTGATATAGAGACATGAAGTAAGCAAATGTTGTTGGAAAAATGGTGCCAATAGGCTTGCTGATGCACAAACCTTTAATTTGTAAAAAAACACAATAAAACAAGGTATTACTGTAATAAAAATATGTATGCTTGTTTTAAAATTCAGGGAATTGCAACCCAGAGAAGATAGGTAATATGTCCAACATAGCCGTACTAATTATTTGACTAAATTCCATTATTTTTCCTCCAAATAATTGTAAAACATAGTTTATGCAATGAATATTGAATTAGGTCCTGCGGAGGGATGGAAAAAGTAAAAAATCAGAATTATCTTCAGGAACTTCTTAGAAAAACAAACGAACTAATAAACAACAGGAAAATAGCCCTATGAAAACTGAAAACAGAAATCCATAGACAAAGGTGTAAGCATGCCTGTGCACAACCTTCATCTATACATCAGTATAATTTAATTGACCTTACAAATTTGTGACCTTAAGTTAAGTGAACAACTTGTGTAAAATACACTTTTTTTTTTTTGCATCTGTTCTCCAATATGCATGTGCTTTGAATATATGTGGCTGGTGAGTATTTTGATAAAGGAATGGAGAATTTCATTTATACCTGTTAATTTTACAGCAAGAAGTACTTAACTTAAATTGGCACCTTTATTTTGATCCATTTGCTCCACTGTATTGTCTTTGTTCTATTTTCAAAGATCAGTTGTGTATAGTTAAGTGAGTCTATTTCTGGGCTTTTTATTTTGGTTCATTGATTTATTTGTCTATTCTTTTTGCAATGACAACCTGTCTTGACTACTTTAGCTTCATACTAAATTAAGACAGATAATGTCAGTCCTCCAAATTTATTCTTCTCCTTCAATGTTGTGTTGGCTATTCTGGGTCTTTGAAAATCCATATAAACTTTATGTACATTTTGTTGATTTCCACAAAATAACTTCCTGGGATTTTGGTTGGACTTACATTGAATCTATAGGTCAAATTGGAAAGAACTGACATCTTAACTATATTGAGGCTTCCTATAATTGAACATGGAATATCTCTCAATTTATTTATTTATTTTTAATTTTGTTCATCATTTTGGAATTTTTCTTGTATACACTTTTATATGTTGTTAGATTTATACCTACATATTTCATCTCTTCAGTTACTAATATAAATAATATTGTATTTTCAATTTCAAATTCCCATGTGTTTACTGCTGGTATATAGAAAAGTGATTGACTTTTGTATACTAATCTCATAAACTGCACTATTGATATTATCATGTATTAATTACAGACTTTTTGTTCTTTCAGTTTTTCTACATTGATAAACATATAACCTACAAAGAAATATGGTTTTATTTCTTTTTTCCAAATCTGTATACATTTTATTTTCTTGTCATATTACATTAGCTAGGACTTCACGTATGATATCGAAAAGCCATAGGGAGAGGGGACATCCTTGCTTTGTACGTAATCTTACTGGGAAAGCTCCCAGTTTCACACCGTCAAGTAGGATGTTAGCTCTAGGTTTTTTCATCCATAATCTTTATCAAGTTGAGAAAGTTTCCCTTTTTCCTAGTTTACTAAAAGATTTTGTCACAAATGGGTGTTGGATTTTGTCAAATGCTTTTGCTGCATCTATTGATATGATCCTGTGATTTTTCTTCTTTAGGAAGTTGATGTGATAGATTACTGTAGTTGATTTTTTTTTAAATTTTAAATGAGCCTTGCATACCTAGGTTATATCACTTGATTGGGGTTTATAATTTTTTAATACACTGACTCAGCTTGCTAACTCTTTATTGAGGATGTTTGCATTTATGCTCATGAGGGATATTAGTCTGCAGTTTTATTTTCTTGCGATGTTTTTGTTTGGTTTTAGTGTTATGGTAATGCTTTCCCCACCCCCGACTCCCGAATGTTCTTGTGAATTTATCAGAAAATCTCTGCATTTTTTCAAAACAACTATTTAATGTATTGTTTTTTAAATTTCTACTTAAAAATGAGTACATTCTTGTGACCTGATCTGAGAAGTTAAAAGGTTTTATTTAGTTTCATAAAGAATTGTTTTAATTCAATTAATTCAATAAGCATTTATTCTCACCATTCCTGACACTATTAAATGTAAAAGGAGAAATAAATGAAAAAAAAAGTTTTAAATTATCAAGGATTTTACATGGAAAGAGAAATGATTATAGTGCAAGTATAAAGAATGAAGGGAGAGGGAGATCAAGATGCCAGAGTAGGAGGATCCTGAGCTCACTTCCCCCAATGAACACATACATGTGGACAATTGTGTTTCAATTCTCACTGAAACAAACTAGAGATTGACAGAAGGTTCTACAACTAAAGCTGTAAAGAAAGTTTCACACAGAGTTGAGTAGGAAGGGTAGAGAAATAATCAAGGCAGAACCTGCACTCATGGAGGGGGACAAAGAAAAGGAGGGGTTTATCACAAGATTGAGGATGATCCCTGGTGAATGAAACATTCAAGCTACATATTAGGCAACCCAGATCTGGTGTCCAACACCAGGAAAACAAGTCCCCTTAGCTTGTTTGAAAACCAGTGGGACTCACAGTAGGACTTATAAGAAACCTAGACTCCACTTGTAAAGAGCATGTACATGCTTGCTTACTCCCAGGTACAAGGCAGTGGAAACAGAATGTAAACTGCCTGGGTTTGTGGCTGGTTTCTCATGAAAACCCCAGCAAACTCCCAGCCCACACCAGGCTTCTGCTCCAGCCCTCCTTGCTCCAGTATACTCTGAACTGGGAATGGTACTGGTACAACTTAGAGTGTGCACATTTAGTAAGAAGAGCGCTGACTTGGACCTGACCCTGCTGCTGGACTGGGTGAGGGTAGCCATTGCCAGTGGGCATGTGGAAGTGTCAGATTGGGAGCTGCCTAGGGCTCTGACTGGCTTGATGTGACTGTCTCAGTGTACACTCAGCCTGCACCAGGTGCCTGTTTAGCCCTTCTTGCTATGGCTCTGCTCTCCACTGAGACAGATGTGCCATTGCCAAGGGAATGCAGACACTAAGAGGCAATGGAACCAGCTTGGACTTGACCCTCAGAGATTTGCTCCAGGACCTTGAGCCCTGCCCCAACCCCTGATAGGGTCGTGACTGTTGTGGAACATAGGAAAAACCCTGGCTCACACGTGACTTTGTCTCTAGCTCCACCATCTCAAACCCTACGACTCACCAAGGTGGTAGCTGCCAGCACACTCCAGGGGAAGATGCAGGCTGTGCTCACTTCAGATCTAGCTCTCCCACGAAAGACACTGGGCACAAAGACTGCACAGGGATTCTCCCACAAAAATACCCCTTCAAGACTGGGAAAGGTAACTGTTTCATCTAATTTCATAGAGACATAGAGTTTCAAAAAATGAGAAGACAGAGGAATATGTTTCAAATGAAAGAACAAGAAAAAAACCCTAAAATGATAGAGATAAATAATTTACCAGTTAGAGTTCAAAGCATTAGTAATAAGAACGATAACTGAACTTGGGAAAAAAATAGATGACCACAGTGAAAATTTTAATAGAAAACTAGAAAATATAAAAAAAAGAACAAGTCAAAGCTGAATAATACAATAACAGAAATGAAAATACTCTAGAAGGAATTAAGAGCAGACTAGGTGATACAGAAGAATGCATAAGTAATATGGAATAATGGAAATTACTCAAACAGAACAGCAAAAAGAAAAACAAATTTTTTAATGTTGAGGATAATTTAAGGGACTGCTGGGACAACATAGCATATATGAATTCACATTATAGGATTCTCAGAATGAGAAAAGAGAGAAAAAAGTGTAGAAAATAATTTTGATATAATTATGACTGAAAAATTCCTGAAGTGGAGGAAGGAAACAGATTTCCAGGTACAGGAATCACAGAGAGTCCCAAATAAGATGAAACAAGAGATGCACATTAAGACATATCACAATGCAAATGACAAAAGTTTAAGAGAGAATTTTAATGACAGCATGAGAGAAACAAAGAGTCACAAGCAAAGAAACCCCCATGAGGCTATCAGTGAATTTTCCTGCAGAAACTTTGCAGGCCAGAAGAGAGTGGCATGATATATTTAAAGTGCTGAAAAGGAAAACCTACAACCTAGGATACTCTACCCTACAAGGATATCATTCAGAATTGAAGGAGAGTTAAAGACCTTCTCAGACAAGCAAAAACTAAGAGAACATCAATACTAAACCAACCTTACAAGAAATGTTAATGAGTCTTCTCTAAGTGGAAAAGAAGAGGCTACAACAAGAAGTAAGAATTTACAGGAAATTAAAAAATCCCACTAGTAAAGGCAAATGTATAGCAAAAGCAGTGGATCAACCACTTTAACAAGCTAGCACAGAGATTAAAAGACAAAAGTTGTAAAATCAGCCATAACTAAAATAAATAGTTAAGGGATATGATGAAGATATAAGTAATGACATCAAAACCACAAAACATGGGGGAGGGGAGTAAAAAATGTAGATCTAAAATGTGTGTGAATCTAAATGGCTTTTAATTTAAAACAAGTAGATATAGGTCAACATATATAAACCCCATGATAACCACAAATCAAAAACCTAAAATAGTTACACAAAAACTAGAGAAAAAAGAACAGGATCATAACACTAAAGAAAACCATCAAACAACAGTGAAAAGATAGAAGAAACAAACAATAGAAGAAAAGATAACTACAAAAACAACCAGAAAACAAGTAACAAATTTGCAATAAGTATATACCAATCAATAATTACTTTAGATTTCAATGGACTAAATGCTCTGATAGCAAGACATAGGGTGGCTGTTTGGATAAAAACCAAACCAAAACAAAACAAAACCTCAGAAAACAGACCGTTTAATATGCTGCCTGCAAGAGAATCACTTCAGGGCTAAGGATACCCAAAGACTAAAAGTGAGGGGATGGAAAGATATATCCCATGCAAAAGAAAATAAAAAGAAACCTAGAGCAGAAACACATATCAGACAAAGCAAATTTCAAACAAAGTTCATAACAAAAGACAAAGAAAGGTTTTATATAATGACAAAGGGATTAATATAAGAAAAAGATATAAGATTTGTTAACATACATACATCAATATAGGAACACCTGAATACGTAAAGTGATTATTAACAGACATAAAGTGTAAAATTGACAATAATACAATAGTATTAGGGAATTTTAACACCCTAAATACATCAACAAACAGATCATACAGACAGTGAATCAATCAGCAAACAGTGGTCTTGAATGACACATTAGACCAGTCAGACTTAATATATATCTATAGGACATTCCAACCAAAACTGGTAGAATACACTTTATTTTCAAATGCACATGGAACGTTCTCCAGGAGAGATCACATGCTAGGCCACAAAACAAGTCTCAACACATTTAAGAATTATATTAAGAATTTTTTCTCACCATAACTTTTGAAACTAAAAATTAATTACAGGAAAGAAAAGTGGAAAACACAAACATGTGAAGACTAAACAGCATGCTACAACAAATGTATGGGTCAGTAAAAAATAAAAGAAGAAATGAGAAAATACCTCAAGACAAGTGGAAGTAAAATCAAAATTTTCCAAAATATATAGGACAAAGCAAAAGCAATTCCAAGAAGGAATTTTTTTAGCAGTGAAGTCCTACCTCAATAAACAAAAAACAGCTCACACTATAGAATATTACACAACCATAAAAAGAATGAATTTTTTCCATTTGTGACAACATGGATGAACCTGGAAGGATTATGTTAAGTGAAATAAATCAGACAGAGAAAGACAAATACTGTATGTTTTCACTTACATATGGAATATAAAAATAAAACAAGCAAATGAAAGTAACAAATTAGTCACAGACTCACAGATATAGAGAACAAACTAGTCATTACCAGTAGGGATAGGGATGGGGAGAGGGACAAGATAGAGGTAGAAGACTAAGAGGTACAAATTACTATGTGTAAAATAAATACACTATAAGGATATATTATACAACACTGGGAACATAGTCGATATTTTATAATAATTTTAAATGGGATATATTAGGTAAAATATTGACTCACTGTGTTGTATACCTGAAACTAATATAATATTGCAAATTAAATGTACTTTAATTTAAAAAAGAAGAATAAAGGCAAAAGGGCCATGAGAAAGATGGTAGTCAGCCTCCAAGGTGGTTGTCAGTATCCCTGCATCTTGGACTTTACAACGTTATGCTGGGAAGTGAAGTCCATTTCTTCAGATGACTGCATCCCTAGTTGACACATATACAGAAATGTAAAGAGATACCTTATGCCTGAACCCCTAAGCCAAGCCACCAGAAGATTCTGGATGCTCAGAATCTATGTGAATTAATGAATGCTTGTTTTAAGCTGCTAAATTTGGGGGTTATTTGTTATGTAATAACTGATAAATAATACAGACAAGTAAGTAAAATAAAATCCAGAGATGGATGAGATTGCTTCCTGTATGGGCAGGTTAATAAAATGGAGCACACTTCATTCAGCCTCCTTGACCTTCTCTGAGTTCCAAAGGGCAGATTCAAACAGTTGCTAATCAAGGAAGGGAGGGGATGCAGAGACAAGGGAGGAGCAGTCAAATGGTGGTGCAGCCTTGGGGCAGGGTTCTGATTTCTCCTCAAGGGATATGCATAACAATATCTTTGAGCTCTTCTGCAGAACTGGGACCCCCACTGTAGTGGAGATGGTAACTTCAGGCTGAGCAAAAGATTCCTGGAGCACCGCCCTGTTACCTCACCACTAACCAATCAGAAGAAAGTCACATATCTTGCAGCCCTCACCCTAAATTTTGCCTTCCTTTTCTAGGCCCAGTGATGACCATCCCATTAGGCCTCCTGTTTGGCCCCTGTTTGTTTCATCTCTAACAGGGTCATGATGGTGGTAAGCTCTAGAAATGGTTTTATAGAATAGTTTGAGTTTGGATAATAGCTTGTTAGTGATGAACTAACTAAGAGGTGGGGAAAGTGGGTTTAAAGGTACAAAAGCAAAAGAAATATATTCATGAGTATGTAACAGTGCTCCAACTACCTGGATTCTGGGTAATTGGAAGGGGCCAAAGGAAAAAATTTATTAGAGATAGATGATGAAATGCATCCATTTATCTATTGTCCAATTTAGGAACTAGACTTTTGTTTGATAGTCAGGGAGTAAATATATTGAGTATATTCTATTCTTAAGCAAGACATTCACAAAATTAAGCTGTGCTTTAGAAACATTCACAGGGCAGTGGTGATTTACAGAGAGCCTTCAACCTATGCCCAGGTAAGTTCTAAAAGCTAGATATGAGAGACCTTTCTCACTGATGAGAAGCTCATAATTTAGTAAGAGGTTTGGCAAATAAAACACAAACAGGTTATATATGCTCTAATAGAGGAATACAAGAGCCAAGAAAATTTGTGTCCTGATGAGTGTTTTGTGGGTATCTTGAAGAAATAAATGAATGAAGAATAAACAAAATTAAATGGTCCAAAGGAAAAAGTGAGAAAGTATAGATATCATTTGCATATGCTCGAAAGGAGTCAAGTTTTTATACATGTATATCATTCAATTTTATAACAGTGCTCAGCAACTGATATTTTTCAATGTCAATTCTCAGGTGAGAAAAATAGTTCAAGTACTTTAGTCACACAGCTGGGAAGAGATTGATCTGGGATTTGAATCAAGATCTATCTAATAATACTTTTCTTATACTTTACACTCTGATGCCAGAAGGCTGTGTTTGTCAGTAGTCAATATAATTGGAAGTCAAGTTTGCCAAGCAAGACTGAATCAGATAAAACTTTTTTTTTTTTTTTTTTTTTTTGCTTTCTAACTGGGAGCTAGATTGTCTCTCTTGGGGCTGATAATCCTACACAATTAAACTAATGTCATATGATCAGTTTGGTAGAAATTCATTACCTCAGTTGAGGGATGGATCCACCAGATTTGTGACTTAGAATCGATCAAATAGTTGGTCTGAAAGTCTTTTATAAACACTACCTAAAATAAGCACATTACAAAAATTTCTTTTACATTGTGGAATCACATAAGTTAATGTGGGAAAGAGAATATTGACTTGTAAAATGTTAAGGTTGAGGTAATTAAAATAATTTATTGAATGGAAGTGGTCTCCATTAGACATGAACAGACTCTGAAGTTTTTGCCTAAGTCTTTGGCTCCAAATGAAGTGTAACAACAATATAGCCTAGATTAATCAAAAGATTAGATAATCAAAATATAAGTTCTATTGTTTTATTAATAAAAAATTGATTTTTATATATTTTATTATTATTCTGGGTATCTTTACTTTTTTCCATAATAAAAAAGTAAGTAAACAATAAAAAAGGAAAAGCACTATTAATATGCTCTATTCCCCAAGAAATTTATACTTCTAAATATGTTGTTTAGGTATTTCATATAACTTATTTTCCTTACTCCTGAGGCACAGGTATTCTATTTTTGGGAAAACACATAACTATTTGGTGCCCATCAATGTGGTAACCCATGGACTTTACTTCCTCTCATTAGCACTCCCTACATCATTTTCACATTTCACTAGATCTCTTTCTTTTTTATATCAGAAGGTATAGTGCTCCCAGATTTTCTTGGGGTTTATTGAGAGATTCTGACCTGGTACCTGAATTATGCATCAGGGAACTTTCATAATGAGGCAAAAGAGGTATTTTCAAAGTTCTCACTCTGAAACTTATATCTTCATTATCACCTTCTAACTGAAGGTGGTCTTCAATTTGAAGTGTGTAGGATGGCATGATGGCCAAAAACAGCCTCAGAGGATCCTCTGCCCACAGAAGGCTTACAACTTACTTATCAGAAATTACTTATTTTAAACCTTTATCTATACTCTTTTAAGTGCAAAACTCTTTTCTAATACTACAGAAGATTAGAATCTGAGAAGCAAATATGCTGTTGACCTCCCCTAAGAGAAGGGCAAAGGCTTGTATACCAAGGGTTTATGCCCATTTCTGAAGGTCACTGGGAAAATCAATGATCACACACTGTTGTATGGTAAACACTAGCTTTGCCTTCATAGTCTTATCAAATCAAATCCTGGGAAAATGGAAACTGTACAAAGTACAAAGTCAGCCTGAAACTGTAACTATCTCATTAACTTCTGACCCAGAAAACTTCCCAAATTGTTAACCACTGATAATGAAAATAGTACTCTATTCTGTACTATTTCTCTTACACACACACACTCACACACACACACATACACACACACTTTCTAGAGACCAGAACTGTGTCTTGAAGATAAAGTATGGAAATATATCTTATTCCCTAATTTTAAGAATTTTCAAATTACTAATAGTGTCACTACTGTTAGGAAAATATAAATTACAGACATTCCTTGAAACCATACTTTAATAAATGAAAAAATATTTCTGGATTATTAAATGATTGTAAAACATTATTTGAATATCCTTCTGTTAATAATCTCCTAATAATAAATAATAACAACAATAAACTTTAGTATTGAGCATTTATTTTGAGCCATGCACTTTGTAAAAGGGAAATCCCCCCAAAGTCCACACTCAGATCATAAATTATTAAAGTCATAAATGTATAAAATTTATGATTTTCTCAGTAGAAACGTAGTCTTACACAGATGAGCTGATACCCTGCAGTTAATTTCATGGAATACATTTAACCTGATTGAATGACTGAATTCACCACTTACATTAATCAAAATTGATTTCCATTGAAATGGTTGAACCCATACCCTTGTGCAGTGACACTGCCAAAAACACCTTCATTAACTTGTTCTCACCATATAAATTCTATCTACCACCTAATTTACTCTTCACTTCAACCCATGAGGTAAAAAGTAATATTCCGTGTGTGTGTTTGTGTGTCTGTCTGAGATAAACTTAGAGAAGTAATGTAATTCATGTGTAACAGTCTCTCCTTCCATTAAACTACAGTGATGATTCTTTCAAAGTCTCTGATAAGTTTTCTCATTCAAGTCAAGATCATTCACGTGTGTGGTAGGCAGCATCGTGGTAGGATTGTCAGCTCTAACCAAACCAGGAAGGAGTAAGACACTATATGTGACTGCACACACAATTTGTATTCTATTCATACTCATCCATTCATTCAGTAACTCTTTCATTCTTTTGATGGATATAGACAGAGTGTCTTCTACACGTCAGACAGTTTTAGCTTCTGGGATTACAATGATGTGTAAGATATGAACCCTTTTCTCAGGTTGATTAAAGTTGAGTGAGTAAAATAGACAAACATGCATATTAATTAAAGTGGTAACCAAAACCCCATGATAATGTTAAGCCCATGTTCAAGAGTTAAATCCCCCAAATTGATGAAATCTCCTCAAGAGCTCTCTTCATGATGAGATCAATCTACTGAAGGCTTCTAGATGCAGAAATCACATATGTGTTAGCCAACACGTAAGAGAGAACATATATCACATGCCTCCTATAAATTCTTGTGGTATATCTGACTGTAATTAGAGGTGAGCAAAAGGGGACAATATTGTCAGAATTTAATTGAGACATATTACTCTGTAGTATAGGTAGTGGATCAGAATGTGGAAATACTGGTATCATGAAAACTAATAGGATTTGAGGTGATTTGCTTTGGAAATGATGGTGAGCTGAACTAAGGTAGTAGTCATGTGAATAAGAGAAGAAGAACCTACGAAAATAGGGGATATGATGATATATATATATACATCTGTGGTGATTTGAGTAAAGGACCAGGCAAGGTTGCATTTTAGGTTTTCAGAACTCATGATGATGAATAAAAGAATGAAGGAAGAATGTATATATGTTGAAGGGTGAGTGGGAGGAAGGTAACAAAGAGTTCATTTTTTACACAATTGAGCCTGAATTGTCAATGAAATATTTAAGAGGAGGTATTAAGTCACTAATTGGAGATTCAGGTCATGAGCTCAGGGGAAGTCTGTGAGTGCCACTAACTTGTAGATAGCTGTGAAAATCACTAGAGTAGTTGGACTCATCTAAGAAGAGTGTCTGTAGGAGTAGTTTTAATTTTATTTTAATGAATACTAAGAAGTAACCCAGATAAAAGTATACACATGTTTTGAAAAATGTCCTTGGTAAAGACTTCAGAGATCAAGTGAAAATGAGGAAGGGGATTTCTTCTACTATTTATCAAAACGGTATGATATTAGTAAACAATTTCATTGGTGCAATTATATCAAAAATCAAATACAGAGAATTGAAGGGCAGTTGGAGATTAGGGTATGTTTTACATATTTTACGGGATCTGTCTGGCTTTCTTGGTCAAATCCAAAGCCACCTCTTTCTTTCATCACCTCAAAAGTTTCTGACACAAAACTCAACATGAAAAGAGACATTGCTTGTGGTACAAGAGTAGCTACTGGAATTTTAAATCTTGATTCCTAACTCCACACTTTACTAACTTATCAATTAGTCCTTTTGAGTTTCACATTCTTTTCAGCAGAGAATCAAATATAATAATAAATGTCTCACAGGGCCGTCGTGAAGAAGAAATGAAGTAATATATGGGAACACACTTATAAGCTCCAAAGAGCTCTAAAAAGCACGAATATATGACATTATCAGTAACATGGATGCTACCCTTTAACACTAAATTTGTTTTTGTTTTGCTTTGTTTTTAAATCTCTTTGTTATAGTTCTTTGTTTTCTGTTATTGCAATGGAGGTATAAAGGTTAATATTTTATTTACATTTTAGGTCCTAATTTCTAAGCAGATCCCCACATGATAAAAAAATGCCATAATCCCAGGTAGTATTAATGATACCACAAGCTGTTACTGAAGTTATACTATTCAGTGAACAGATAAAATGGATCTGATGCCTCCTTCTGGGACTTTCCCAAATTGTTCTCAAGACTCAAACTTCCCCAAGTTAGGTACAGTTTTCTGTGGCTGGGAAGGTGGTAAGCCTCAATGATAAGGGCAGCATTCAAATTCAGGAGCATTTATGCAGTCAGCATTGCCATTCTCCAACATATCTGGGGCTGGAGTGCTTGGTAGCTTCCATTCAGCTGTCACCTGTACATCATTGACAGGTGTCTACTTTCTTCTCTTTGTTAATTACATTGATTCATTAGTTCAGGCCTCTGGTTTCCCACATGTGTATGAGTACAAATATCTTTTCAAAAGTCTCTTTATTAATAAAATACAGTACTCAACCCTACAAAACCCAATGCTTCCTTTTATAACACACATTTAAAACCATGATGTAATTATAATATTATTTACCTTAGTACATATAATTTTAAATGACAAATCAATACAATTCCCTATCTTTAGCAGGAAGCAGATAAAATAATATACATTCAATATGCAAATACTTATGTACAACTACACTAGAAGACATAATAAAGAGATCAAATACCAAGATTTCATTGTCTTGAATTGGTGACTCAGTCATGGATAAGACTTCCTAAAGTAGTGGACATCTCTTGGTAAAGTTATGAATAAAACAATGTATTTTCTTCCTGCAATTTACCAAGTGTGTATTCCTGAAAGTTTTAAGCTAATTATCAAAAACATTTTTGAGTAAATATGTAATATAAAGTTAGGTCCTAGGTTCAAATAATTATAAACTGGTTTTCATGAATGTGAATTTCTACTGACATAGAAAAGTTGTGCATGTAGAAAAGATTCACTGAAACTTTTAAAGATTCACTGAAAAAAAAATTTATTTTCCTGTCTGGGAGCAGAGTTAGACTCATTCCATAGCCTATTTTGCAGCCTAGCCAAAGGAATAAAGCAGAAATTAGGTGTGCTAATTTTATTTGTCTTTAAACAAAAAACCTTCTGTCTTTTGTGTCAGTTATGTTTCCTACAGGAAATAAATAATATGCTTGCGTTCAGTAATTTAAGGAGAGTTTAATAATATCATTATAAAAGTGAAGGAAGAAGGACTTCCCTGGTGGTGCAGTGGTTAAGAATCCACCTGTCAATGCAGGGGACATGGATTCGTCCACTAAGCCTGTGCACCACAACTACTGAGCCTGTGCTCTAGAGCCCACGAGCCACAATTACTGAAGCCTGTGCTCTGCAACTGCAACAAGAGAAGACACTGCAATGAGAAGCCTGCACACCACAACAGAGTAGCCCCAGCTCACGGCAACTAGAGAAATTTCGTGCATGGCAACAAAGACTCAATGCAACCAAAAATAAATAAATGAAATAAATAAATTTAAAAAATAATTAGATTCTTTAAAAAGAAAAGTGAAGGCAGAATATAAGAGGGCATAAAGAATAATGCAGCTCCCAGGGGTGGTAGCAGGGAGGTCTTTGGACTCTATAAGCCTGGAAGGGGATGAGGAGGGTACAGATACCAGATAAATGAAGAGAGAGAGAGCTGTGTAGAGGGGGTTGCCTGCCAAGAGTTAGAACTTGGATTGTGGACACACTCTGCTAACAGCAGTGCCACTGGGACTGGAAGAAAATATCTAATCTCTCTCTCTTTTTCCCCTCTCATTGATTACTCATGTTCCTCATGGGTTAAGCCAAATTGAATTCCAGTGATCAAGGAGGCCCTTTGGTGCAGACCAACCTCTTGGGGCATAGAGAAGCTTGGAGAAAGACAAAGAGGAGCAAAGGAAAGATACCCAACAAGTAGTACTTCCAAACCCTCTTTCCATTTTCGCCATCTAGCTGGAGTCAGTAATAATTGCTGTAGGGTAGTGGTTATAAAATTGTTCCTGGGACAGTAGCCCTGTCACTTGGGGAAATTGTTAGAAATATAAATTCTCCAATCCCACCATAGAGCTACATTATCAGAAACTCTAGAGGTGAAACCCAGAATTCAGTGTTTTACCAAGCACTCCACCTGACCACAATGCAGGTTAAAGTTTGAGAACCACTGCTGTAGGAAGGTCGGAGCCACATATTGACAGGGGTCTGGGAGAAGGAAAATCATCTATCAAAGAGCCTCCTTCTCAGACCGTCCTGTGATGTATTGTGTTGCGCCATTGAACACTCTTTTGTCTATAGTTTCTGGAGTCTATTCTTATCCTAAATAACACAAGTGGGAGGCAAAGGTGTGCTTTGTCCTATGTAGGACTTTCCCTCAGATTGCTAAACACCTAGAATCCCTGGCTTCGGCCAATGCTACAAACGTAATCCCTAAATCTCAGCTTGTGAGGCTGAGTCTACTTTCCTTAGTAAGAATTTGTTTTAGTGACCAAGAAGAGCAGAGTCCTTAAAGAGCAGCAGAGATGTCTTAGAGAAGGTTTAGCAGAGAGATTAGGATTATACTCTGCTTGTCTTTCTACAACCATATTCACTAACCTGCTTGCATCTTTCCCCATATATTCTATCTTTCCTCCTACTGCAATGGGAGAAAGATGCCTACTTCTTTCTAAGCTTTTCTCTACTATCTATTTTGTAATGCTCTGGACTCCAAGCAACATTCTTGACTACTAACAAATTCAAGTTTTACAGATTTTTTTTTCTATCTTTCCTGTATATATGACCAGTTAATGGCCAAACCTTAAATCAAGAGGTAGAGATGTATACTTGTCTGCTTTACTTGGAGGCATAGCAAAGTTCTTTTGCAAAAGGTATGAATGTATGATCTTATTACAAAGAAACAATGGAGAATTGAACATAATTATTCAATCTATTCCAGGTAATGTCATAGAAATAGCATATTTACAGGCTGAACAAAATGACTCAGGAGGGTCATCAGGCTCACTCCCAAAATCCTGATTGGCCAAATTCACTGGTTAATTCCTCATCCATTCCTTATTTGAGCTCTTATACACTTTTAATAGTTGACCAATCTTAATTCTTGACAATCCTTGTTCTCCAGGCATCTTGAATGCCACACCTCTTTAGCTATTCTACTACACTTGTGGATTTCTTCCTCAGTCTCTTTTTCTAGATGCTCATCATTTTCTCAGATCTCAGTACCCTTCCTTTCTCTACCAACATTCTCTCCCTCAGTGGTTTCCTCAGTCACATGACTTTAAGTGCCATCAATATGCCAGTGTCTTCACAATGCACATCTCCAACTTTTATCCTGTGCCCCAGAAAGGTGAGCAACTGCTTCCATGGCATCTCTACCTGAATGTCTAATAGAGATCTGACCTTTGACATGGGAATAAACTAAACTGGTTCCCTACTCAGAAAAGTGCTGGGTATCTTTCTGTCTTGGTTACTAGCTCCATCATCCACTCAATATTTCAGGCCCAAACCTAGGCATCCTCATGTCCTGTGTTCTCCCTAGTCATTCCCACATACAATTCAGTAAGTTCAGCACCACTCCCACAAATTATTTCCTGAGTTGGATGCTTACTCATCACCCCCCTTCTACCACCTCAGCCCTTGCATCTCTTCCTTGTGTATACTTCACTCTAGTGAGGAGCCTCCTTCTTTTCCCTTATATGGACTGCATGTCTCTGGGATTTAGGGCAAACATAACTTTAGTCTACAGGCCATTTGCTCTTCTCTCTTCCTGGAAAACTTTCTCAATGGTCTTTATGTGGCTAGCTCCTTTACAATACTTAACTCAATTCCTCTGAGACCTTTCTTGACCATTCCAGATGAAGTAGCATGCTCCCTACCTTACTTAAGAGTAGTCATATTACTCTGTTGTGTTCTCCCAATGAGACCTCTTATTATCTGAATTATTGTTAATTTAATTGCTTATGTGTTGATCATCTACCTTTATCAACTGGAATATGAGCATGACAGTGACATGATTTAAAAAAAAATTGTTATTCCCCCATTATATCAGAGCTTAGCAAATCAGAGATGGTGAATAAATAGCTACTGAATGAATGAAGTAAAAATTTGTGTTACTATTTCCACCCCATGTAGGAGTGATAGTTGAACTTGCCAGGGTTCCAAAGCAAGAGAATAGGCTACTATCTCTTCTGTCTTCCAAATATTCTAAGCCATGCCACTATATTAGGAAATATTAAGATTGTAAGCACATCTCATGACAGTGCAATGACATAGGTTTCATGTTATCAGATCAACTAGTAATTTTTCTCAAATAATAACATTTTCTGTGTTAACAAATTACATTTTTTCATCGTGGTAATACATAGGTTTGAAATTTTAATTAAAAGAACCAGAATTTAACAAAACAATACTTAGCTTAACAAAATTATTCAATGTTGACTGTAATCTCACAGAGTGTGAAGTTGTGAGTTGGACAAAAGACAAATGTATTTTGGAAGTAGTATATTGTGGTGATTATCATGTCAATCAAATCAGCAGGGAAGGAGGATGCAGCTTGATTGGCTTATTATCAGAAAAACTGTTTAATATGTATGGAGGTGCTATGTCCATTAGAGACTGTGTCTGCATGTGAAAATAAGAATAAACAAAGTCACCATCACTGACGAGTTAATGAAGGACAGCCAAACAAACAAACAGACCAAATAACAACAAAACCCAGAAAAACATTCTTTTGAACCTTAAACGTTTGCACATTAAATGTATCATTTGATTATTTTTTTTCTGGTGAAGGAGGAGATACAGATTTATTGAATACCTGTTATATGTCAGATTTTAGAATAATCACCATTTGAAGTGTTATTATTATGTTTATCAGACAGTCATCAAGTGAGGTAGCTTGTAACTTAACACAGTCCTACTTTCAAACAGAAACAGCAAAATAACAAGTACAACCACTAGCATGTATTATTATAAACCTGGCACTGTGCTAAGCATTTTATATGCATCATTGAATTGAAGCCTCATGATAAATGTATGAGATATGTTGTATTACTTTCCTGAGAAAATTAACATTTTACAATATTAAGTACCTCACCCAAAGTATAGAGATCCAGAATCCAAACCCAGGTCAACCCAAAACCAGGGACTGTAGTACCCTGCCTAAAGGAATTGTTGCTCTCTCTACAATGCTATCCTGACAATAATATCATGAAAACATTGTCCAATTTTGGTCATCTCTATTCAGGTCTAGTTTCCAGTACTTCCTGCATTCAGGTGGCCAGTGATGGAGTGGATTTATCAAGTCACAGGAAATGGATCAGATCAGGGATCTGGAGTTGGTTGGAATATTGAGAGCTGAATGAGAGGAAGCTTCTGAGAATTTACTACATCAGAGAGTTTGACAAAACTCTGAGTATTGATCTAGCTAAAATTCTAAAATTCACTTTTTGCTATGATAGAATAAATGTACTGATGAAAATAACATTTTGAGAAATGTCTGTTGGCTGAATACATTTCAGTCCTGAACACATAGTATGGAAAATACATACAATATTTTCTTCTTTCTCAAACTTGTTTTCACCAGAGACCAAAGCTATATTGTGATTAATGTAGACAAAATAAATTAAAATCTACAATAAATATTTTCAAAATAATGTTAAAAGCAATAGTCTAGGATAATGTTTAGCTTTTCATTTCAGATGAGATATCAGAAATAAGAACACACAGGTTACTGTAATGGAGCCCAAGGAAAGAACATGACACATTTTTTAAAATTCTGAGCATACACAGTCTCCCCCGGGTTGGGACATAGAGTTTTGAGGGCATTAGCCTCCTGTGGTCCCCTTTACCTGGCAAAACCATAAAGTTATTCTTTTCTACTTCATTCTCCCAAAAAAATAATAAAGAAATAAAGAAATAAAAATCTGAGCATTGAGTTTCTAAACTTTGATTTTGAATATGAGTTATCAAATTTACAGAGAATGAAAAGATTTTGTCGCTGAATTATACATGCAATTCAGTCAAGCTTATTCACAAATCCTAAGTGTCCATTATAAACATATGTCCAGCATCATTTATCTCAATCTGATGGATGCATCAATCTGACCCTGTATACATTCCAATATGCACATTTTGTGACACCATTTCCCCACCAACACAAGGGTAGGATTTGGATAGAGTGAGAGAAGTGGAAGAATCATCCATGAAGTGATATATGAGGAATGCTTCTGAGGTGGAAATGACCCTGGCAGATAGGAGTGACAGGAAGAAAGTGTTTGAGTAGAACAGCAAGTCATGGTGAGGAGTAGCAGAAGGTAAATGTTGGTGTAATCTCATTAATGGGAGACATTACCATTTGGAATTTTGGAAACAGGACTGGATTTGTTCTGATAAAGAAAAACAAGAACAAAACATAAAAAGTTTGAATCCCTCTACCAGCATGATGACAAGGTAAACGTGTGAAGACTGACTGGCTATTAAGAGGAGAATTATAAGTAAAAAGCTCTTTTGAGAGTAGTGGTTTGGGGATCGGGGGAATGATGCAGCCAGTAACTGAAAGAGGTCCTCTTCTAAGGACAGTCAGTACACACACACATGCACAATAGTTTTATTTTCCCAGATATAGGTGATGATTACCAGATGCAGGGAAGCAATGAGTCAACACTGACCCAAAATTCTTATGAAGAAATACAGCCTTTGATATACATTTGAATGTTTTTCCTTCATTTCGGAAATGTCTTTGATCCTGCATGCTATATTCTGGACCAATGATTCAGTTTTGAAAAATAACTTCACTTTTGGAATAAAAGCAATGTACAAGGTAACAGTATCATTATTACTATAATTTTAAATATATTTCTTATAAATAATTGATGGTTGTTATTTATTCATCATTAAATTAGAAATTCATATGGAAGTTAAGTGAGGTCCTGAAAAGAGAATTTCTATTCATTATGCCAGCTGAAAATATTTGGAAAATCACAAGAGCCTGTAACTGACTGATTGTCTTAATATTCATAAAATGGCCAAACTGTGTTTGAGATCCTGAGGAGATTACATTAAAAATAACAGCAATAACAGCAACAATAACAAAGCAACTAACAAAACATTTACTTTCTTGTGGGTGACAGCAGTTTTCAAAAAACAGTGAGTTAGAATTAAGGCTAAAAAAGAAAAAAAAAGGGTCGGAATACTTACTTCTCAACAATTACCCTTCTCAAATTGTTGCATAAATCCTGGACACACAAAGTGTATGTACACTCTTAATTATTTGTTAGGAATTTGGCCCAAATTGATATCTAACTCCAAACGTTGAATATGATCAAACATTTTAGGGAACACATTCTGTTCTCAATTTTTGTGCCTTTAACCCCAAAGTACAGCAGACAGGCAGACTTGAATTCCTTTCTTCTAAACTATTTGCTAATGCTACCCACTATGTCACCCCACGAACTAAGAGGTGCCTACACAGGAACTTTTTATTGAGGCATCTAAGCATGGTAGCTAAAAGCATGAGCCTTGGAATTAGGATGTACAGGAAAGAACCCTGGTCTCACCATTAATTTATTGAATGACTTTGAGAAAGTCATTTAAACCTCACTTTTCTCATTTGCAAAATGGAGCTAATAATAGTGGTAAAGTGTTAGAGGGTTTGGGATACAGCCAACTATGTACATATGGGAGTCCAACTCAGAAATATTAGTGTTATTATTATCATTAAGGAGGTATTTTCTGTTATTCCTGCAAATATGAGCTGCATATTTGCTTTCTGCCAACCAAGGAACAGGACTGACATTTCCTTATCACATTCTTTCTGGTCTCCAGCGGCAGTTTGCTTGCCATTCCTGACCTCCTAACTCTAACAGAATGAAAAGAAATGAATTTCAAGAAAAAAGAAAACTTTACCTAAACTTGATTCCATACAGTGGGACCTCTTCAAGGAGTAACCACTAAATTTCCAAAAGTCCTTGATCTTATGAGAATTCCTCCCTTTATTGAAGGTGGGGCAGGGTGGAGGAAGTACAGTGGGGAGAGGAGAACCTTTGAATAAACACCCTGAGGTGAGCATGCATCCAACAGTGGGTGAAGAGTTGTTGATTTATTTGTGATTTGGCTTTTTGGCATCACATTCCCTGAACGTGCACTGAAAGATGTTAGAATGAGTGAGAAGTACAAGACTCTACAGGTAAAAAGCACAAAGGGTAGTGCAGAGCAGTGGTTCCCAAACTTTAATGTGCATAAGAATCACCAGAGGTTGGTGGCCAAGGTAATGAAGTAGGAAGACCCTGAGCTCACCTCCTCCCATGGGAATGCCAAAATTGCAACTATTTAGAGTAACTATTGATGAGAAAACTGGAAGACTAGTAGAAAAGATCTACAACTAAAGATGTAAAGAGAGACCCACAACGAGATGTGTAGGAGAGGTGGAAATGTGATATAGCCAAGACCCATACCTCAGGTTGGGCAACCCACAGATGGGAGAATAATTACAATGACAGAGTTTCTCTGTAATGAATGAGGAATTTGAAAACCACGTTGGGCTCCTCAGCTTGGGGTCTTGCACCAGAAAAACAACCCTGAGAGGGTTTGCTTACTTTGGGGAGAGCCAGAGGGCTATAGGGAATAGAGACTCCACTCTTAAATGACACACACAAAATCTCACATGCTCAGGGACCCAGGGCAGAAGCAGTGATTTGAAAAGAGACTGGATCAGACCCACTCACTGGTCTTGGAGAGCTTTCCAGAGAGGCAGGAGGAAACTGCAGTTCACCCTGAGGACCTAGAAACGGACATTGGCCATTTTTAGGGCTCATTCTACCCCAAGGACACTGGTGCTGGCTAGTGCATTTTGGAATTCTCCCTCTAGCTTATTAGTATGGGAACTGGTCCCATCCATAAGACTGTCAGAACCAGTTTGGTGATATCTCAAGTCAAGCAACTAGCCTGGCAGGGACATAGCCCCACCGAGCAGCAGACTGGCTGCCTTAAG
Organism: Mesoplodon densirostris; assembly: GCF_025265405.1. Taxonomy (NCBI): domain Eukaryota; kingdom Metazoa; phylum Chordata; class Mammalia; order Artiodactyla; family Ziphiidae; genus Mesoplodon; species Mesoplodon densirostris. The sequence continues at coordinate 105,745,243 of NC_082668.1, read as the reverse complement.
ACCTGTTGAGCCCATAGGTGCCCCAAGACCTAGCCTTATCCACCAGAGAGCCCAGGACCTGGAACCAACAACCAGTGGTTCAGTACTAGCCCTGGAAGCCTCAGGACCCAGAAGCCAGAGACCCATGGACATGGCTCCCCACCCCACCCAGTGGGCCAGGACTAGCCTAGAACCAGCCTCACCAGCCTGTGGGCAGATACCAACCACAGGAATCCCTGGGTGCTAGATTCACCCACCAGTGGGCTGACTCTGGGACTCTCAGGGCCCTGTGCTGGAGACTCTGGGACCCAGTTTTGCCAACCCAGTTGTTGCAGGGGGGTGGGGGTGTGGAGCTTGCCTTCAGTGTGCTTTCCTGTGACTGCACAGTCTTCTCCCATGCCCGTGTGCTGCAGTGAAGGGCAATCATCAAATCAGACCAAGACCAGGCTGGCACCAGGCGGAGGGACTAGCTGCTGGTAAGCATGGTTGTGCAGGCTGGTGACTGAAGACAGGGCCAGATCCAGACCCACAGTCACCTGAGGGGGGCATGGTTGTTAGTGTGCTCTCCTGGGACCTCCGCATCTCCCTCCAGGTGTGCACACTGCAGTGGAGACCTGCAAAGGGCTTCAAGCTGGCAGTATGCACGTGCACAGCTGGAGGGGCTAGGCTTGAGCACACACATGCTAGTGGGGGTCAGCTGCAGGGGTCTAGGATGGCTTTTTGCACTCATGCAGCTGCAGAGGCCTGAGCTGGCTGCCGGTGTGTTTCTAATCCTCAGTGGAGGTGGTGGAGGGGAATAGGGAAGAGCTCAGGGAGCTAGCCTCAGGGAATGCAAATACCTGTGGGAGGAAGACAGTTGTATGCAGGGGATCCAGGGCAGTTGTGCTGATGGTTTCTTCAGTGGCGAAATCTGCTGGATTTGTCTGCAAGATGGGTCACTATGAACTGTGATTGCTCCCACTGTCTGGCTGCCATGGATACCCTTCTTGTTCCGCGCCATCTCTATGCAACTCAGCTTTGCCCACCAGGGTGGGCTGAAACTGAATGTGACCTTCCCGTGGTGCACAAAATACTGGGGAACCCTACACTTCCTTTCCTGGTGAAGTGAACTCTTTCTAGCTGCTAATTTCTTGGCACTGAGCAATGCTGGCTATGGGGATGTGATGATGTACAAAACTGAAGCTGTATTCTTTCTCTTCTGTTGTGTTTATTCTCAAGTTTTTTTGTTCCGCTGTGTTGCTAAAGTTTCTTAAGTAGATTCCAGAGGCCTCACAGAGCAGTGTTTTGTTCATAGACAGCTGACTAATTGTTGACCTTTTGTGGGTGGGTATGGTGGCTGGGGTCTCCTATGTTGTGATTTTGGTAACATCACTCCACAAAATGACTTTTGAGTTAAAATAATGAGGATTTGATACTCAGTTTTACCTTGGGCATTTATCTTGGACGAACTATGTTAGTCTTCACATCTTCAATTTCATTTTTCATCAAAAATATGAAAATATTATTCTCACATAAATTGCTGTGAAAGTTAATGAGATAACAGATGGAGTGCCTAGGAGAGTTCATGAACTTAACATTTAGTAATGGTAGCTAATGTTGTTGTTATTATTATTATAATAACTATAATAATAATAATAATTATTATTATATAAAGGCATTTATATAATTATTATAATAATAATCATTATTATTTTGAATTAGCCTCCTATTCATGCTATTCGTATCCTACACTAATTTGGCACTCTGACTGCACCTATTTATATTCCTGAACTAGACTTCTGGCTGACCTCCTACTTTTAATCTCATCTGTTTTCAATTTCTAGTAGAATCATTTTAAAACAGACTTGATAATAGCAGTTCTATACTTAAGGATGGAAATTGTGATGTCACGAACTTTCATGAGCAACTATACTTATAACGCATGCTTACCATGCTCACATAATTTCCATTATTCATTAAAAGGTTAGAAAGAAAAACTGCCCATTTCTATATTAGGAGATGAAGATAGAGAAATTTAGATAAATTAAGCAGTGGTCACACAAATGTGGGCAGAGGTGAGATAATAAAAATGCAGAACTTGATTTATGATTATAAGATAAAACACAAATTCCTTAGGAAAACATAGGTGTCTTTGAATCTGGCCCTAACTTGGTTGTTACCACCCCGTCTGGCCACTGATGGCCCTGGGATATATCCAAATGTTTCTGTGCTTTTGAAAATGCTGATCTTCCTGTTAGTATGTCCCTCCAACCCTTTTCCCTGTATATCCCTTATTTATTCTTTGAAGACCCATCTTCAAGAGAACATACCTTGAAATTTCCCTGGAATCATGCAAGACTATTCTTTCTGACTTCCATGGAAATATATGAATATACCTCCACTATTGTTCTAACCCACATTACTCTTCTGGGTTTATGTGTTGGTCTATCTCATGAGACTGTGTGCTCCTAGAGCAGAACCTAAGACTTGCTTACCTAGAAAGAAACATGACCAAGGGACTAGAAACGTGACCAAGATGAGAATATCTCCATAAATGTGTGATAAAGAAATCAACCAATGAATACATAAAAACTGCAGAAAAATAAACTAGGCCCAGTGTTCTACTGAGATTTACTCAGACTTCTAACATAAAGAAAATTTGAAATCATGTCTTTATTTACATGAATTTGCTAATTGAGATAGACAAATTAAAAAAAATCAGGTAAAATAAAGTAATTCAATGAGTATAGCCATTATTTTGTTAGAATTGGTAATATAATTTTAATTCATAGCTTCATCACATGGTTGATCAAATACTATATTATAAATTTCTCCAAATATTACAAAGTGACTACTTAAAAATAGTTTTACCAATTCCTAATTTAAGAAATCCTTCTGTGAGCAGTATTTATCTATATATGTGGAGAAAAGGTAGAATCAATTTAGATTTTAAGAAAATATATGCATGTATATAAAGCTAAAAAAATCCTAGGAAAAAAAACTACAGAAAATATTAATATAAACTATATTCATAAACATATGTAAAATATGCAAAATTATTAATATTGATTATCAAGAAGCTCATGGATGTGGGTTTGGAGGAAGATAAATCTCAGAATTTTGGAGTGCTGGGGAGGAAGATCTCACAGCAGCTTTGAATCTGACAGTGCTAGTCAATTCTCCTTACAATTTTTACCGAGTTTCTAAAATCACCCTTCTTGTGCTCCTCTTTTTTATGTGAAGAGTTTGGAAAGACCTAGAATCTTCCAACTCTGCCCTCACTGGACCTTACCTTCACCTGATGCACATGATGTACCTGCAAGGCATTTCATCCTCTTAGTTAAAAATCAACTTATCCAGCCTGGATGGAAGAGCAAGTGAACTAAGTTTTTTTTTTTTTTTTTTCTCAACAAAAACATAGGTCAACCTTTCTAATCTGGGACATACTGATTAGATCACACATCAGAAGCAGGAATTTAATCTCTATAGATGTCAATTTGAGTTAGGAGAGTAGGCTTTAGTCTTTAATAAAACTGGTTTTATTTTCCTCTAATATGATTCTGTGGTAAACAACAATGCATACATGTTAATAAATATACACATGCATACATATCAACAAACACTTTTTAACCTGCTGATTAACATCTAGCTTCCTGGTAGTGTTCTGTGATTCTTGGATATTGAAATTAAATCCATACTTTTCATTAATAAAGAGCTCGTGTGTTCAGATTAAGTTCAACATGACAGCATACTTTTATCTCAGTGTATGTTGCCAATACTGAGTTCTCTCTGGAAATACTGAGACATCTCCACATGGTAGTCTCCTGGGGAAGTGAGTTGGCTCTTAGTGACAGAAAGAAAGTAAATGAGCTGAGTGGATGATACAAGAAAAAGTCAGAGACTCAGCTCCACAGGGTATTAATCTGAAGGTTCTTTTTTCTCCTCATGCAAGCTTATGATGATGTGGTAACTGATGGATTTATCATATTTTAATGGCATCCTCTTTTCTTTTAAGCCTTCACTATTCTCCCTTTCCTTCATGATGCCTTCATGCAGAATTTCCATACAGTGTGCTTCATTATAATATGATATTTTGGTTACTGGCACTTCTTGAGTCAACAGGAAGAAATCACATTAGGAATGTTGAAGTCGAATGAACTGAAGAGGAAAACTTAAATATTGTTGTCTTGTGCCAAGCAATGTGAAGAGGTTTCCTAAAATAAGAAAGGTAGGCAGAACTAAAGAACTATAAATAATGAGGAAGAAAGAATGAGGAAAGAAGGCAATTATTTGGTGTCAGTTAAAAGAGGCGAGTTAGTGTGTTATCCTAGGGGCAGTTATAAAAAATGAAGCTTGAAATAGATCATGATCCCTACAGCTAAAATTCAGGCACATATTTCTGTTCCCTCCCCAACCACAGAAACCAATAATGTGCTCCCAGTTAGATATAATATACATTGCATTAAATTTAAATGATCAAAACTCTTGTTGCAATTATTTGTGTTGAGGAGAGAGAATTATAAGCTGACACAGAAATCATTGATACTGAAGTAATTTTCCGAAAATTGATATGGCTTTTTCCTGTTATGACTGCAACCAGTACTGTTACTGAGGTTTGACATGTCTGAAGAAAAATGTCTCTGTCTGAAAAACATGGCATTATAAATGTCTTATATATACCATGGAGTTTGATGTTCTTAATCCTGGCATGGTATTATTGCAATAGTAGTGAGTTTCTAGAGCATGGGTACTAATTCATACATTAGTGTCTCCACATTTAAGCCACATTGGCAAGTACTAGATGTTGGAAACTTTACTATTCCCCATTAGGCATCACAGACATCATTAATTTTGCCTATCATTTCTCTGTTGAGGCAAAATTCAATACTTTAAGTTTTGGCACACAGGTAGCCACTATCAGCTGATTATGTGTGGTAGTGAGATAAAAAGTATTTGCTACTTAGAGCCTATAATGGTAACTCCTTGGGGTCACACACTCTTGTCTTTATTCCATATGTTGAGCTTGCCATGGATGATGATGGTGATGATAAAGATTATGATGGTGGCGATGATGGTAACAGCACCCAAAATTAATTGAATGCCTATATTATTACAGGCACTAAGTAAGTTGGAGGAATTACAAAAGTAACTTATGATTGTTGTCCTTATGATATTTATATATCTGGCCAAAGAGAAATACGATATATACAATTTAATTGTATAAAATACTACAAGGTGATACTTTTCAAGTGACAAAAGAGAGAGAAAGGTATAAGGCACATGATACTAGACTAATAAATTGTCTAACAATAACTGATTAAATATACAAATTCCTAGAAAGACATAACTACAAAAACTGCTACACAAAGTAATAGAAAATTTATATTGAAATATAACAAGTAAGAAGAATGAACTGCTAATTTTAACACTCTCCAGATTCAGATGGCATTTTTGGTAATTTCCACCAAATTTAAAGATGAATGAATACCAATTTTTTTCATAAATACTTCTAAAAATAGAAAAAGAGGACACACATCCGAACTCATTCTATGAAACCAGTATTATTACGATATCAAATCCAGAGAAAGATATTATAAAAAAGAAAACTACAGATCAATATTTCTTATGAATATAGATGCAAAAATGTTCTACAAAACACTAGCAAACATAATCCAGGCAACATATTAAAAAGGATACACAAAGTAATCAAGTAGGATTTATCCCACGTGTGCAAGTTTTAACATCTAAAAATCAGTCAACATCACAAACTATATTAATATAATAAAGGACAAAAACAGTGCCATATTTGTCACCATATATGAAGAAAAAAACATTTGACAAAATTTGAAATTCATCAAACTAAAAATAGAAGAAAACTTTCTCAACCTGATAAAGGGCATCTATGAAAACCCCACAGGTAATATTGTATTTAGTGGTCATAGTCTAAATATTTTATCCATAGATCGGAAGCAAGATGTTCACTGTCACTACTACTATTTAGCATAGTACTGGAGGTTCTATCAAGAGCTCTTAAGCAAGAAAAATAAAAATTTTTAAAGATTTAGATTGTAAAGAAAGAAATAAATGCACTATTTGCAAATGACATAAGATATAACAATAAAAAATTCTAAAAAAAAAAAGAATCACTAAAAAATCATTAGAATAAGTGAGTTCAGCATGGTGGCAAAATACAAGGTTAATATACAAAATTTTAATTGTATTTCTATATAACGGCAATGAACAGCCTAAAAATGAAATTAAGAAAAGAATTCCATTTGCAATAGCATCACAAAATTCTGGGCTGAAGGAGGGGCTCCTGTGTGGAGTTGTGGGATCTGCCTTTTTGTTGAAGGAGGCATCACCTCTGTACATCAATCTAGAGGCATCACAGCCCCTGGCGTCCAGGAGCACCTCCTGCAGAAGCAGCACAGCTGTCACACTTGCTGGGGGAAGTTTTCCCTATAAGAAAAAAAAAAAAAAAAAAAACAAGACAAAAAACTGGTAACCCTACTTGAAGTTGTCCCAACTTATCATCCATAGTTATCTACTTAAAAATAATAATTCAGGGTGTCCTCCCTGCCTTCAAGATAATGAAGTCAGTGAGAAACTGAGGATTTCATTATTTAGATTCTTCCTCTCTCTCCATGCACACCATTCCATCCCCCTTTTTTTAGTCTATCCATACTCAACTCCTTGATTTTTCTAACATATTCTGTGCTATCTCACTTTCTCACTCTGCATTGTCAGTGCTTATTTCATTCTGTTTCCCTAGCACAGTGCCCAGTACTTAAATGCTTCCTCAGTTAATGTAAAATCATCTTCCAAACAGAGCAGCTCCTGGGCTAGAAATAAACTCTGATGTCAGTGTAAACTTCTCATACCTCCCCTCACATCCTGTGTAAATACAGCCCGTCATTAGTATTGTTACACATACAGGCAACTAAACTGATTAGATCCAGGTTTGCACCTACTTGGTTCTCAAGTTCTAAAGGTAGGAAACCCAGTCTAGGTTTCCAGAAGCTAGTTGATAAACCGATATATTCTACTGTTTGTTACTGAAACCTACTTATTTCTAGGTTTCCCTCCAAACATCTGGAAACTGGCTCCCAGAATAAAAATATAGAAAATAGAGGTAGGGGAAAACAGTGAAATAAGGGCTTTAAACAATTTACAGTTATGGAGAAGTACTAAGGCATGGAATAATTTCCAATGCATGAAATTCTTTTTTATTTTTATTTTTGCCAGAAATTCTCTTACTCAATTTTTACTCTTTTTCCTACCAATATCAAACTGTCTTTAAAATCTCAGCTCACCTGTCTCCTCTTCTAGGAATACTTTTTTGATTCCTCTAGATTAGGTTGGATGCCACTTCACGCTCATACAGCTTTATATTCAGAACATCTAACTCTTTCTATAGTAATTGCTTCCTTGTCTGACTTCCTCACTAGACTGTGAAGTCCTTGAGGGCAGGGAAGCTGCCTTATTTATCTCTGTTTTCCTCTGCCCAGGACAGAGCCTAGTTCATGGTGTGCACTCAGTGAATCCATGTGACTAAGTTAGTGTTTAAAGGAGTAATGAATGCAGTCTGATTTCTTGAACAGAATTTTCAGACATTTCCTGGAGGAATAAAATACTAATCGGGCTTGGGTCATCACTGACACACCTAACACTGGTCAGAGAAATATGGCACAAAAGAGTGATGATGCATAAGTCCAAAAACATAGTTGTCTAGGAAAAGCATTTCCTCACTTGTAAGATTTTCAGGGTCATCCTCTAAGTCAATTTATATATATTTCTAATTAAGTTGCCAAATAAAAAGCAGATGCATTTTGAGCTTTTGCCGTTATTTTTGCAACAACTGCTTTAATATATTATCTTGAGATGACCCTCCTATGTAATTCCAGGTAAGTTAATGATGTATTGCTTCCAGTTATGATGTTCAAATACATAATTGCAAATACTGAAAAAGAAATAAAGCTCTGAATACTACACTTTTTAAATTTCAAATTCCCTTTTTCGTCTCATTCCAGGGATTATACTGCTTAAAGTCACATAAATAGTCTTTCTTCTTTTGCTCTGCTGATGCCTGAAAGGTCAAGTTTGATTTGCACCTGTCAATGTCTAAATTTCTTCTGGTACTATCTCAGTAGACATGTTCTTCTAAATTTATTCTTCTTTGTATATTTAAGATATCTGACCTGCTGTTAATTTAGTAACCCTATATCAAGTCACTTTGCCATGTCAGAGTCTAACCCAGACATACTGAATGTGTTTCACAGGATAAACAAAAAAGAAACTATTGTTTGCATAAAACTTCATTTTATGATGTAGGTGTTCTGATTTTATTTTCTTTTTTCTGTAGTTTTCCCGTGGACTCACTGGTAGAACTTGCTAATGAAAATCCAATTAGATGGAACATTAGAAATTAATGTAAATAAACATGAGGACTACTGTAACGAAATACCAATGACTTATGAACAATAGAACTTTATTTCTCATTGTTTTGGAGGCTGGAAATAAAAGATCAAGGTCTAGGCAGATTTGGTATTTGGTGAAGACCTGCTTCTTAGTTTATAGATGGCAGCTTTTTTGCTATAACGTTACACATCAAGAAGCAGCAAAAAGCTCTCTGAGGCCTCTTTTGTAAAGACACTAATCTCACTATGAGGGCTCCACTCTCATAACCTAATAACTTCCACAAGTTCTCACCTCCAAATACTATCACTCTGGGGACTAGGTTTCAACATATAAATTTCGAGGGGACAAAAGCATTCAATCTATAGCAAAGACTAATCATGGTTGTGTGTCGATCCCTAATCATATTTGCTAATTTTGCAAGGTTATTCATACTTGGTTGTCATCATCTAATCAGTAAATTATATACTGAAAATAACCAGTAATTGATTAGACAGGAGGCAACTTCTGTTAATTTATTTAATTTTGCTTTTGTCTCATTCTGCTTTATTTGCAAATTTTGTATAAAATAATATACCCATTAAAAACTTGGATAATAGAAAAAACTCTTCTTTTTCTGTAAAGTCTCTAAAATTTGCCACATACAATCACCATTATTGCTACATTGTACAATATTTCATATGTAATATATGGCACTGTATTATATATACAACTATTTTTAATCAACATTATCTCATAAGAATTCTCATGTGCTATTAAAATATTCCACTGATGTAGTATTATTTGGCATTAAGATTAATCATAAAAAGACTTGTGGTTATAAATAAGCCCACACATCTAGCTTGTTTTGTAGTTATGCTTTAGAATATATTTCCAGATGTGAAATTAGTGCATCACAGATTAAGAACACATTAAAGAGTTTTGATACATATCAGTAAATGGATTACAAGAACTAATATGATGGCTTCTGGTATGACTATTTTCATTTAAGTCTACAAAGCAATTCTTGCCTGAGCTGGACATAGCTTCTGAGGAGCATGATAAGAAATACTTTAATTTTAATAAGAAAGCATTATGACTCATTCTTAACCCTTATTCACTAGAATCATGTTGTGGGATATCAGAAAGCTACTGACAATTTTCTTGACTAGACAGAGGGTTGCAAGTGACAGGTCAGTCTTGGGAGGATGGCAGGGTGTACTGAATATTAGTGAAGATGTAAGCAAGTCCGAGTTCTCATCATAGATTTCCTAACGATGTAACTTGTACAAATTACTTAACTTCTGGGAGATTTGTATTCCCCATTTATAAATTGTTTATTCATTATTCATCCATCCATCTTTCATTCATTCACTAAATCATTTATTTGAAAATATGTGTTCAGTTGTTTCTTTGCTCCAGGCACAATTCTAGGTTCCAGGGATAGAGGAGTAAACCAAAGACTCAACTGTCTTGCCCTCATGGAGTCTACATTTCATTAGAAGAGACAGACAAAATGATAAACAAAAAAGTAGAATGCCATAAAGAAAAATTTAAAATAGTGAAGAGATAAAGAGACCTGAGGTACTTTTATAGGTGGTGGTGAGGGAAGGTGGTTCTGAAGTGGTAAGAGTTACATGAATGAGGTGAGGAATGAGTCTCTTATCCTTCCTAATTACACCTTCCCTTGGCATTCTTATCTCACAACTTCCAAACTTTTACATGTCTGATTTCTAATTAAAACACTGGAGTTTGCTCAAGTTGATAGCTTCACCTCTGCATATGCTCTCTGTCAGGATGCTTAAGAGTTTCTTTCTTGCTGCCTTTTGATCCTAATTATGGCCAGCTGTAAACTAATTAACCTCTCTAGGTGTCTCCCAGGAGGTTAGAGTGCTTGGCAGCCAGGGCAACAGCAGCACCACAGCTGGGCATAAATGATAACAAAGCATATTGATTCACCAAGCTGCTACCCATATGGTAATTTCCTTACAGCCTCCTTGTTAGCAGAGATAACAAAAACAATCAAGAACAAAGCTTTTGCGACTGTGAAGGGCTTAAATGTTCTTATTGTTTGAACTTTGTTCCATAGTTCTAGTATCTAACCAGAGTAAACTGCAAATGAATGAAATAATTAATTACAGATGAGTGAATGAATGAATATATATGAGTGAATAAAGAATGCAAAGCCATGTTGTAAAATCAAGCAATCAACTCGAAGGCATTTGTTTTTTTGTTGTCTATGCTATTGCAAGGGCCTTACTGGGTCCTGGGTGCTTGGTGATGGGAAATAGATATAAAGAGGTAAAGGATGGGTGCAAACCTCGAGAAATGTAAAATCCGTTTTGTGGGATAAGAGAATCATTCCACTTACAAATGTCTAAACTTCTGTTATAAGGCTTTCTTTGTGTTTTACGATTTCTTTTTGTTTTTTAATCTACGCCTGTCTCTTTTTCTCTCTGTGTGTGTACACACACACACACACACACACACACACACACACACACACATATATATATATATATATATTTGTTTTCTTTTTAATTTGGATCTCTCCCCTACCAGCTGCTTCTGGGAGAAGATCATGCCTTCTGTAACATTGTATAGCTAGTGACTTTTATTAGGATGTTTCCATAGAAGGTATTTGGATTATATGGATGCTTAAATAATTTTTTTTTTTAATTTTCATCTCCACTGAATATAAGCTATGAACTGGAACTTCAAGGCTGTTAGAGTGAGGAGTGAGTATTTGGGGACAAAATCCCAAAGAATAAGAGTCTAACTACATTTCTTTCTTTGGGGACATGTGAAAACCTTTTCTTTTTCCCCATCAGTTTCCATAGGTGAAATAAGGGTATGTCCATGTTTGTCTCTTTCCCATCTTGAAAAAACGTGGAAACTGAAGGGAATTTAGAGTTCTTACCTCAATACCATCCCCCAATTCCCACAGGGATCACTGAATCTTCCTGTCTTCACATGAGGCAAGACCGGGTGATTAAAGTGAGCTGTCCAAAATCACTAGGTTCTGTGGCAGATGGATTGTCTCAGATCTAATCTTCTTTGTAATATTCTGAAACTAGAACCTCTTACACTATTAAATTCTAACAAATAATGAAAATTTATTTTCTTGCTTTGGTTGGGCATATTGGCTAAATGTTACTTGGCTGGCATACAGTTTCAGAAGAGTTTCACAACTACAATGGTCATAATGCTTTGTAAAGATTTTAATCATGTGAATTGTTTTTGTAAGGCTAGCATTTCAGAGTCTATCTTCTAGATGTTCTCTTCTACAAAATTGATGTTACCCAACAACTTAACTATAGATTTCCCATGACTAATTATCCCAAATGATGGTTTCATTCTGTTTTTAAAAAATATAGAAATAAGACTGTAGATATATAGATGTTAAAGTATATAATAATTTATCACACATCCTTTAAAATAATGCAAACAGCAATTAACAATTTCTCATTTCTCTTCAATGCTTATCCATCAGTATTTAATAAGCCTAGATCAGGGTTCATTTTCATTTCCAGGCTGATTCTAACACATATCTTTCAAACTAAGCAGCTTTAAAAAGTCTACGGTTCCCAAAAACACAGATCGGTAGGATATTATCAAATAAATTACAAAGTCAGATACCAAATTAGTTTAAGACAGGCCAGATTAGACTAATTTAAACAAGTCTGTTTTCTGCCAGATTGCTGTATCTTTCATCTGATTACTGGTGTTTTGAAACCTGAAAAAGGTTTCCTAGCCTATCATAGGCTAGGACTTCCCAACTTATTTGACCAGTTCTCTCTCTTGCCTTGGCATACCTAACAGTATCTATAGTTTTACCAAAAAAAAAAAAAATGCTGTAAATTGGTGTTTAAAAATAAAGAAACAGGGGTTTCCCTGGTGGTGCAGTGGTTAAGAATCCACCTGCCAATACAGGGGACATGGGCTCAATCCCTGGTCCGGGAAGATCTCACATGCTGTGGAGCAAATAAGCCAGGGCACCACAGCTACTGAGCCTGCCCTCTAGAACCTATGAGACACAACTACTGAAGCTCATGTGCCACAACTACCGAACTCCATGTGCCTAGAGCTTATGTTCTGTAACAAGAGAAGCCACTGCAATGAGAAGCCCATGCAGGGCAACGAAGAGTAGCCCCCACTCGCTGCAACTAGAGAAAGCCCACTCACAGCCAAAAACAAACAAATAAATAAATAAAATAAATCTAAAAAGAAAGAAAGAAAGAAAAAAACAATAGACCCAAAATGGAGTCACTTTTTCTAAACCCACGTCACCAAACAAAGACTTGATGCCTAATCTAATTGCTTCTCTTAGGAACGTCATCTTACACAGTCAGTCTGGAATTTCCCGTCCAGCACTAGTGAGGTGATCCACCTGCTCTATCCCCCCCCCCTTTTTTTTAATTTGTGACTTTCTTGTTGCTCCTGCTTTCTGCCTTTAGAAACCTTTCTTCTTCTGCAGTTCTTTGGAGCTCCTTCTGATCCACTAGATCTGATGCTGCCTGATTCATAAATTGTTGAGTAAAGCAAATTTCATCTTCAAATGTACTCAGTTGATTTTTCTTTTTAAACAATGAGAGAGGCTGTCCCAAATATTCCTGTGGTCTTCGGGTTATCTGAAGCTTTAATACTCTAATCAGGTTTGCAGAATTGATTTTGTGCAGCTTCCATTGCTCTGCCTAATTAAGAAAATGATAGTGACATCTTTGTCCTTTGCCCACCATATCACAAACACGGTGGACTCTAATGTCACTCCCTGGATGAAAGACTAAGTCTTATTTAAATGTCCTGTAATTCTTAGGAGAAAATTGTCATGACATAGTCCTTCCCTGGAACTTCAATAATATATGTAACTTCCCAGAGTACCTGAGGTTTCCCCCACCACCACCATGGGAAGAAGAGTAAAAAGACAGAGGAATGGCACGTACCATCAGCAACATAGCTTTCCTGTGTTTTTACGCAGTCACCTTTACCATACAGTCCCTCTACCCTTAGCCTTGGGAGCTGGCCTAAGCTCTCCCAGCCTGATTTGCATATATTGCCTGCATTTACTCACTGAGTACATCATTGAGGCTTCTGATACCTGATAAGACTTGCTTTCTGGTAGAGGCTACGTTTTACTTAAGGAGGCTTGGCATTAGTAAAATTCCAGGCTATACTAGACCTTTCCTGATAAGAATGCAAAAACAAGAATCTATGATTTAATTAAATATATCTTTTTTTTTTACTCTATGAAAGACGATTTTTGAGCACTCTCTTCTTATATTTTGTAATCATGTGAGTTGTTCTATATATTTATTTTTTGATATATCTTATGACACTGACAAAAAAGTATTTTGGGGGAATGTATTAATATAACGTTTTAACTCTGTAAGGCTAAGTATGGAATAATAACCTTAGTTTTAATCATTAAATGTTGCAAAAAATATAATTTTATTATTTCTAAGCACATTACTAATGTCAAGTGTTTAAAAATTCAATAAGTAAAGGACTCACAAATATCTCTTCAATATGTAAACATAATGTCTTTAATTAGCATGTATTTGTGTGCATATTGCTTTTAAAGTTTTGTTGTTGTTTTCCTACCTTAGATAAATGTCCCCTTTCTGTCTTTCTTTCTTTTCTTTCTTTTTTTTTTTTTTTTTTTTGCGGTATACAGATCTCCCACTGTTGCGGCCTCTCCCGCTGTGGAGTACAGGCTCCAGACGCGCAGGCCCAGCGGCCATGGCCCATGGGCCCCACCGCTCCACAGCATGTGGGATCCTCCCAGACCGGGGCACGAACCAGCGTCCCCTGCAATGGCAGGCAGACTCCCAACCACTGCGCCACCAGGGAAGCCCTCCTTTCTGTCTTTCTTACCTCACTAATTTGTTTAGTAAGTCCTTTTGTATGAAAAAGGCTAAATATAGTTCAGCCTGTCCTAAAACTTGATTTATTCTTATCTTCAAAAGTGCAGTATTTGTTTTTATTGTGCTCAACAAAAAAGTAAAAGTAAGTCTTTGATAAAATGATATTGGAAGATATACCTCAAATTGAATACAGTAACTTGAAATAATTACTTGTAACTATATTAAGTGATTTTCTAATGCCTTCAAAGACAAATTGCAATTTGTACTGAATTTATACCAAGTTTTACTGAATTTACACTGAATTTTACTGAACATGATTCATGCAAGCAGAGGTCCTAAAATCTCTCTTTGATAGCTCTCTTCATACCTCTTATAAAGAACTTATCAAGTTGTGCTGTAATTCTTTGGTTTGCACATCTCTCTGATTTCAGTATATTGGGCTGCTAGAAGATAAAGACAGACCAGAGGAGATTCTTAGTAAAAGTTTGTAGAATTAATGTTTAAATTAATGAATAATATTTTAAATTGCAACTTGCAACCAAAAATTTCCCCATGACTCCCTCAAATTTATCATTATCTGAAAAAATGCTGAGCCAGAACTATCTTATGGTAGAGTTTTGTGTATCTCATGCTATCAATAACTTTCTCAAATAATTATATGGGAAATAAATGCTTATGTTTCCAAAAGTATGGGATTTGTACTTATGGGCTATATTATTATATTTATCTAGCATGATTATTAATAAGAATATAAACATAAAAGGAATTACCAGATGATCCATATCAAGATTTTCACTCAGAAACATGTGCTGATATGCTAAGGGACCAGACTGGTAAGCTAGTGTGGTACTTGGCACTTAGTAAGCATTTAACATATATAAGCTAAATCTGAACCTGTACATTCAGAGGCTATTTTCAACCCTGTCTCTCTCTCTGTCTCTGACTCTGTCTCTGTTTCTCTCTCTATATATATAGACATAGCATATTCGGTTTATGTATGATTATGTATATGCACATATTCAGTGTATGGGTTTGTATCTCTAGCTAGCTAGCTAGCTATTATTAAGGAACCGTTTTCAATCAAAATATGGTCTGAGAGATGAAAGGAAGTTAGAAGAATAGTGATAAAGAAGGAATGAAATTCGAAAAACAAAAACTTAAACATTGTGCAAAACAACTGAATTTCCATTTTCAAAAGGACTTACAGGAAGCAATTTTCCTCCATTAAATTTCTAGGAATACTTAATATTTCAAATATAAGACTCACTTGAGCATCAAATGAACACAAAATCACACTTCAGTTTATTATGCCAATTAAATTGAAAGAATCAAAATGGAAATGAGTAACATTTTTCAATGACCCATATGTCAAAGCCAAAGCCAAAGTCATATCTCTATGAGAAAGACATTCTGACTGATTTTACCATGCCTTCACATAAATAAGGAGGAACTGGTAAACCACAAGACCTTGTTCAGTTGATATAATGTTATAATACTGTGCCACCAGCCAGGATCAAGTCAAATTTAATTTCACCCTTACAGTGTAACTGATAGTTTTCTACAAAGCTTAGTTGAGGATGCTTTGAGAATAAGACTGAGTCCTTGAACTACTGGAAACTGCAGAGATAGTATAACATGATGCAAATGTTTGGGAGAAAATGAAAATCATATATCTAATAAGAGATTAATATCCAGAATATATAAAGAACTCTTACAACTCAACAACAAAATACAACCCTATTCAAAAATGGGCAAAGACATGAATAGACATTTATCCAAAGAAGACAAACAAATGGCCAATAAGCACATAAAAGGATGCTCTACATCACTAATTATTAGGGAAATGCAAATAAAAACTATAATGATATACCACCCCACAGCCATTAAAATGGCTTCTATCTATCTATCTATCTATCTATCTATCTATCTATCTATCTATCTAAAACAAATGTTGGTGAGCATGCAGAGAAGTTGGAACCCTTGTGTACTGTTAATGAGAATGTAAAATGGTAAGCCACCATGGAAAACAGTATATCCTTTCCTTAAAAAATAATTAAAAATAAAATTATGATATGATCCAGCAATTCCACTTCTGAGTATACACCTAAAAGAATTTAAAGAGGTATTTTCACACTCATGTTCATAGTACCATTATTCACAATAGTTCAAACATGAAAGCAACCCAAGTATCCACTGAACAATTAATAGATAAGCAAAATGTGGTATATATTGTCATCTCTCAGTATCCTCAGAGGATTGGTTTCAGGAGGCCCAGTGTATAGCAAAATCTGCATATGCTCAGGTTCCTTGTATAAAATGGTGTAATAAATACATGGTGTAATATCCATGAGTATATCTTTTGCAAATTTTACTGTATATATATAGAGAGAGAGAAAGAGAGAGAGAATATCAAATTAGAATAAAAAAACAAAATTTACAAATTTTAAAAGTTGTTAAATATCATGAATATCACAATCTAAAAAATAACATAATTTGAGGAGACTGAAGCATATAAATCCTCAAAAGAGGTTTTGTTGTTGTTGTTTTTGGGGTTTTTTGTTTGTTTTTTATTTATTTTTTTTTCTTCACAACTATTCCAACACCATAGGACACATGAATTATCATGAAGAGGGAGTTGAAGCCGACAGATGGTGTCTGTTTTAACCTTCTATGGAAAATATATCTTACTTCTGCAAAACTTAATGGATATATGGCCATGTGGACACAGCTAAGTAAAGAGTTTGTACAGATGAGGGTCCAGAAGCTTAATCTTCATGGTTTACAGAGTTAACGTGCCTCAACTTGGGCTTCCCTATTTTGCCCTCCTCACTTGCCTCTCCTCCTCCCGACAGGTAGTGAGTGATAAAAACATGCCAGACATATAAACTATTCCCAAAACTTTGGAATTTATTCAAAACTATGGAATATATTAAAGGATTTAGGTAGAAGAGTTAATGTGTTTGCTTCCTAAACTTCAGAACCTAATCGAGGTAGAATTACATTGCCTTGAATTAAGAGAGGGGAATGTGGGGTCCTGGTTTAGAGACAGTGGCCATGATGTTGGTGAGGAATGGCTATGTTCTGTGTAAATTGGGGGGTAGCACCAACAGGATTAGGTACCAGATAGGAAGTGGAAAGCAGAAAACATTGAAAAATCAAAAAAAGAGTAGCAGAGTTATGGCTTAAGTAACTAATAGGATAATGGTATATAGGATGGTGGATGACTTTAGAAAGGGGTCAGTGTTTTATATAATAAAGTGTGAATGGTTATGTCACCCAAGTGAAGAAAATACAGTTGGTTCTCATTATTCATGGTAGTATGCTCTATGATTTCACCACAGACAATGAATTTGTCAATATTGAACTATTGCCCCTAGGGGAAATACAGGGTTAGATTCCTGCCAGCTTCCAGGCATGTTTTCATCAACCAATCAATATGTAACCTTTTTCTAAAACGTGTGTTTTCCCTGAAACTACATCATAGCCTTTCTGAACTTACGAACACTAGAGAGCATTTCAACACTATTCTTGGAAGTCTTTTTTTTTTCCTTCTTTTTTTTGCGGTACGCAGGCCTCTCACTGTTGTGGCCTCTCCCGTTGCAGAGCACAGGCTCTGGATGCACAGGCTCAGCGGCCATGGCTCACGGGCCCAGCCACTCCGCAGCATGTGGGATCTTCCCAGACCGGGGCACGAACCCATTTCCCCTGCATCGGCAGGCAGACTCTCAACCACTGCACCACCAGGGAAGCCCAGAAGTCATTTTAAACAGAGAAATCACACACACACACAAAAAGCATAAAAATGGGAAAGAAATGACATAAATGGATTTCAAAAAGAACACTCGTTTACAGTATAAGAGCTGCAACAAGAAGAAAGAGCCTTGCCTTCTTTATCTCAACTGGGAAGCTAGGTGTAGGATGAAAACCAAAATTTTTGCTGCTCTGTGCATGTCCACAAATGACCACAAAACTGTCACAAGTATCAATTTGGTGGTTAGAAATAAACTCTAATGACACTGATGAGGATTAACTTCCGATTCAAGTCTAGAGCTGAAAAACTGTCTTGAAAGAAGATATATCTTTGGGAACCATCAAAAACAATGATGGTGTTTCTAATTCTGGAAAGGAAGGAAATCACTTAGAAAAACTAGAGACAAGAAGGCTCAATTCCAAAATCTGAGGAACTCTAATATTTATCCTGAGGAAAGCCAACATTTAGAGTCAGGTAGAGGAAAAGTAGGTAGAACCAACAACAAGCATTAAGATAAAGGAGGGAAGAAAGAGAACGTGGTGCCACAGCAGCTTAGACAAGAGAGAGAAAATGAGATTTGGGTATCTGTATTCAAAACAAGCTGAGGTGCTGATACTGAAAAGGTAAGAGCTCTTCTATTCCAAGAGGAAGTCAGAATGGAGGAAGGATGCATATCAAGAAGATGGTACATTTTTGGCTCCTGTGTTTCTCCTGAAGTCTCAGAGAATGAGGAAAACAGACAATTAGGAAAAACGTGATAAATCCTGTCCTTAGAAAGAATATTTTAAAATAGAATAACTCCTGGACTCCAAAACCAATTCATTCCTCTACTCCTTTTGTTCTTTCCTTTTTTAAAAAAGTAGATTTTTATTAGAGTATAATTGCTTCACAATACTGTGTTCGTTTCTGCTGTACATCAAAGTGACTGAGTCATATGCATACATATGGCCCCATATCCCCTCCCTCTTGAGCCTCCCTCCCATCCTCCCTATCCCACCCCTCTAGGTCATCACAAAGCACGGAGCTGATCTCCTTGTGTTATGCTGCTGCTTCCCACTAGCTAACTATTTTACATTCTGTAGTGTATATATGTCGATGTTACTCTCACTTTGTCCCAGCTTCCACCTCCCCACCATGTGCTCAAGTCCATTCTCTATGTCTACATCTTTATTCCTGCCCTTAAACTAGATTCATCAGTACCATTTTATTTTTTTTTTTTAGATTCCATATATATACGTTAGCATACAGTATTTGTTTTTCTCTTTATGACTTACTTCACTCTGTATGACAGACTCTAGGTCCATCCACCTCACTACAAATAACTCAATTTCATTTCTTTTTATGGCTGAGTAGTATTCCATTGTATATATGTGCCACATCTTCTTTATCCATTCATCTATCAATGGACATTTAGGTTGGTTCCATGTCCTGGTTATTGTAAATAGTGCTGTAATGAACATTGCAGTAACTGTCTCTTTTGAATTATGGTTTTCTCAGGGTATATGCCAAGTAGTGGGATTGCTGAGTCATATGATAGCTCTATGTTTGTTTCTTTAAGGAACCTCCATACTGTTCTCCTAGTGGTTGTATCAATTTACATTCCCACCAACAGTGCAGGAGGGTTCCCTTTTCACCACAGCCTTTCCAGCATTTATTGTTTCTAGATTTTTTGATAATGGCCATTCTGACTGGCATGAGGTGATACCTCATTGTAGTTTTGATGTGCATTTCTCTAATAATTAGTGATGTTGAGCATCTTTTTGTGTTCTTCTTGGCCATCTGTATGTCTTCCTTGTTGAAATGTCTATTTAGGTCTTCTGTCCATTTTTCAATTGGATTACTTTTTTTTATTTTTGATATTGAGCTCCATGAGCTGTTTGTATATTTTGAAGATTAATCTTTTGTCTATTGTTTCATTTACAAATATTTTCTCCTGTTTGAGTGTTGTTTTTTCATCTTCTTTATGGTTTCCTTTGCTGTGCAGAAAATTTTAATTTTAATAAGTCCTATTTGTTTATTTTGTTTTTATTTCTGTTACTCTAAGAGGTGGGTCAAAAAAGATCTTGCTGTAGTTTATGTCAGAGTGTTTTTCCTATGTTTTCCTCTAAGAGTTTTATAGTGTCTGGTCTTACATTTAGTTCTTTAATTCACTTGGAGTTTATTTTTGTGTATGGTGTTACGTATTGTTCTAATTTCATTCTTTTACATGTAGCTGTCCAGTTTTCCCAGCATCATTTATTGAAGAGGCTGTCTTTTCTGCATTTTATGTTCTTGCCTCCTTTGTTGTTAACTAGGTGACCATATGTGTGTGAGTTTATCTCTGGGCATTCTATCCTGAACCACTGATCTATATTTCTGTTTTTGTGCCAATACCATACTGTCTTTATTACTGTAGCTTTGTGGTATAGTTTGAAGTTGGGGAATGTGGTTCCTCCACCTCCATTTTTCTTTCTCAAGATTGCTTTGGCTATTTGGGTTCATGTGTGTTTCCATATGAGTTGTAAAATTTTTTGTTCTAATTCTGTGAAGAATGCCACTGGTAGATTGATAGGGCTTACATTGAATCTGTAGATTGCTTTGGGTAGTATAGTCATTTTCACAATATTGATTCTTCCAATCCAAGAACATTGGTGTATCTCTCCAACTGTTTATGTCATCTTTGATTTCTTTCATTAGTGTTTTATAGTTTTCTGAGTACAATTCGTTCGCCTCCTTAAGCAAGTTTATTCCTAGGTATTTTATTCTTCTTGTTGCTATGATAAATAGGATTGTTTCCTTAATTTCTCTCTCTGATTTTTCATTGTTGGTGTATAGGAATGCCAGATTACAACTGATTATAATCTGGCAAACTACAACTATTTTGGTTGTAATGTTTTCTCTTTCATCACTTTAAGTATATCCTGCCACTCCCTTCTGGCCTGCAGAGTTTCTGCTGAAAAATCACCTGATAACCTTATGGGGATTCCTTTGTATGTTATTTTTTGTTTTTTCCCTTGTTGCTTTTTTTTTTTTTTTTTTTTTTTTTTTTTTTTTTTTTTTTGCTGTACACGGGCCTCTCACTGTTGTGGCCTCCCCCATTGCGGAGCACAGGCTCCGGACGCACAGGCCCAGTGGCCATGGCTCACGGGCCCAGCCTCTCTGCGGCACGTGGGATCCTCCCAGACCGGGGCACGAACCCGTATCCCCTGCATCAGCAGGCGGACTCTCAACCACTGCGCCACCAGGGAAGCCCCCTTGTTGCTTTTAATATTTTTTCTTTGAATTTAATTTTTGTTAGTTTGATTAATATGTGTCTTTTTCCTCGGGTTTATCCTGTATGGGACTCTCTGCCTTTCCTGGACTTTTGTGACTATTTCCTTTCCCATGTTAGGGAAGTTTTTGACTATAATCTCTTCAAATATTTTCTCAGACCCTTTCTTTTTCTTAGACCCCTATAATTTGAATGTTGGTGTGTTTAGTGTTGTGGCAGAGCCCTCTTAGGCTGTCTTCATTCTTTTCATTCTTTTTTCTTTATTCTGATCCTTGGCAGTTATTTCCACGATTTTGTCTTCTAGCTCACTTATTTGCTCTTCTGCCTCAGTTATTCTGTTTTTGATTCCTTCTAGTATATTTCTCATTTCAATTATTGTGTTGTTCATCTCTGTTTGTTCTTTAGTTCTTCTAGATGTTTGTTAAACATTTCTTGTATTTTCTCAATCCATACCTCCATTCTATTTCTGAGATTCTGGATAATCTTTCCTATCATTACTCTGAATTCTTTTTCAGGTAGATTGTCTATTTCCTCTTCATTAATTTGATCTTATAGGTTTTTACCTTGCTCCTTCAACTGTGGCATATTTTTCTGACATCTCATTTTTTTTTTCTTTTTTCTTTTTTTTTTTTTTATGAGTGAGATTTTGTTCCTGTCTTACTGGTTGTTTGGCCTAAGGCTTCCAACACTGGAGTTTGTAGGCTGTTGGGTAGAGCTGGGTCTTGTTGCTGAGATGAGGACCTCCATGAGACCTCACACCAATGAATGTTCCCTGTGGTCTGAGTTTCTCTGTTAGTCCAGTGGTTTGGACTCAGAGCTCTCACTGCAGGAGCTTTGGCCCAACCCCCAGCTCATGAACCAAGCCATGTGGGGTAGCAAAAAGAAAAAAAAAAGAGAGAGAGAGAACAATAACAAAATAAAAACTAAAATTAGACTAGGAAACTAACAGATATGTTAGAAAGAATATAAAAATAAAAATATAGGTGAATCAACAACCAGAAGGTAAGCAGTACCACAATAGTAAAAAAGAGGAGGAGGGGAAAGAAAAAAAAATAGTGGGGGAAAAGGCCTTGGCTGTGGAGTGCAGGACCTAAGCAAGGGTGAGGTTTGGGTGGTGGGCAGGGCCAATGCTCAGGACTTACAGGGCTGGAAAAAGCCCTGGGAGCTCTGGGCGATGGGGGCTTAGGCTCAAGGAACAGAAGGGGCTCAGGTGTGCCTCCCACCCTGGTCTCAGAGGTTTGGGGACCTCAACTGGGAGCCCAGCAGGTTTCCTGGGCACAAGTGGGCAGGGCATATGCCCTCAGCTCCTCTCCTACTCCTTCCGGAGTGCCCTTCCTGCCTGCCTTTCCTGATCTCCCTGGACCCAGGGGCACTGATCCTATCTGGTGTCTAATTCTCCTCCCCTCTCAGTCCCCCCATATCCTACTGGTTCACTTGGGGGTTCCTCCCATCTCCTTGGGCATCAGGGTGCCCCACCAGTGGCCAGCAGGTGCTCTAGATGTGGGGAGATGCTAACTCAGCATCTTTCCACACTGCCATCTTCTCTTTTTGTTCTTTTCTAATTTCCTAACAACTCCTTCCTCTACTTACTACATAGATTTATATGAAAATATTAAAAGAAATAATACAGAGAGGAGGGTCAAATTCAAGGGTTTACACACAGTAGATGTTCAATAAAATGTTAGCTTCTGTTCTTCATTCCTTTTATTTGTTCTTTTCTAACATAATGTGCTTCCTTCCTTCCATTCTTCCTTATTTTCTGGCTTCCTTTTTTTCAATCACTTATCACCTCTTTTCCCAAGAAGTAGAATATTTCTCTCCTGTGCTCCAGCCCATTCTGAATCTGGGATCTTTTTTTTTTTTTTTTTTTTTTTTTTGCGGTACATGGGCCTCTCACTGTTGTGGCCTCTCCCATTGTGGAGTACAGGCTCTGGACATGCAGGCTCAGCGGCCATGGCTCATGGGCCTAGCTGCTTCATGGCATGTGAGATCTTCCTGGACGGGGGCACGAACCTGTGTCCCCTGCATCAGCAGGCAGACTCTCAACCACTGCACCACCAGGGAAGCCCGAATCTGGGATCTTAACACTTATTTTATCCAAAAAGACAACCGGCTTGTTTATAACTCTAAAACTGCTGATTTTGGAATTCTTTCCATGAAACTCCATTTGTTTATCAGGACCCTCTCCACTACTTCTCTTGTAAGAGAGTAGAAAAAAAGGGACACAGGCTACTATATCTGTGTCTTCCATGTAGTGTGTTCTGTGTGTTGTACCAAACTCCCACATACACATCACCCCCTCAATTTCACCCAAAGAAACTCTACTCCTCTAAATATATGGTTCACTCTAAAAAGTTTCATATATCCTGATATTTCCTAGTCTTTTTTGTCTGACTTTTGTCAAAGATGTTGATGTTTTTCCCATGATTAGGCTGGGGTTATGATCTTTTGGAAGAAGACCACAGAGGTGAAACGCCATTCTCATCACATCTTATCAAGGGTACATACTATAAACTTGACTTACAACTGTGGCTACTGATCTTGATCACCTGCCTGAGGTAGTGTTTATCAGTTGTGTATGTTTGTCTGTTATGTTTCCTTTCCTTGAGGGCAGGATACCTGCATCAATTATTTGGAATTCTTCTTCATGAGGAATATGTTCCTTCTCTCCCATTTTTTTATTTATGCAATCATTTATTTATATCAGAATGGATTCATGGGTATTTATTTTAAACTTTGGGTTATAATCCAATGTTACTTTATTTTGTTGTTCAGTTTTTTCCATGAAAAGGTGAAAATAGTTTTTAATATATCTTTTCTGATAACAGACAGAAACAGATACAAAATTGCTAAAGATTTAGAAGATTTGAATAAGTTTAACAAATTTGTATAATTCACGTATATAGAACTTTGCACCCAACAATTAGAAAATACACATTATTATCAGGAATGTATAAAACATTTACAAAAAGTTTCCTATGGAATGAGTGGTAATGCAAATCTCTACAATTTCAAGAAACTAAAATAATCCAGTTTATATTTTCTGACCACAGTGTGAAATTAAGCTAGTAATTAAGAGGAAACAGTAGCAAAAACAGATAGCCAGAAAAATTACTAAACATTTTGAAGTTAAGCAAAATGACTCTCAATAAACAAAAAATAAATTACCTGTTTCTTAAATGTGGGTTGTACATAGAGATTTTCTCCCAAAGAGTTAAGTCTGAAAAAGACAGGGTGAGTAACTTTACAGTGGAAAAACCTGATGATACTACATTGGTCAGGTGATCAAGTTCAATATCAACAGTTATAAATCATGCTGATGGCTTATTCCCCGATATGATGAGATGGCATTTTACTTCTGTGATCTTCCTCTCCAAAATTACTAACCCCACTTTAATTATAAGAAAAATATCAGGAAAATTCCAATAAAAGTTCATCCTATAATATGCATACCCAATACTCTTCATAACTGCCAAGGTTACCCCAAACATGGGGAGCTTGAGAAACTCTGCCACCTGAGAGAAATCTAAGGAAGTATGATGACTAAATGTCTGGAATCCTGAATTGGATCTTGGAACAGTAAAAGAAGACAAAGTAAAAACTAAGGCAATCTGAAAAAAGTATTGATTTGACTTAAAAATTACATATTGATACTAGTTCATTAACTGTACCAAGTTTTTCATAATAATGTAAAATTTTAATAATAGGGAACTATGTATATGTGTGTTTGTGTGGGGGTAGGTATGAGAATTCTCTCTATTATCTACTCAATTTTTGGTAAATATAAAACTATTCTAAAATATAAAGTATGTTTTTATAAAATAAATTGCAGTGGAAAATAAATATTTTAACTGAATAAAATTGAACTAAGATGTATATTTAAGGGGATGAAGATAAAAGATTAATGGGTCAGTGGAAATTTCTAGGCTTAAATATATACACTCCCAACATGTGGAAAATTAATGGTAGGTGTCCACCTGAAGACAAAAGAAAACAAAATAAATCTAAACAGGTAAGAAAAAAATATCAAGCAGAAATAAATAAAATAGGAAAAACCTTTCAAAAGATAAATTAACAATCTCAAAGGGTAGTCCTTTGAAATGTCTTTATACAAGCATGAAAAAGAAAAAGAAGTCACAGATTAATAATATCAAAAATAAGATGGGATATAAAAACAGATTATAGAGCTTAAAAATATTAGAGCAAATTTTCAAAAATGCTATTCCAGTTAAAGTGGAAATTTACATGATATATATAAATTCCTTGAAAAATCACTTACTAAACCTGATAAAAGAATAAGCAAACATTCTGAAAAAATTACTAAATTGAATTTTAAATAAAATAATAGTACACATCTGAAAAAGAAAACCCACTCTCAGAATATCTAGAGAGGAATTAACACAAAATTTGCACAGAATTTTTCAGAAATCTCTTGTCAAGAAAAAAATATTATCTGTAGTGTGAAAAATTTCTAGGAATGCTTGTAATGCTCACCTTCTTGAGATTCTATGCCCCCAATTCCCAGCACCTGTGAAAGTGATGAGCTATCACTACTGTGATTGTGTTATATGACACAGCTTATCTAAGAAAAGGGAGAATATCTAAGTAAGCCTAGTCTAATCATATGTGCCCTTCAAAGCAGTTATATTACTCAGGCTAGTGGCAGAACAGGAAGGTAGAAGAAAGTAGAAGTACAAAGCAGAAATGGAAGTCAGAGAGATGAGAAGTGTGAGAACAACTTAACACACTGTTCTTTGGTTTGAAGATGAAGCAGTCATATGAGAAGGAATTGTGGGGAGGAAGGGAAGTTGGTCTTAAGCTGAAACAGACCCGTGACTGACAGGCAGGGAAGAAGGAGGATCTCAACTCTATACCATCCAACTGCCTGAATGAACTTGGAAGTTTTCCTCCCCAGAACCTCTAGAAAGGAACATAGACCTGACAGCATCTTGATTTTGGCTTTATAAGATCCTAAGCAGACGCTCCAGTTATGTTGTGCTCACACTCTTCACCGATGGAAACTGTGCAATAATCAATCAATGTAAGTCAACATGTTGACATAATACAGAACAAAAACCAGGTGATAATCCTGATGTATTCCTATTATCATAGCTTCTATGCCACATTTTATCGAAGGTTCTGACTAGTCTAATAAGCTGACAAAGCTAAATAGTGGTACAAGGACTGCAACAAGAAATGAAACTTGCTTCATTCACAGATGATGTAATTATTTATGTAGATGATTGAAAATGATCTATGCATAAGCTATTAAAATTAGTAAGTGATTTTTAGTAAAGTTGCCAAAAAGTCCACATACAAAACTCCTTGTTGTGCTATAACAACAACCAAATAGTAGAAAAAGAAATGAAAAATAAGCTGTCATGTATAATGACATCTATGATTGTTAAATACCAAAGAACAGATATAAAGGAGGTGTGAAAGACCTCAGTACAGTATGTAAGACATGACTGAGATAACTTCAAAAGACATACATAAATGAGAAATTATACTCAGTTCATGTATTAGAAGATTCAACATTATAACAATGTCAAATCCACATCTGGTCTATGCATTAAACACTATCCCAATAAAAATTTTAGCCAGTGTGTGTGTTTAGGAGTGTAGGTATGTATTGTAAATTGACAAGATAAACAAAATACCCAAAACACGTATGCAAAAACAAGTAAGATTACCTGACTTGCACTTATAGAAACAAGGATTATTACAAAGCTATTTTAATTAACAGATTATTATATTGCAAAAATATGAGCAAATAAATTAAAAGACCAGTTAGAGAGTCCTAAAAAATACCCAAACATATGAACACTTGATTTATGATAAAGTTGCTGTTGCATTGAAATAGGGTATTCTTTTAATGCTGTTTTGAATGTTCATAGGGGAACATTATTAATCTGTATTTCACCTGATTCTCCATAAATAATTCTAAATAAGTTGGAGATAATAATGGGAAAAGTACAAAAACAATTTTTTACAAGATAACATAAGTTCATATCTTCATAATTTAGGCAAATGAAAATCTTAAATCAAAAAGGCACTCATCATTAATCAAAATATTGTTGTTATATAGTACTAATATTAAGAGGAGCTATTATTGAAGACACCACTGAGAGAGAGAAAAGTCACACCCTTGAGTAGGAAACTATGTCTTTAGTACCTAAAGTACAAGTAGGTCTTGTATGCACAATTTAGAAATAATATTTTATAAAATAAGAAGGCAACTACTATATTTTGGAAGATGCACTTTGTACTTTGTCCTATTTCTCTCTCAACTACTACTAAAATCTTGGTGTCTCTCTCTCTCTCTATGCACACACACACACACACACACACACAAACACACAAAGACTCTCAAAGGTGAAGGAAAGAAGGCAGGCTGACTAGAGACCTCAGGGCTGGAGAAATGATTGGGTTATGAGCTCCCTGGGTTTTCTTTTTACTTCATATATTCCAGACTTGGAGCAGACAAAGTTGGCAATGATGCAGGGTGAGGAGGGTGGGGAGTGGGGAGGAAAGCCACCAAAAAGCCTGCATTCTCTAGACAAAGTACCAGGAAAAAGGGCAACCTACTTAGACAGAAAACTTATAGACATATCTGCGGTAATCCAGTTAAATGCCACAGAAAACACTCCCAGCAGCCATCAAAGACCAAGTGGTGAGTATAGGCTACTCCCACCCTCACAAGATTGTAACAGATACCCCAGCTCTCACCCTCCTGTACCCTCTGGGGGTGCCAGAGGACTTACTATGGAGATGGGAGTTTCTTCCTCACTAGGAAGTAATGGAAATCCTAACATCTGTCTACCTCCCACCAAAAGTGTCAGTGGGACAATTCTGGGAGCACTGGCTTCTATCCCCATCTAGCAGTAATAAGGTGACTGCCCCCCTCTCTTACTAGGTGGTATCAGAGGAGACCTAAGGGAGAGTCAGGAATTTCAATACTTCCTGGGGGAATTAATCCGCCTTCTTTCCTCACCATCATGGTGTCAAAGGATCTCATGCGGGGAGTACTCACACCTCTCTCACCTTTGGGAGTCTCATGGGAGGTGTACACAGGAGCTGGAACTCACAACCCTATCGAGGACTTAACTGAGGCCAAGTGGGGAACATGGAACTCTGCATTCTACCCCCACTTAGCAGAAGTCAAACAGTACCTTCCCTTCTTTTGAAGGAGCAGCATCAGAGGAACCCAGCTAAAATAGAAGGATTAAGTAAGATCTAGTGGCTCATAATATACTTACCAATATATCCATCTTCCAGAAGAAGATTGTCCATGATACCAAGAACCAGGGAGATCTCAAACTGAATGAGAAAAGACAATAGTTGACAACACTGAGATGACAGGAATGTTACAATTATCTGACAAAGATTTTAAAGCAATAATCATAAATAATGTTTCAATGATAAATTGCTTGCACCTTTGAAACCAATAATAAAAATATAATCTCTACAAAGAAAGAGGAGACATAAAGAAGACTCAAATGGAAATTTTAATAGAGAAAAATGCAAAAAAGAAAATAAGATTCTCAGTGGGTGGGCACAAGAAGAGAATGGAGGGGACAGAGGAAAATATCAGTGATTTTGAAGATGGAAAATTGTCACAGGCCAATTTGAACGGACCTGTATTACTGTAATAAGTGATCTAACACTCATGTCACTGGAATCCCTGAAGGAGGAGAGAAAGTGAGTAAGATTGAAAAAGTACCCAAAGAAATAATCTGAAAACTTTCCAAATCTGGGAAAGAGCAAAAGCCTATAGATTTAAGAAACTATATGAATTCAAAATAGCATAATCCCAAATAAATTCACATGAAAACACATCATAGTTGTAGGTTTAACTAAAAGCAAATAAAATTAAAAAAAAAACAACTTAAAAGCATTGAGAGAGAAATTATGTTACTTACAATGGAAAATTCATTTAAATGGCAATGGATTTTTCATCCAAAACCGTGGAGGTCAGAAGAAAATGCCACAGTATTTTTCAGATGCTGAAAGAAAATAACTTTTCACCCAGAATAATGAATGCAGTGAAAATAACCTTCAGGAATGAATGGAAAACCTTGGCATTCTCAGGTGAAGGAAAATTGAGAGAATTTGTGGTCAGCAGACCTATTCTAAATAATAGTTAAAGGAAGTTGTCTAAACAGAAATAAAATGATAAAAGCAGGAAAGGTGGAAGATCAGGAAGGAAATAAATAATGAAAGTTATAGAATGAAATGAAGTCTCTAGATAGATAGATAATCTCCTACTATATACTATATAATGTATACCCTACTATATAGAATTACAGTACTATAAACCATAGTTTGAATTTAGTCAAAAACTGTTATTGTATTCCTACATCCACAGCATGATTCATTGGTCCACATCCCCGTTTTTTCCATCCTTAAAGAGATAGTTTTTAAAAATATGTCATTATGAAGTTAGATTACAATGAAAACACCCAAATCCAAAAGAATTAGGCAACACATTGCTTTCATACCAGTACCAGTGCTTTCTGCAAATCATCTTTGAAAAGGGATCCAGGTCATTTCTTGGTAATTACATAAGCTTCTCCCTCTGTCTTTCTGTCTCACACACACAAACACACACACATACACAATTTAAGTGGTCAGAGTATTTCAGTATTACTTATTTTTGTGTTTTAATGTGCACTGTACTTTTATTCCCTGAAGGTAAGAACTCTGAATGCACTGGATCATTCCTGTAACAGAAGGGCTTTTACAAATTAAATATATAAATTGTATATGCCAGATGGTATTGAATAGAAGGTGTGACTCTTATGTCAAATCTAAATTAAAAAAAAAAACTTAACAGTATGGAGGCTCCTTAGAAAACTAAAAATAGAACTCCCATATGACCCAGCAATCCCACTCCTGGGCATATACCCTGAGAAAAACATAATTCAAAAAGAGTCATGTACTACAATGCTCATTGCAGCTCTATTTACAATAACCAGGACATGGAAGCAACCTCAGTGTCCATCGACAGATGAATGGATAAAGAAGATGTGGCACATATATACAATGGAATACTACTCAGCCATAAAAAGGAACAAAAATGGGTCATTTGTAGAGATGTGGATGGACCTAGAGTTTGTCATACAGAGTGAAGTCAGTCAGAAAGAGAAAAACAAATACAGTATGTTAACACATATATATGGAATCTAAAACAAACAAACAAAAAAAAATGTGGTTCTGAAGAATCTAGAGGCAGGAAAGGAATAAAGATGCAGACGTAGAGAATGGACTTGAGGACACAGGGAGGGGGAAGGGTAAGCTGGGATGAAGTGAGAGAGTGGCTTGGACATATAGATACTACCGAATGTAAAATAGATAGCTAGTGGGAAGCAGCCACAAAGCACAGGTAGATCAGCTCTGTGCTTTGTGTCCACCTAGAGGGGTGGGATAGGGAGGGTTGGAGGGAGACGCAAGAGGGAGGAGATATGGGGATATATGTATAAGTATAGCTGATTCACTTAGTTATACAGCAGAAACTAACATACCATTGTAAAGCAATTATACTCCAGTAAAGATGTTAAAAAAAAACAAGAATACTTAACCTTTTGGGGGATCCTGAATATAATTTTAATATTTTAGGTCAAGGAGTAAAAGCTGGCAAAAAGGTCAAGAAAATAAGATGCATTTGTTAAATCAGTTGTATGCGAACTCAGGGACCTGCTTCTCTCAAGGGTGTAATGGGCAGAATGGATGCTCTTGAGCACAGCACAATTAGTTTTAAACACAAACATTTAAGAGGAAAAAGTCAAATGTATGTCAATATTATGGCAATATATTTGACTGACATTTTCTGCTTCTTCTGGAAAAAGTGAGTCAACAGAGAATAATAAAGCAACAAGGCACATGCTTAATATATGAGTTAAAAAATCAAACATTTATGAGTTTTATGGTCTTTCTGTGAAAAGACTGTACATCAGGATGATACTAGAAAGTAAAACAAATGACTTGTAGGAACTGAATTAAAATATGATAGTACATTTTAAAATGTTTTGGTACTGTGCTTACTTGTTTGATAGCTCAGTTCACAAGTGTCTCTTCAGCTGTCTCTCCCTCTCCCTTCCCCTCTCTCCATCCCTCTCTCTCTCTCTCCCCCTCTCCCTCTCTCTCTCTCTCCTTTTCTCTCACCCTCTCTCCCCTCTCTCCCTCCCTCTGTCTCCCTCTCTTTCTCTCTCTCTCTGTTTCTATCTCTGTCTCTGTCTCTCTGTCTCTCTGTCTCTATGTCTTTATCCCTCTGTCTCCCACTCTCACATACAAACACAAAATAAATAATTTTCCAGATTCAAATAATCTTATGAAAGATTAATGGTATATTTTAAAACTTATCTGAATATGTCAGATTTTTGTAGACCATTTAAAAATGAATTTATCCTGGAGAAATACCCATGCAAACAGGTTGGAAGAGCAAGGCAAACTCTGAAAGGGCATGTTAATAAACTCATGAACAATGGCCTTGATGATTACTTAATTTCAACATGAGGTCAATGGCAACATCTTCTGATACTTTGTGCACATACAAAGATTGGTTTGAGAAAAAGGATTTAGAAAAAGAGGTTCAACCATTGAAAAGTTTGTGGAGGGGGAAGAAGAGGAAATATCAGGTACACCCAGGTAGCCATCAAGAGGAAACTGCAGACCTGGAAGGTCCCAAAACCCCCAAAACCCCCCAAAACAAAACAAACAAGAACATGGAGGCTGAAACACAGAGGGTCTCCCTGATGGCTCAGCACGGCTTGAGCTGACCCCACAAGCAGCCATGAAGCAGCACTTTGAGTATGATGGTCAAGAGGAGGCAACATGATTTTCTATGCTTTGGGTGTTAGTTTTAGTAGTATTTTGGTATGTAAAATAGTATTCAGTATAAAGAAAACCTTTGACTTTGGTATTTTGAAGACATTTCTCCTTAAATTTTTCACTTTAAATCTCTTTCTGGTTGTGCTCTTATTCATTGTTTCCCTTAGATTCCCTAGATAATAATAACATCTGGAAGTATGACAGCTCTAACTTTTAATTTTCAGTATGTATGTCTCATATATTTTTACTTCCTTCAGTGCTCTGGTTGTTGACTCATAGGTGTATTAGCAGACCTCATTACCCTCTTCCTTACTTTAATAAGAAGTGTCTTAATATTTCATCACCAATAATTTTTTTCTTTTGGTTAACTATCTTTAATAGATTAAGAGTGATTCTTTAATAATTATTTTCTATGAATACTGGGTTTGGGAACTTAGTTTGGAATTATGTATTATAATCATTATGATTTGTTTAACTACCTATTTTATTTTATTGATATTTCCCTGTAATGTATTAATACAGTGGTTTTCATTAATTTTTTCTCTAACATTGAATATCCTGGTGACTCAGGAAAAACTAGGATGGCTTGTCCAAGGACTTCATCTGATATTCTCTGGTTTCAATTTGCCAAGGTTTTATTAACATTGATATTGATGATATCACAATAATAGGTGTCCAGAATTATCTTACATATTTCCTTCCTACACTGGGAATTAGTGCTACATTGTTCTTAGAAAATGATTTAGTTAGTTGTGCATTTGTTTCTAGGCTCTGAAACAGGATATGTAACATGCATATTTTCTGTTTCCTGATGCCAGAATAGAACATGAGAAGTAAAACTTATTGGGGAGAGGCTGGTACACATGTATGTGCTTCTGTGTGTGTAAAATAGAAGTACAGAACATTCACTGAAATTTATTT
This sequence comes from Mesoplodon densirostris, assembly GCF_025265405.1. NCBI lineage: Eukaryota > Metazoa > Chordata > Mammalia > Artiodactyla > Ziphiidae > Mesoplodon > Mesoplodon densirostris. Next base: position 105,712,275 of record NC_082668.1, on the reverse strand, counting down.
TATCAGCCTGACAAGATTTTATACTTCCTCAGGAAAAAAAAAAAAAGTTTTGTGTACAGTCTAGTTTATCAATTATTATCATAAGCATCTAAGAAATGACAGTTTAAATATGCTCTATTTTTTTATTATTTAAGAAAGAATTTATATGTTTAATGTATTACTCCTACTTATTTGTACCTTTTGTCTTTTTTACCTTTTTCTGAACTTGTAAAATATATAGTCATATTGCACTTATCAAATCTACTATTTTCTTAATCTTTGCTTTTTACTTAAAAGAATTTATTCTTACCCTTTTAGTTACTTTTATTATTTAATGATGTAACTTTTACAGTTGAAGCTTAATTTACATTTTTTCCATTTTTCTGGATTTTTATTGTAAATATTTGAGGTTATAAGTTTTTCCTGATTATGTTTTTGTTGTATATGGAGGGATTTGTATTTAATATATATATATATTTTTTAACGTTATGTGGGCCTCTCACTGCTGTGGCCTCTCCCGTTGCAGAGCAGAGGCTCTGGACGCACAGGCTCAGAGGCCATGGCTCACAGGCCCATCTGCTCCGTGGCACGTGGAATCTTCCCAGACTGGGGCACGAACCCATGTCCCCTGCATCGGCAGGCAGACTCTCAACCACTGCGCCACCAGGGAAGTCCTGTATTTAATACTTTTATCATCATTTATTTATGAATGCTTTGTAGTGCCAAGAGTTCTTTAGAAAGATATTGCATAATTTTTTAGGTTTACAGATTTTTTTCCCTTTATTTTCTATTTATTTCTAATTTGAATGCATTCTGATCAGTGATTTTGGATTTGAGTTCTATTTTTTTTTTGAAAACCTTATTGGTATTACAACAAACTTGTTAATATTTGTTGTGGGTGTTTTTGGCTGTTCCATGTATGTTTGAAATGATACATAGTTTCTATTTGATCAGTGCAAATATTTACATGTGATTAAGCTTATTAGCAGTGTTAAATCCTTTCTATTCTTTTGGCCATGGCTCTTCTCAGAGCCCGTGTTGTTTCTTATCTAATAATAGTTAAGTTACTTGGACTATGTAAAAGAAAATCAATTAATATAGACCAAATGTTTATTTGTTAGAGACCTCCCACCAAATTTTTAGATTTATATAAAGCTGACAGATTATCATTAAATGGCCATTATTCTCTCTTCTTGTCTGAGTCCTTAGTCTTTCAATAAGGAAAGGACAACTTTTGCTCTTTTCTGTCATTGATCATGGCAAAAATTGCTGGTTATCAACTCCAGGACAATTTACTCCAATGGTTAATAATCTATTATAATGATACTAGGTTGTATTATGATCTGCAACGTTTTTGAACCAAGAAGCATTTCTCTAAGACCAGTATGGAGGCTGGTCCCATAATTCAATAATTCAAGCTAAGCAGAAAATGGCACATATGCTTCTTGTCTTTTAAAGATCAGTTTGTTTCTAAACTCCAATGTTCTTTCTTTTTTTAATAGAGAATGTAGAATGAATAACAAGAATATAAAAATGCACTAAGAGTTGATTTCCAAGGGGTTGTTGAACTTTCTTTTTCTTTCCTTTGTTATTCTTTACAAAAGGGAGAGAGATTTTGTGGTCTGTAAATTCTCCGAAGACAGTGATTTTTTTTTTCTACTTTCTTATCCCCAGCAGTGAACCTGTTCCACACAGTTTTAAAAAATGTGGATGAATTAATGGATGAGTGAAAAAATGACTATGTTAAGCATCTGTCAAGAGGCAAAGAAACATCAACGCACTTCCAGAACTTTCTAGCTGTGGTGGGATTGCAATATTCACAATCACAATTAATCTATTATTTACTACATGGTCATATTAAAGATTTTTGTTTACCAGACAGAAAAATAAGGTCCTTCAAAATATGCTTTCAAGAGTCAGTCTATGAATAACTCTTTTATATTCTTTCCTGTCAGAAACATATGCCTTGCTTTCACTTTCAGGACATCACTAGGCTGTTTCCAGCATAGCTGCTTGATGAGGAGCTGAGAACTATGTTCCTACCCATTGATATATCTTTCTGCTTCTTAACATGTTCCTTGACTTGTTTCCTTTTGGTTGAGAAACTTCTCCCTGTGCTTCTTAATTGTTTATCATTTCAAGGCACTATTTGCTGGTCTTTGAGTTCCCAGCAGAGAATATATGCGTAACAGCAGCAATTTGTTGAAATCTTGAGACCTAACAGGTAGATATTACAGACCACACTGTTTCTCACACAGTGAGATATTTTAGCTACTTTTCTGATATTTAATTGAGAAATATCTTCTTTCCAACTGTCTAAAGTAAACAAAATTGCAACATCAAATAATTAGAATAGGCTTCCAAGACTTGGATAATTAATGTTATAGAGCTGAGAGGATAAATGAAAGGAAAGTGTAGATATTTAAATAGGCAACTTTATGTTTTGAGTATTATGCATCTTTGCCAGATGTTCAGTTGCCTCTCTTCCAAGTCAGAGGTCCATGAACAGCAGAATTTTAGAGGCTGCAGAAACAATGGAGATTTAACTATTGGCTTGGCCAAAAAGTTCGTTCTGGTTTTTGGACAGATGTTACAGAAAAACCCGAACAAAATTTTTGGCCAACCCAATACATTAAAAAGTCAAAATGGAAAAGCAGTGGAGTTTATCCTGTTCACAGTCAAGCTCTCTTATTCTGTGCTTGTCCTTCTCCTGGGGATCAGTATTCTTTTGCAGTCTGTAAAGTTATCAACAAGTTGTTATTACCTTAATAATAATAAATATAGCTTGTTGATTGCCCAAGATTTAGTTACAAGAATTCTGAAAAGTGTGCACTATTTTTTCACACAGGAAGAAAGAGAGGCACAAAGCAGTTAAAGAAGTAGCCTTAGGCTACACAATTCCTAATTAGTGCAGCTTCCGTGGCCCTTTTATGGTGGTTATTCTCTCAGAGGGAAAAGTTTCTTAAGTTTTATATTTGAGTATAAAACCAAATCTTTGCTTTCATCTTGAAAATTATTCTGTGGGATATTCTCTGTGCTCCTAAACACACAAGAGCATTTGGTCCTACATCCTCTGCTGCCCATACATGGCAACCCCTCTCTCTTGTGTGTATTGGCTTAATCAGGTGTCCTGATTGTATGACAGAGCTAAATGGGTTTCCTGCCAGGGCTGTCTCTATGTTACTGAACTCAGGTTCAGCTGCTCCCTGATGAAAAGCCAGTAATCAAAGGGCAAGTGTTGGTAGAGAAGAAAGGTAGTTTATTCAGAAAATCCAACAATCTGGGGAGAAGGTAGACTCATGTCCAGATACCAACTCTGAAGATTTTGCTCAGCCACAACAATTTAAAAGGAAAAAGTGGTAGCCATCTCAGTTAATCATTGAGATAGGAGGTCAGATTCTTCATCATTTTTCCATTGCGTGCAGACCTGCTGACTTCTCCTGATGTTCTTTTGGATGCTGTCTTGCCCATGTGGTCCGCCTGTGTCTGTGGGGTCCGCCTGCAGATTTATTCAGGGGAAACTAGGAGTAGAGAGTCATTCATTCTTTAACTACTTAATTCTTCATTCTTACTCCTTTTAATCCAAAAAAGGAGTCAACTGGTTAAGTAAGGCATTGTGTACATTTAGTAGAGCATAAGTCAGGAATTAGGTTAAATGTTGCATGGTGATCTCATTTTTATAATTAAGGTTTAAGGGGAACAAAAATAGACAAACAGGAAGAGGCAAAAGAGCTGCTAATATGTGTCTGGGCAAAGCATGGAAGAACCACTATAGGCATGAGTTGTTCGGTAAATATTTTAGAGATAGTACCATTTATTGAGTTTTTCTTTTCTTTTCTTATCATTTTAACCCAAGATTTGGAGTTAGAGACACACAATTGGAAAAGAATTAGTCAAATCTACCATGAGATTACAATTACAGAGTCAGGGCTCCTTAGGGAGCTGCTCAAGCTGGGCCATAAGAAAGCCTCACAGCTTCCCATTGATGAAAACCAAGAGGAAAATAGACCCATTTTCAAATGTTTAGGACTGTTAGGATAAAAAAAAAAAAACACTATCCCTGAAACTCAGCTCTGAGGGACCTTCTGGGCACATGCAGTTAATAGAATGTTTTCTATTTGTATAAGATTTTTGCTATGCAACTTTTTTTTTTTCCGGTATGCGGGCCTCTCACTATTGTGGCCTCTCCCATTGTGGAGCATAGGCTCTGGACATGCAGGCTCAGCGGCCATGGCTCAAGAGCTCAGCCACGCCGCGGCATGTGGGATCTTCCTGGACTGGGGCACGAACCCGTGTCCCCTGCAACGGCAGGCGGCCTCTCAACCACTGCTCCACAAGGGAAGCCCTGTTATGCATTTTTGATATGATAATATTATAACCTACATTAATACAGTACAGTGATTAAGATCAAGGCTCTATGAATGCTTACTTTCTTTTTTCTTTCTTTCTTCACTTTTTTCTAAGTTTAAAAATATGATTTTCAATGATTAAGTATTGTCTAGTACCTGGAAAATCTATTTTATATACTTTTACTTTCTATTTTTTCTTCTGGCGTTTAATAAATGAGTTGTTATAAGTAACTGTGGGCTGTAGATAAAATCTTTTAACAGATTAAAAATAATCATCCAACACACTCAACTTATACCTTAACCAACCCAAATCAAACTTTCATGCAGTTAAACTAATTCACTGCATTCTGGTAACTTTTTGATATGAAGGAAGGCTCAGAGAGTCAAACACCATCATGGATTAGAATAATTTTTATCTAGTGTTCACCACAAAGCTTAGATGTCATAGTCTGCTCAAGATAATATAGAGCAGTACCATCCAATAGAAATAAAATGCAAGCCACATTTAAATTAAAAATTTTTGAATAGCCACATAAAAAAAGGTAAACTGAAACAGATAAAACTAAGGGTAATACCATATTTTGTTTAATCCAAAATATCAAAAGAATTATTGTTTCAACAGTAATTCAATATAAAATTACTAATGAGATTTTTTTTTCCTTTTTTACTTATGTAGGATTCAGAACATGGTGTGTAATACACACGTACAGTACAGCACATTTCAGTTTGGACTAAGGACACTTCAGAGGCTCCATAGTCACAGGTGGTGTGTGGTTACCACACAGGGCCACACAGATCTAGAGGATATATATTTCTGTTCTTAGGGAGGACTCACAGGAATTAGCTATCTTGCTGAGGTACAAGTAAAGGAAACTTATTTTTCTGAATATTTTTTCCAGCCCATGGTACAGATGTACATGGTCTCACTGTGCATGAGTAGCTCCCATGCGACTCACCTTCACAAGTCTGACATCACCTGAACTGGGCTCTGCTGTGTCCCACTAGGCAGAGACCATATGCTGTGACAATGCCGAAGTGTTCAAAGACTTCCTGAATGTAAACTCTCAATCCCTGCCTTTGTCTCCTAGCTGATCAGTATCAAGTAGATCCAGAACTCCCTGTGATGTGGGGACCACTCTCTGAGTAACACTGCTCTATCAGAATCCCAGAAGTTGAGACTTATAAAGAGAAACATTTTTAGATCAGAAAAATATCCATTACAGAAATATGCTAATTATAAAAATAGTCCCACTCAATCTTACATCATCAATATCTCTCCTGTCCATCACATCAGTAAACTTGTTGGAATATACTAATTATTAAATGCTGCAAAATCATGTAATATGATACCATGTAGATAGAGAGCAAATTACATCAAAGTTTATGTAGCAAATTCACAGAAATGTTGAAGCATGTAACATTTAAAAATTAAAGTTAATATAGATGGTTCAAGGGATAATTAATTAACTATTGAAGAATTAAGAGATATTTTTCACTACTTGGAAAACCCTAAAAGTGTTTTTCAAAGTTCATCTTCTTTCTGGTTGCATGCTAAATTAAAATGTCACTCGAAGGTTGTAGTAGCATGTCCTTTTCTTACAAAATTTGATCAGAAAAACTGTATACCAACAAGGTAACAATCGACAGTTTCTTCTCTTTCTAAAAAGTACATAGACATAATTACAACACATTTGACTAAATACAAAAAATGAAAGTATTTTAATAATTTCTTCATTTTATAAGTTTAGTCTTTCTGTATCAAAGGGAAACATATAAAATTTAGCCTGTGAATGGTAAAAACCCTAATCACCAAATATTTGCTTCTCCTTTCTTTAACATTCTCATATTCAGAAATGCTATGTTGATTTTTAACCCACAAGGAAATTGATGCTTGCACATCTGCACTTCAAAATATGGTTTATAATATATGAACATCTGCTCCACTCTAACCCAGAATATCAACAGGGAAAATACAATAGAATATTAAGTGTTGCCCACAAAATTACTGTTACACTGAGTAAGATAAATATTTGAACATAATGGCGTACTTTATCATAAAAGCCTATTGTGGTTATTTGGGGAATTCATAATGTTTCATTTAATCACAGCAAAAGGAAAAGCATGACGTGTGTAGAGAATGGGCCTGCTGACCTGGGAGCTGTTTCCCTTGTTGTGACATTCAGTAAAATCTTATTAACTCAGACCCTGCACAGTTTGGAAATTAAGGTTATTCAAACATTTGACTCTGAGTTAGGAAAAATTTGGAAACAATGTCTTTATTTATGAGTTATAAAAGTATTATACATGAGAAAGGGGAAGGTAGAATAATCAAACATGGCTCAAAACCAAAACAAACTTAAAACTGTCTCTGTATAGGGTGCTATAGTTGTGAACTCAGAAGATGATGTTGACCGGGAAAGAGACAGAGTCTGGGCCTGGCACCAGGGTGTGGTCTTAGCCCCCATGACTCTCCACCACGTGCTTTCTGCTCATCATTGGAATTTTCGGCTTCTTCATGCTCACTTTTAAAGAGTGGAAGAGATGTTTATTGATTTTCCTGCCAGCTTTGAGTGCTTGTAATCCTAATTTGTATGAGTTAAATAATGTATGTGCTTAGGATACATTACTATGTAATTGAGATAATTGGGTGTTTATTCCCATTTAATAAATCAAAGCTTATGCAACATATCCTCTATAAGTTTTTTTTTTTTATCTTTTCTTACTTTTTTTCCTTCACAGTTAGAGAAATCAGCCAGCAGGTGGACGTTAGTCTCATATTTATGATTTTGCCCATCTCAGCACTCTGATTTTCCATAGACTTGTTCAATGAAAGATTCATATTTCATTTTATGTAAAATTAATATTTATGGTAATTTAGTATTTATGTATATACATAAAATAGATTTACTACAGTGTTACATTTCAACCCAACACAACATTTTAAATATGACTTAAAATGTACTTATAAGTAAACACTTATTTTGGAGTCTCTCTTTCTAGTCCTTTAAGTCTGGCTTGATCATCCACATAAGATTGTTTAGTTGGTTTATAATCCTCCTAGAAATAAAAGTTTTTAGCTTCCAAAAGTGTATCACATAATCTACTTAGAGCTGGAAGAAAGCATTAGAATTTTTATCTCTATTTTTATTTTACCTGTTTAAATTTTCTATTTCTCCACACATTTTACAAAAATATACCAAATTTTTATAGAGTTTGGCAGATCTATGATTTAAAAATAAATGTTGAAGATGCATTTAAATTGTATTTACTGATAGGAGTGTGTGTTTAAGAAAGTTGAGAATCCACTCTCCAAACATATACTGTCCAGTAGAAATATAAACACCATTTATAAGTTTACATTTCCTAGAAGCCACATATGTATAGATCTGTGGCATATATAAACTATTATCCTTTTGACATGTAAAATTATAAATGTATTAATGGTCTTTTTAACATTAGTTTATATATTTTGTACTATATCTTGGAATCTCAATGTGTAGTTTACACTGATGACACATCTCTGGGCTACTCATATTTCAAATGCTCAGTAATTACCTGTGGGAAGTGGCTATCATCCCATGTAACTCAGTTCTTGAAACAGCACAAAGAAGCTCTTCCTCCAGTTGGTTTTGTCTTGACCCTCTTGTTTCCTCCCGGTCCCTGGATCTTCATATTGTAGCCCCACCCCTGAAGCTGTCTCTGCACCTTGGATTTGGGCTGCACAAAACATGTTTATCTTCCTGTTCTTAGTGCCCTTGTCATGTCCTAGCTCTGCTGCCCACTTGGATTTTGAGGACTGTCCCTAGTTACCTTCAGGGAACACCTTAGCTCTGGGTTCCTGTCTGCAAGAAGTGCAGGTATTTTTTAATTGAAATATAGTTAACTTACAATGTTTTGTTAGTTTAAAGTGTACAGCAAAGTGATTCATATATATATATATATTTCAGATTCTTTTCCAGTATAGGCTATTACAAGATGTAGAGTGCAGTTCCTTGTGCTATACAGTAAGTCCTTGATGGTTTTCTATTTTATATATAGTCACATATATATGTTAGTCCCAAACTCATAATTTATCCCTCCCCTCTTTCCCTTTTGGTAACCATAAGTTTGTTTTCTGTGTCTGTGAGTCTGTTTTGTAAATAAGATCATTTGTATCATTTTTTAGATTCCACATATAACTGATGTCATATATTTGTCTTTCTCTGTCAGACTTACTTCACTTAGTATGATAAGCTCTAGGTCCATCCATGTTGCTGCAAATGGCATTATTTCATTCTCTTTTATGGTTGAGTAATATTCCACTGTGTATATGTACCACATGTTCTTATCCATTCATCTGTTGATGGACATTTAAATTGCTTCCATGTCTTGGCTATTATAAAAAGTGCTGCTGTGTGGGCTTCCCTGGTGGCGCAGTGGTTGAGAGTCCACCTGCTGACGCAGGGGACATGGGTTCGTGCCCCGGTCCGGGAGGATCCCACATGCTGTGGAGTGGCTGGGCCCGTGAGCCATGGCCACTGGGCCTGTGCGTCTGGAGCCTGTGCTCCGCAACGGGAGAGGCCACAACAGTGAGAGGCCCACATACAGCAAAAAAAAAAAAAAAAAAAAAAAATGCTGCTGTGAATACTGCATGTACCTTTCTGAATTAGAGTTTTCTCCAGAAACTCTAGAGTAGGATTGCAGGATCATATGGTAACTCTATTTTTAAGAAGCTCAGATTTTGCTTCTGAACATTTAATCATTTCTAATAACTGTTATTCTTGCTCAGTCGTCAAGTTCCACTTGACTCAATAGTTTTCCTACATCAGTGGTTCTCTATTCTTCTCCCAGCTGAATTAAGGTTTTCCTTTACTTAAATACAATAATGGTGGTCATTTTCTCATTCAAAGAAACGAAAAGGAAAAAAAAAAAGAAAATCAATAGTACAAATTAATTTTCTCAACATACCTTTTAAATTTTTACTTTAAAAACATTTCTACAAATATTCCCTGCTCATATTTCTCTCCAATGACCACTAGTAGTTGGTGAAATAAATTTAATACAGAGAAAATACTGTTAATGGCAAACATTAAAAAGTATCTCTAAGATATATATATATAATATTTTAAAATTTCTTTAAATAGTGCAGTTTGGCCTGTGCCAACTTCTGTTACTTCATTAGAATGTAAACCCCGAGATTATGGATTTTTAACCATACTACTGGTAAATTCTCCTAGAGTGGCTGACACACATTTGACTCACAATAAATATTTATTAACTAAATGAATTTTTTAAAATCATCTTTTCTGTTCATAAAATTTCTCCTTTAGGCCAAATGCTTCATAGTAGTAGTATCACTACTAGTAAGTGCTTGATAACCAAAGCAGTGTGAGGATCAGTTGTGAAAAGCCCCTCTACATTTTATTAAGACCTGGAGTGTCTCACTCCTTGAGGACAGCTGGTAAGGTTTGCCTTGAGGATGACCATGCTTCATCCTTTAATTTATCTCTTTCTGTTGAGCAGGAGAACTACATTTGCCCAAGGTGTTGGTATTTTTCCATGGCCCCTTCTCATACTCGTGACTTGACTACTCTCAAGAGCAAAAGCAGAAAGAGAAGGAGAACATGAAGTCAGTCTGCTGGACTACATGAAAAATTTAAAGTATGCCCTTCTTTATTCAATCAGCACTTTCTCCAATACCTCAGCAACAATTACATTTGTTGTTTTATTTTTTTCCCCAGATTAAGAAATCATCCACTGTCATTATTCTTTTAATCTTCTGGCCAGTGAAGTACATTTGTTACATTTATCTGCTTTTCTATTTTCTTGTAGCAAAGTTAGTATGTATGTGAAACAGAACCTTTTGTATATTTTGACAGAAATATAAAATGGTGTGTGCACATACTTTTTGAACACTATAATTTTAGTTATTGTTACTCTATTTTATTTACTGGATATCATTGTATATTAATTTGTTGAATGACTTACAATTTAGATAACCAATGTTTGATGAAATCACTCTGGTGAAAGTCTTTTCCCCTTACTTCTTTGCCTTTTCATATTCCTTTTTCATTCTGTTTATATTAACTTTATATGCCTGATTGAGAACAACTTCTTTATATGCCTCACTCCTGAGTATGTTGTAGTAAACTGAATATATTATTTAGATTTGGGGGAAGAAAAACAAATCCCACTAGAGCCTTTTAGAAGATAAAACATTCTGAGACTGTATTTCACATACACACTTGAGTATCCTCCAAAATAACTGAAGTCAGTTATTTCTGGTCAGTGCTTGAGGTCAGTGGGCTAGGTGGGAGCTGGGATATAGAATGGGTAAAAATGGGTGGTTTATGGGCCTTTTAAGCTGGAGAAATGTATGGAAAGGATGCTTTATACAGTATTGTTTTCCAGAGAAATGAGGTATCATGTGGGGAATTTAGTGAACTAGTGAAATGGGTAGTTGATGAATGCCCTAGATTTTTTTATGAAATAAGGACATTATCTGGAAACAGTTTTAATTCTTTTGTATCTCTCAACTATAATTTGTTTCATTTTGTGATCCCAACATCATACCCCAAAAATGTCCAGAAAGGCAAGCAGGCACAGTCCATGAACAGAACACCAGCTAACTCATCAAGCATATACAGAATCTAGAGAGCCATAGAGAGTGTATAATTTTACAGTTGCATCATCCTTTTTCCCCTATTGAATCAGCCTCAGATGAACTTTCTCCCTCTGTGTTTGTTTCCCTCTTTCTATTTTTGCATTTTTACCCTTTCTTCCTGCTACTCACCCTGCCCCTGTCCCATTCTGGTTGAGCACTGTCTGATTAAGACTATTGGGGTATCATTCCTCCTTCTCATGTGCTTCGAGTTCTCCATAGTATGTGTAGGCTTACAATTCTACATGGAAGAAACAGTAGCTATTTTAGACTGGTCAAAATAGATCCTCCATGAGACAAACTTTCTACATGCCAACACACATTGCTTCTCATAGCTTAACTTCAAAGGGCTGTTAGATTAAAACATTCCCTTTTAAGAAGAAATATGAGTGAAGAGGGGAATACATGGAGTTAGTGAGACAGAAAACCCTGAGCTACCATTCATTTATTCATTCAGAATTTCATGGGACTTGTCTGTGTACTTACAATCACCCAAGGAAGGTCACAGAATATTAAAATGAAACAGACACAATCCGTCTTCTCAGAATTTATCTTTCTAATGGAGAAGGCAGACATGTAAATGGATGAATTACATTGCAACGTGTCTATGTGATATACTAGACTGTAAACAAAATACTGTAGAAGACAAATTGAAAGCTGGGTTTTTTCAGGTAGCAGTTTACCTGGAAAATCAGACAACAATGGAGATATCACTTTTTCACCTGCACTGCCCACAGGGTTCTTGCAAAAGAAATCTGGTGACAGATTAATTTATCCCTATGATACTGTGTTTAAAGTATGTCTATAGAAATATCTGTACAAATATGTGATGGCTTTATTAGTATTGATAAAACCTGTGGCATAGTTCTATCAATAATCACTACACAGAGGACTGGGAAAAATTTAAATAAGAATTGATAAAACACTAAATTGGACTTTGTGAAGTCCTGAAAAAAAAATCCTTGGTGTGTATCCGTCTTCTGTGAGAAGTTAAAAAAAAAGTTCCTACAAGGTTTCTACAATGTTTCAGGATGCCTGCAGTTCAAGACTAGTGAAAGAATAAATGTGTTAAATTATGGGCAATGGCTTTATGGAAAAAAGTGGAAATCTATGTCATTCGGAGAAGAGTGACAATTTTAGGATGACATATTTTTAAGTTATTTTAAAGATTTTTCCTTGTTCTGTAAAATATAAAGTATTTGGAAGAAAAAGTGTTTTTTATAGTTTTCTAGCCCTTCTCATTGTTAACAAGATTAATTTATTTTAAATGGATTAAATACTTTGTGAAATGTCAGATCAAATGGAGAGTTGTATTCACTGAATTGATGTCACTTAGCATGCCTGGACATGTAGTATGTCCAAAGTTTTTTAAACTAATTTTCCCCTGCCAAAGTAATGAATCCTACATTACTCTCATGGCATGATGAAGAGTTGTCTTAAACCCTGGATATACTGTAATATTTGTGGTACTCTGTGTAAGGTACCCTTGAATTTCATTTATATTAATCTATCAGGTGGTCTAAATTATACCTATCTTATAGTCTTGTTATGAGGGTTAAACAGAATGATCTATGGACAGCGTCTTTCTTACAAGCCTAAGGCACTTACCCAAACTTCCATGGATTTGTTTTCAACTCCTTTCTCTGACTTCAAAGCTTTGATCTAGATATCAAGTTAGATTAAAATTTGAGTTTAGTAGGTGGACGAGCTCTGTGTTCTTCAAATACTTTGATTGCATATACTCTTTCAGACATGCTCAGAAAATTTGAGCACTTTGGAGAGAAAGAAGAGTGGATGAGCATCTTTAAAATGAGCACTTTATGTTCGTATCTTGTTGTAACTCAAGACTAAAGATAAAGTAGACGGACAGGAGCACAGATTTTTGAAATATTGTTACTGAACAGATCAAATCCAGCTGTTTGCTGCTTAAAAAATCAATTGCATACTCATAAATGATGGAGGAGAAATGTGCCTTTAATCAGAATGCTGGCAATCTGGGGGGATGATGGACTTAGTGTCCCCCAAAAACCACCTCTGAAGATTCTGCTCAGCCATGAAATTTTTAAAGGGAAACAGCAAATAAATCTTAGTTAATCATTAAGATGGGGGTCAGAGTCGTCACCATCCCCCACTGTATGCAGGCTTGTCAACTCCTCATGATCTTCCTCTAGATGATATCTTATTAACACAGTTTGGTCACACAATTTTTTGTGAGATTACTGAGGGGTAAGCTAGGGAAGACATCTATTCATCTGTTAATTTATTTTCTTCATTTCTACTTCTTTGATCTATGTAAAGAACCCACAAGTTAGGAAAAGTATTGACTGATTAAATGATTTGAAAGGTGTGATTTGTCCAGCGGTGAGTAGAGCATGGGGGTGCCTACTTAAAAGTTACAGTGTAGCTTTGCTAAAGTGACAAGAAAAGAGGCTCCCTGTGGAGGGCAATTTCCTACAAAGGGCTGCTTACAGTATGATAAGATAATTACAATAAGGTTGTATAGGCTAGGTACTAGGGACAGTGAGGAAGAGCACAGTGAGGGTTAGCATCTGAGGATAGAAGTTCTGCACAAGCTGGGTTTGGGCAGTGAGATGCATTTTTACCAGTTGTCAGATGTAGAGAGGCATCTGAAAGAATCCTGGCATCGCAAATAAGGAAAAAGTCTGTATTGACAAAACTGCCCCTAACGTGCAACTCCTCTAGACATTTATACATTCTAGAAGAAAATGCCTTGATGAATGTTGTTCTCCAGGATCCCATGAAATGGTGATCAACTAATCTTGAGGAATTCTAAGAGAAAAAGACTCCACTTGTAACAAGGGAGTTCCTGAGTATAAGTAAATGATACCACACCATGGGTAGGTATGTCTTATCTCTGCATTGTTTTCTTATACCCTGAAGACCTGTTGGGTAACAATTGAGTTATGATTGGCTGCTTAAGTCCAGGCTTCTGGAGTGCTAGGAAGGGCAGAAGTGGAATGACAACATCCCTCTCATGGTTCACTCTTAGAGCTGGAGAAACCTAAGAGATTGAGAGGTCTATGCTATCACTAGAGGTGAGTAGAGCAGGGTGAGTGTCTTAATCTCCAGTGTGGAGGAAAAGCAAGTCCGGGAAACTGGACGGATTGGTTGAGTTATCCAGGAACTTCACAGCCGCAAGACTTGGGTGGATCCCAAAAGCCTGAGCTCACTTCAAAAGCAACCCAGCTTCAGCTCCCAATATCACTCTCCTCTGCCACCAGCCAAAGCTACTGCCTAGAATTCTCTGGCTCGGGGTTAAATGCCTTTTATTCCTGGGGATTTTCCCCAGAGTTTTGAGCCAGGAGTCCCTGTTGCCTGGGAATTTGCTGTCTGCACTTTCAGTGATGCTTCCTCATTCTTTCACCTCAGGTTTCATAGACTGGATCTTAAAGTTGACCTGGAATAATTTTGTGGAAAGTCAAGTCTTGGTTTTCAATGGAACTGAGAAGTGGTCTAGCTTAGTGATCATTAATGTTTTTGCTGTAACACCCTCTAAAGAAAATGTGAGACAGACATAGAGAACAGACTTGTGGTTGCCAAGGGGGGAGGCTGGTGGTGGAGGGATGGACTGGAAGTTTAAGATTATCAGATGCAAACTAGTAAATGTAGGATGGATAAACAAGGTCCTACTGTAGAGCACAGGGAACTATATTCAATAGCCTGTGATAAACTATAATGGAAAGTAATATGAAAAAGTATATATATATATCTGAGTCACTTTGCTGTACAGCAGAAATTACTATAACATTGTAAATCAACTATACCTCAATAATTTTTTTAAATTAAAAAAGAGAAAAAGAAAATGTGAGAAATATGAATATATTTACAAATTGTAAACTGATTTAAAACATTTTCATCTTATGTTTAAATACTGTAGCTACAAATGTTATATATGTTGATTTTTTAAGATACTGACATTTAAAAATAAAGTTGTTATATAAACATATACAGTGAAGTAGAAATACCATAACAATTAGACTCCTACAACCATTCATTTAAAACTAAAAAGATTTTTCAAAAGTCATACATTTTACAGTGTTCTACTTTCTCTTTAACTTTGTGACTTCCTTCCTTATTTGTGCACAGAATTTAATCCTAATGTAATATATTTTTATCCTTGAAAATCTTCTACTTATCACTTTCTTATGCATCACTGCCATAAAATGTCTCTGTATTTAAAATTTAGATGTTTATATTTCTTTGTGTTTCTTATGATCAAAAAGCATTAAGCATTTCTTTTATTCTGAATTAAGCTATCATTACATTTCTTAGTAGCACACAACTGACTAAAATGACTTTATACTAAAAATTTGGATTAATCACTATTAAACATACAAGTACAGTTTTAAATGAAACTCATCTCTTAGTGAGATGGATTTTTTAAATTAATTCATGAACCCATAAATAAACATTATTAATTGCTAGAATGAGAGAGAGTTCAGTGAAAATTAACAGGGGAAAAAAAAAGAAGAAAGGTTAGATCACATTAACTAAGTCCTAAAAAGGTGAATTAATAATTGTTGGTGATGCATTATTTACAGTAAAATTAATACACATTCTTATTCATTATTCCAGATTTAATTAGTTCATGCCAGAAATGAATAAATGAGCAGATATATGTTTGGATAATTATAGAGTGTCAGAAATTTGCTAATAAGTAAAATGAATATGAATTTGGAGAATATGGTAATATTTTGGGAAATTGATGAAAATATTTCTACTACCTACTTGGATAGATATTTAAGAAAATATAAAACCTTCACTTATTTCTAATATATATTCTTATTACTCAGTAAGAAGTTGATTTGGAGAAAATAATCATGGGACTTTTTATCCCCTCCTCTTTGAGATCATGTAAAATTTGAGACTGAGCTACAAACCAAGATGAGGAAGAATGAAAAGTGCACCAAGATACAAAATTTTGAAATGTAGAGAGGACATCCTTTCTGACACATTGTTAATTTTTAGCGTACTTTTTACAATTCTTGACTATTTTATATCTAGCTTTACAGAGAGTCTATATATATAGGTTGATAAGGACACAAGCTTGCCACCTTCAGTATTTCTTTTTTTTTTTTTTTTTTTGCGGTATGCGGGCCTCTCACTGTTGTGGCCTCCCCCGTTGCGGAGCACAGGCTCCGGACGCGCAGGCTCCGGACGCACAGGCTCAGCGGCCATGGCTCACGGGCCCAGCCGCTCCGCGGCATACGGGATCCTCCCAGACCGGGGCACGAACCCGTATCCCCTGCATCGGCAGGCAGACTCTCAACCACTTGCGCCACCAGGGAGGCCCACCTTCAGTATTTCTTACTAACCTTGTCATTGCTCTGGAGCAATGAATGCTTTGACAACTAATGGAGACTAGAAGAACCCCACTATATTACATGGTGTCTTCACTAAAAGACATCCAGTTGGCTCCAGTATTTCAAATGGTCCATTTTCTTGGTAACCTGAATTTTTCAAATTTGAAATGAATAACTGTTTGATTTTTTTTTCTTTTTAAGTCTTATATACTTATTTTTCTTCTCTTATTTCAATATCTAGTACTTTCAGTACACGTTTTACTAGAAGTGATGATAGTATAAACCCATGTCATTCTATTTCTGAATAGTAGTTTATCATATCATGAAGTTTACTGTACATTTGTTCCTTTTTAGAAATTCATTATCCAATAAAGGAATTAGAAACTAACTTTATCATTTAGAGAAAAACACTTATATACAGCTTCCTTCACCTTTAGTTTCACAAACTCTGCTCATCCCCAATATTACTTATGTCAACACTTTTTTCCCACCCATTTCAGTGAGATTTTTTCATACATTTATAGTATGGTTAGATTATTTTGTCACATTCACATTCCATCCTGAGATCCCCTAACTATGTATATTTAAACATAGATATTTAATTTAGATACCTTAACATTCCTCTTTGAACTTTACAGGTCTATGGATTTAACAAATGCATTATGTCCAATATCTGCCATTACAGTATCCTGTAGAATAGTTTTACTGACCTAAAAAAAAATCCTCTGTGCTTCAATAACTCAAAACTTCCTGTTCCCAAGCCTCTGGAAACCACTGAACTTTTTATTGTAACCACAATTTTGACTTTTCCAGAATGTCATATAATTGGAATCACACCCTACACAGTATTTTCAGACTACTTTCTTTCACATAGGAATGTGCATTTAAGGCTCTTCTGTATCTTTTTTTGGTAGCTCATGTATATTCATTGCTCAAAATATCCCATTTTATGGATATACCACAGTTTATCAAATTATTTAAAAACATCTTGGTTGCTTCCAGACTTGGTGGTTATGAATAAATCTACTATAAACTTTTATCTGCTGGTTATTGTGTGGACATAAGTTCTCAGTTTAATTGGGTAAATATCTAAAAAGCATGACTGCTGGATAATATGTACTATTTTTCATTCCCATCAGAAAGGAATGAGAGTTGTTTATCCTTCAAATCCTTGCCAGCAATTGGTATTTTCAGTATTTTGGATTTTAGTCATTCTAATAGTTGTATAATGGCACGCCATTGTTGTTTTAATATTCAGTTTCTTAATGACAAATGATTGAATATCTTTTCATATTCTTATTAGCCATCTATATGTTTTCTTGGTGAGAAACATGTTCAGACTTTTAGCCTATTTCTTCAATTGAAATGTTTATTTTCTTACTGTTGAGTTTGAAGTGTTATTTGCATGTATACTTTTTGGATATAAGAACTTTATCAGATATGTGTTTTACAAATGTTTTCTCCCAGTTTGTAGCTTATCTTATTAATCTCTTTTTTTCACAGCTTTGTTGAAATATAATTCACATACCATAAAATTCATGCAGCTAAAGTGTGCATTTCAATGTTTCTGGGAACACTTCTAACTTTTAAGTTTTGGTAGACTATTTGTAACATAAAATTTGCCATCTTTTTAAAGTGTAAAATGCAGTGTCATTAATTACATTCAAAATATTGTACGACTATTTGAAAAATTTTCTTATCACCAAAGTAGAAACTATAACCATTAAACAGTAATTCCCCATCCTTATACTTCCAACTCCTGGAGAACTCTAATCTACTTTCTGTCTCTATGAATTCACCTATTCTAGAAATTTAATATAAGTGGAAGCATACATTTGTCCTTTGTATCTGGCTTATTTCACTTTGCATAATGTTTTCAAGGTTCATCCATGCCATGGCATGTATCAAAACTGTGTTCCTTTTCATGGCTGAATAATATCCCATTGTATGTGTATTCAACATTTTGTTTACCCATCTATCTCTTCACGGACAGTCAGGTAGTTTTTAGTTTCTTTCTATTGTGAATTACATAACAATGAACACATACAAGGCATACAAGGATCAAAGTCCCTGCCTTCATTTTATTTGAATATATATCTAAGAGAGGAATTGCAACATCATATGGTAATTATTTGTTTAGCTTTTTGAGGATCTTGCAAACTCTTTTCCATAGCAGCTACACTGCAATATACAGCGTTCTGATTTCTTCACATTCTTGCCAATACTTGTTGTTAGTGACTGAATGTTTATGCCCTCCCCACCCAAAGCATATGTTGAAGCCCTAACTCATGGTGTGACTGTATTTGAAGAGGTGGACTTTTAGAAAATAATTAAGGTTAAATGAGGTCATAAGGGTGGAGCACTGAACCTATAGGATTAGTGCACTTGTAAGAAGAGGCACCAGGGAGCTCGCTTTCTCTCTCTATCTCACTTACTCACTGTCTCATTCTTTCTTTTGTTCAATTTTGTTCTGTCTCTTCCCACACACACACAAAGAAAATGCCATGTGAGCACAGGGTGAAGTGAGGACCACATATAAGCCAAGACAATTGGCCTCAGAATTAAATAAACCTTACTGGTATCTTAGTCCTGTTATGTCCCAGGACTTGCTGAGAAAGTAAGTAACAATGAGAAAATAAATTTCTGTTGTTTAAGCCACCCAGTATGTGGCATTTCAGTATGACAGTCCTAACAAAGTAATATAGGTTTTGGTGCCAGAGTGGGGTGTTTCTGTAACAAATATCTAAAAATGTATAAGTGGCTTTGGAACTGGGTAATTGGTAGAAGCTGGAAGAGTTTTGATGTGTGTGCTGGAAAAGCCTAGATTTTTATGAAGGGACAGTTGGTAGGAATATGGTATGTTGAAAGTCATTCTGGTGAAATCTTCAAAGGAAATGAAAAATAGTCATTGGAATCTAGAGGAAAGGCAGTACTTGCTGCAAATAACTTAGCTGAGTTGTATTCTAGTGTTTTGTGGAAGGTAGAACTTACAATAAACAAAACTGGGTATCTAGCTGAGGAGATTATTAATAGTAGTGTTAAAGGGCATACAACTATGACCAATTGGATTTTGTAAGATTCCCAAACCCATGCATGGTAAAAGAATAGTCTCTTCATTAGATAGTGCTGGATTTCCATATATATGTTCTATATGTCTGTTAGGTCCACTTGGTTTGTAGTGTTACTCAAGCCTTCCCTTACCATACTTCTGTCTAGAGGTTCTATCCTTTGCTGAAAGTGGAGTATTAAGGACTCAAACAATTATTATAAAACTGTCTATTTCTCACATCAATTCTGTCAATATTTGCTTTATATATTTTAGGACTCTGTTTAATGTATTGCATACATGTTTATAATTGCTATTCATCTTTGAAAATTTGGCCCATGTTACAATATATAATTTTCTTATTCATCTATTGTAATAATATTTGAATTAAAGTCTATTTTGCCTGATGTTAGTGTAGCTACCTCAGTTTTATTTTGTTTGTTTGTTTTACTATTTGCATTGGATATATTTCTCCATCCTTTTACTTTCAATGTATTTTTGTCTTTGTATCTAAAGTGAGTTTCTTGTAGTCAGCATATAGTTGGATTGTTTATTTAAATATACATTCTTGCAATTTCTGCCTTTTGATTAGAAATTTAATCTACTTACATTTAAATAATTACTGATAAGGAAAAAATTACTTCTGTCTTTTTTTCTATTTCTGTTCAGTATGTCTTATAACTTTTCTGTCCCTGATTTTCTCCATTATTGCCATTATTTTTTTTTAGTTAATTATTTATAGTGATACATTTTTATTCCCACTCATTTCCTTTTGTATATATTCTGTCAATAATTTCTTTGCGGTTATCATGGGAATTACATTTGCCACCTTACATTTATAACAATTAATTAAATTAATAGTAACATGTCTTCAACATGGTACCAAAAAATCTGCTCATATACAACTCTTGCCCCCTTTAACATTATTGTGGTAAAAAATTTTATCTTTATGCATGTGTGCCCAAAAATTCAGATTCATGCTTTTTATGCTTTTGACTTTTAAATCCTGTAGGAAATTTTAAAATGTAATTCAAAACTAAAAGTATCATAGTATTGATTGAATTTAAAATATATATTTTAACTTATCTAAATCCACCTTTATATAGCCTCATCTCACATCATGTGTTGCAGACACTGTATAAGAGAGTATTCCTGGGCTTCCCTGGTGGTGCAGTGGTTGAGAGTCCACCTGCCAATGCAGGGGACACGGATTCATGCCCCAGTCTGGGAGGATCCCACATGCCATGGAGCGGCTGGGCCTCTGAGCCATGGCCGCTGAGTCTGTGCATCTGGAGCCTGTGCTCCACAAAGGGAGAGGCCACAACAGTGAGAGGCCTGCGTACTGCAAAAAAAAAAAAAAAAAAAAAGAGTATTCCCATTTCTTTCTTACCATCCTTTATGACATATCTGTCAGTTATTTCACTTTTTCACATGATATAATCACTTAATACATCATTACTATTATATTATTTTTAAGATTTTTTTGATGTGGACCACTTTTAAAGTATTTTATTGAATTTGTTACTATATTGCTTCTATGTTTTGGTTTCTTGGTCATGAGGCATGTAGGATCTTAGCTCCCTGACCAGGGATCAAACCTGCAACCCTGGCATTGGAAGGCGAAGTCTCAACAACTAGACCACCAGGAAAGTCTCATTACTATTATATTTTTAAACAATTAACTTTTAGATAAATTGATGATAAAATAAAGATTTTATTTTACTTTCATTTATTACTTTCCTGATATTTTTCATTTCTTTATGAAGATAATGACTTCTAACATATATAATTTTTCTTCTCTTTGGAGAACTTTTAACATTTCTTGTGTGGCAGGTTTGCTGGCAATGAAATTCCTCAGTCTTTTTTTTTTTTTTTTTTTTTTTGGAAGTCTTTATTTGCCCCTTATTTTTGTGGAATAATTCTACAAGATATAGAATTCTGTGTTTTATTTTTTAAGTACTTTAAATATTCTACTCAATTAACATTTTGCTTGCATGATTTCTAACAAGAAATCTTCAGTTTTTACCCTTTGCTTCTATAGATAATGTGATTTTCCCCCTCTGATTTTATTCAAGATTTTCTCTATGTCTTTGTTTTTCTGAAGTTTGAATGTAATATGCCTGGGTGGAGGCATTTTGGTTTTAATCCTGCTTGGTGTTCTCTGAGCTTCCTGAATCTGTAGTTTGGTTTTTGAAAGTTCACAAAAATTATTACTTCAAACAATTTTTCTGTTCTAATCTTCTTATCTTTTTGGTATTTCAGTTATGTGTGTGTTGAACCTTTGAAATTATATCACAGTTCTCAGATGTTCCATTTTGGTTTCTTAAAATTATTTTTCTTTTTTCATTTTCGTGTAGGAAGTTTTTATTGATCTGTCTTAAACTCACTTATTGTTTCCTCACCTATATCCAATCTACATATAACTCCATCAAAAGTATTTTGTTACATTATTTTTTATTTCCAGAATTTCCTTTTGGCTATTCTTAAAGTGTCTCTTTTCTTATATTACCCCTATCCCATCCACTTTTTCCATTAGAGTCTTTTACATATTAATTATTTTAAATTCATTTTATGATAATTACAATATCTGTCATGCATGATTCTGATTCTGGTGCTTGCTTTACCTTCAGGCTGTAATTTTTCTTGCCACCAGTACACATTGTAATTTTTGGTTGTCAAAAGTCTGACATGATACAACATGTTATAGGGACTGGAGTAAATAACCGTTTAGTGTGAGGTTTTTGTTAATTTTTTAGGAGTAGAGTTGGGTTTTTGAGTTTTTCTTGGTGGGAGGGGTGGGGTTAGTTGCCATAGTTTTCAAATTCTTCTAATACCCTTATGTGTTTATTTTCATCCTTCTCCCCATGTTGACTTTGGGCTTCCCTACAAATTTCTCATCTACAATTCTGGAATAAGACTCTGACAAAGTCCTTTTCACTGTAAAGTAGGTTTAATTATGAATAATGTTCTTGGTATATTAGACCAGTGTTAGTCTTCATCTTCTTCTGTTAGAGCCAGGGGTATACCTCCTAAGTATATCTCTTAACTCTACTTCATGAGGACATCTTGTGGTCATGGAAGTAAAACTAATGAAAGTGTGGAGAGCCCAACAGTGTTCCCACTGTTATACTAATCATACTCAACCTCCAACAATTTGCCATTAGTACCATTTAAGTCTTCCTACCAGTTTATGGCTTCAGCATCTCCAGTTAAGTAGGTCTTTGTGAATCTTTGGATTTGCTATCTCTCCAGATTTCAAAGTGACCGTTTGTCCCGTATCCTCAGTTTTCTGGTGAGCCCAAGAAAATAAGTCTGTTCTTCAATTTTTTTCAACTTTCTTTTGTTTTAAGTATGGGTGTGACAGCTTCTAAGTTATTTATCTGTTGAAGCTAAAACCAGATGTAACTTTTAAAATTTTAAATTAAATTATCTTGATTATCGAAGTTTCATCTATGATGTGTTTGTAGTTGATTATTTATTTTTTGTTTTTTGTTTTTTGGGGTTTTTTTTTTTGCAGTACATGGGCCTCTCACTACTGTGGCCTCTCCTGTCGTGGAGCACAGACTCCGGACACGCAGACTCAGTGGCCATGGCTCACGGGCCCAGCCACTCCACAGTATGTGAGATCCTCCCAGACCGGGGCATGAACCTATGTCCCCTGCAACGGCAGGCGGACTCTCAACCACTGCGCCACCAGGGAAGCCCTGTAGTTGATTATTTGGACCCGAGTATTGAAATTCACTCATATCTTAAGTTAGACTGTAGTTTGCCTAACTTGGCTCATTGATATATTCCATTTTCCTGATTGCTGTTTTCATTCCTTAGCTCAGCATCACCTTGGAATAATTTGAATATGCTTTCCCTAATTTTGTTCAAGTCATCAATAAAAATGTACTTCAGGACATGGTTGACATTGTCTTATCCTGAGGCAAGCTGTTGGAGAGTGTTTTCTTGACTGTTACCAGTACTATTTAGTATTTTTCTGTATTTTCACTAAATAGCATGTTGATTTACCAAATAATTTTTACTCCATTTTTAAAGCTTTTTTTTTTCACCAAAGAACTATCATGAGAAACCATGTAAAGTACAATTCAAAAGACTACATGCTCTACTTACTTTACTGTTTGATTTATTATCATTTAATACTAATAGACATAGTAGTAACTAACATTTACAGAGACCTAGTATATGCAAAATGTTACCATTTACTTTACGTTTCATATTTCAATTCTTTGCAATGACCCTGTAAGTAATATCTTTACCTCCAGTTAACAAAAAGGCAATGAGAATCAAAGAGGTGAGCATCACAAAAACTACAGCATCAATAGAGCCCAGCACGAACCCTAATTGTTTGTGTTGACAAAACTTGCTTTCCATGCACTATATCAGTGATTCCCAAATATGACTCTGATCAGAATTATTTGGAGAAATCATAAAAATATTCCATATGTCTGAG
The DNA here is from genome assembly GCF_025265405.1 of Mesoplodon densirostris. Lineage (NCBI taxonomy): Eukaryota > Metazoa > Chordata > Mammalia > Artiodactyla > Ziphiidae > Mesoplodon > Mesoplodon densirostris. The sequence continues at coordinate 105,688,481 of NC_082668.1, read as the reverse complement.
AGGGTTCAAGTAATCTGCATTTTATTTAGAACCAATCAAGTAATTTATGCAGTCTGGTTTTGAAATGACTGTATGCTTTACAATCAGTTTACAATTAGAGATTTGGTGCACCTCAGCTTTTGACTATTCTCTTTATCTGTCTTTGGTAAGTTTTCATCCAAAGATAGTGTTGCTTGTTTGAGGCAAAAATGCCATGATGTAGAAGCTACTCCACTGGCTTCACATAGCTGTTCTTATACTTCTTTAGTTTATTGTGCTCCAAATAAAATCACAAATCATTTTATTTTTCAGAAAAATCACTGCTCATTTTAGCTTAAAAATTCTTTAAAGTCCTAGAGACTTTCTTCTATGAGTCCCATAAAAATCCCCATGCGGTTAATCTATGTTTGCCACCCCTACCCCTCATCTTTCTCTGCTTTAGTCTGTACCCTGTGAATTTGACCTGAACGAACTGCATCACTGAGGCTGCCATGCTCTCTGGCACCAGAAACCAAAAAGGAGGAGAGAATTGAGAGGTTGTGGCATTTTTCCCTTGCTGTCTCTTGTTAGTTAGTTCTAGGGACAGCTGTGTTTCTTTAGGTACATAGCCCTAGCTGGCAGTCCTTCATCCATGTCTCTGGATCTAATTTACTATGGTAATATTGAGCACTTAATTTCTGCCTTCAGGCCAAGTGTTGGTAAGAACTTCCAATAATTGCTAGTCCCTGGAATCCCAAACATCTCTTCTTGTTTCCTAGCTGATTCTTTCCACAATTGTAAAAAACAAAACCAAAACAGAAAAAAAACAAACAAAACAAAACCCTTCACTGATTTCTTTTGAACTGAACACTTTGAAGAGTGCTATATATTTCCTAGGGAAAATCCTACTCATACAGTCCCTGGGGGCTTCCCATTGCATTTAGAATAAACTATTGATACAAATGCTGATCTTGTCCCTGAAATCTCTGCATGTCGGGCCCCTCCCCATCCCTCCCACCTGTTCCTATTGTATTCTTCACATCATCATCTGCCCCTTCTTCCTGTTTCTTTAACCTGCTATGTTTAACAGTTCCTTAATACTTTTCTCTGCGCTATGTCTGCAAGGGTAATTTTCCTTCAGATCATTAAATGTCTGCATCCATCTGGTCTTTAAAATCACAATTGCCAAGTTATCTGCTAAATGAAATCTTCTTGATCACCTTACTCTGCTGGGGAAATAAAAGAACCAAGGAAAAATTAGTTGGAAGGTTTTAAGAACAAACTTAATTGACCCCGCTGTTTTAAAAAAGGCTAGTCCAATTTACAGACTTTTCTTTATCTTACCAATATGCGCACCCTTGATGAATGTAGGCTGTGAAGTTTCAAAATTTTAAAATAGGCAGAAGTTTTCTGCAAACTCCATTTCAAAAATAAAATTAAACAAATAGTATTTAACCTTTTATGACTTCAACAGTAATATTTCAATGGTGCAGGTTTATTTACATAATCTACATATGTATATTCTGAACTTTATCTTCCCATTCCCACTGCAGACAGCATCTGCCTGCAGTGTGAATGTGTCCACAAGGCTGGAGCTTAATGATTCATTTAGCCAGCCCCTTATTATACACAAGGGTATCCTGTCTTTTTTGTGGTCTTTCCATCAAAATGTGTAAACATTTGCTTGATTTAATAACAGTAGGAAAGGTGTGGGAAAAGACAAAGTGTCTAGGAAAAAACCCATCAACCCACCATTATGATTTATATGGCACAATGTGAAACACCTTTGCAGTATGTTTGTATAAAAAAGTCTATAAAAATGAATGTCTGGGTGGAATTCATTATAGAATGGGATTTGCATGAAAGGTGAGTTTTCTGCTAAACAAAGACAACCTGAAAAAGCTTTAGAAAGTTTGTTAACATTGGAGACTGGCAAGTCAATTTCTGTGACTGATGAAAGTCCTACCATCTCAACTAGATAAAGACTGATGCCCTGTTTAGTACCTGATACAGGTACTTAGTTCAGTACCTGGTATAGCTTTGAGGCTTTGTCATAGGCAGTAATCACCATCCTCCAGAGACAAGGCACTAGTCTAATTATCCACAAGTCAAAATATACCAATACCATGGAAAACACTGAAGAACAGAAGACTCCATATTTAGGTAGTACACTAATAAGTTGTAACATGCTGAAAACCTGAACTGATGATGTTTGTATTTGTTTATTGACCTACCGATTTTCTTATTTATTTAGACTATAGGAAAGAGCCAGCACCTGCACGTTGGACTTTTCCTCTCTGCTTCAACCCTTTCTTGCCATCAGAGACAGAACAAAGTTTAAGAAAGGCTGTTTATTCATCAATTTGTGACAAAAGAACCCATTTACTGTCACTTTTGTTTCAGCAATATCTCAAAAATATCTGAAAGCAAAGTTAATTTTATAAGGAAAATAGGGGAAACACTGAAGGGCAAGCATTATATTAAGTTGGTATTTTAGGAGACTCTCTAATTTGTCTGCAAGTACATTTGACAGTCGGGTGGCTACAAAGGGTCAAGAAAGTTGTTTGGAAACAATTTGAAAGAGGAAGTTTTATTAAATATTAGGGGCAGAAGATTCTGTGTGACCAGCCATTTCCTGGAACAAGCAGAGTTGATGGAAGCCTTTTTGTTGTTACGCAGCCACAATAGTACTTCTGGGGAGTGGAAGCCATGGCCCGAAGTTTCTCATTGTTCCTATATGTGTTTTTTTCAAGGCATGAGACCTTTCACTTGAATTTTCCCTTCAATGAGCTGACTACATTTTGTGAGCTCCCTTTTAGCATTTCGAGGCTGTGTTTAAATGCACTGTCAACTCAAATGACAACCAGGTTTTCAAGCTACAATTTCACAAGGCGGAAGCATGAGCTTTAGCGAGTGGCTAAATTTCACATTGCTGGGGAAAAGGGAAGCTAGATCTGAATCTAAGTCTCTTGCTCCAAAACGCAAGCACCTCCCCTGCTGCTGGGTTTTGTCTTTTTCCCAAATCAAAGGAAAGTAATAGATGGGAAAATGTTGAGCCAGAAAATTACATCCTTACATTTCAGTGAAAGAGTCTGTGGCCCAGAAGCAAAAATGGACTTCCTAAAGAGCGTATAGCTAATTAATGACAGATCAGAGAGCTAATAATGGGGAAGATTAACATTGTATTCCCAGACTCCCAGACTCATCTACTGCAGCTTCTTGTTATGAGCTGCGTGATTCTTGGGGGATTGTGGATGAAGTGGTCATATGTCACAATATATTGCTTTGACTTTGCTGTCCAGAAGCACAGTGCAAGAGGGTTATAATAATAACCTACCTCATCAGGTTATTATTATAAGGATTAAATTAAAAATTAATATAGGTAAAGCTCGAGCACAATATCTGGGACCACACTGGGAGCTGGCAAGGCACTGGCTATGGGACAAGCAGGACAGCAACACAGGAATACTCCTGGTTTGTACTTCCTGGGTCAGCTGCCTTAATTCCTCTGTGGAAGTGTCTCATTAGTGCCTCATTTTGATTTAAGACAGACATGGATACCTTCCAGCCAATCTCTTCTTACACATAGCCCAGTGCCTCTGTGCAGCTTTGTTTGGATATGCATAGCATCTGGATAAAATCAGAAACTGTAAGATAGTACAGGTAATTTAGGTCTTGGAGGAAATGCCCCTTTGGGTTTCTGCTTAGAAATGCAAAGCCAGTGGGTTTCTGAGCAAGAGATACCACTGGCTTAGTCTCTGAGCTAGGTTTACCAGAGGTCAATGATCCTATTTATTTAAATCAATATGCATTGATTTGCAGCTGATATTTTTGTCTTTATATATTATGTCCTCCTAGAAGGGTACCTTTGGTTTTTTTGCTTAAATTCACTGGTTTACTCCAAAAGGGCATACCCTCCTTTCAAATATATGCTGAAGGCAAGAAAAGTGCTGATTTAACTCTCAGAGAAATTCGCATTTAATATTAAGTCAGGGGGCTTCATTTCTGTAGTCACCTTTCTAATTTAATGTATGTCAACATGCAAACACCCTAACAAATAAACCTTAAGGATTATCCTCTGTGTTACTGAAGGTCTTTGGAGTCTGAATTTATTCTACTCCTTCCAATACCCCTCAACATACACACAGACACAGACACACAGCTTCTTATACTGTAGGATACAAAAGAGCCACCAATGAAGGTCTTAGCAAAGGTGAACATCTATTAACTGCTGTTTCTCTGACCCTCTAAACTGACTGATCCCTTTTTCAGCAGGCTTTCCCTGGTCAACCAGAGGACAGCAGGTTAGGGTATCGGCAATTACTCCTTGTGTGTCATGTATATTTACATTTATTATATGCATATTATATGGATATGTAGATTATGCAGATTAATTTTACATGATATAAATATATACAATGTATAAATTATACGCATTTACAGTGTATGTTTATGTACATAACGATGCCTTCAAAGACCTCCTGATGTGGGAAAAGTTCACATAGTTTGGGGAAGAATTACCACCTGTCCAAAAATTTTATAATCCTCCTTTATATTTTAGTACTTTTGGAAATGCAGTGGTCTTCAGCAGAAACCCAGACTTGCTTTTCGGAAGTGGCATGCTACAGTGGAAAGTACACAGTCGTGTCCATGTGTTAAGCCTCAATTCTGCACTTTGTTGGCTGCATTGCCTTGAGCATGTTACTTAACCCTCCTGACCCCCAACTTCCTCAGTAGGAATAGGGGGTTAAAATTCACATTTTGAGAGATTATTGTGAAGATGAGAGCCTTGAGCCTCTAACATGTCTAGATTTCAGCAAAGATTCAGAAAATGACTTTCCCTTATTGCAACGGTAAAAGGAGAACCTCTTGGGCTGCAAAGAGTGGAAAGGGGACAATGAGGGTTCTGTCCCTGACACAAGCTCAGAGAGGCCCTTGAGTTCTCCACTTAGCAGGCCCCGTGCCTCCTGCTCACAGCCAGGAGGAGAGCAGGGAAAAAGAGATGGGAATGTGCTTTGGCAGTCAATGTGCTCTATAAATTCAAGGTATTATTCCTTGATAGCTAAACTGTTGATGGTCCACTCAAGTCTCTGAAATCCTTAAATTTGCAGGATTTCATAGCACTGGATACTTATTAATACACTGAGGGATTCTTCTTTTCCTAATCTTTCCTCTGCCTCAGGCTACCACTACTTCTACCTTTCCTCGGCACTTGGGAGTGATTCTTTCCTGAACCTCAAGCAGGACTCTTTTCTATTTCCTAGGCAACAAGAGATGAAATGGAGAAGTGATAGAGAAGCTTCCCCACTAATCCTCTATCATCTTTCTTTAAAGGTGGGGGGACTCAAGACATCTAAGCTTCTCTTCCTGTCTCTGCCTTTGCCCTGTCAGTCCCCTAGGGTGGCTGCCCCTCTGTTTGCTTCTCATCTGAATGGCTAGCACCTAGTGACACTTCCAGAGCTCACTTAGCTGTGACATCTTTCAGGAAGGTTTCAGAAACCTCTATGACCTGACACTTTCTGGCTGGATTCAATTCCTGCCCTGTGTCATCTCCTCACCATTTCTTTGTCTTACCCTCTAAAAGATGAGCTGCTTTGATGACATAGACCCTGGCTCTGGTCCCTGACATCTCAAGATCAGGTGTATGGCTGGTGCTCAGCAAACATCTGTTGTATTAACTGAGTCAGTTCCTTCTGGCAGAAGCAAAAATGTATCCAGACTGCACTGCAGTAGAGTTTCTGTCAGTTCTGTTCACTCTGTTATTTCCAAAGTACATGAAATAAACAAGGCTCTTAATACCTTTTGAATATATAGATGAAAATACAAAGCCAGAATTTCATCAGAAGCACATTTAAAAAAATTATTTAACAGCTTTACTGGTACGTTGTTCATATACTATATAAGTCATCTATTTAAACAGTATAATGCATTGTTTTTATAGTATATTCATAAATATATGCAACCATCATCACCTCAGTCAATTTCAGAATTTTTTCATCACCTCTAAAAAACATCCTGTATCCTTTACCTATCACCACCTTCCCCCATCTTCCTACTCCAGACATAAGCACCACTAATCTACTTTGTCTCTATAGATTTATCTGCTCAAAACATTTCATATGAATGGAATAATAAAATATGTGTGTTTTGTGACTGGTTGCTTTCACTTAGTATAATGTTTTCAAAGTTCATCTAGGTAGCACATGTCAGTACTTCATTCTTTTTATGGCTGGATAATATTCCATTGTATAGATATGCCACATTTTATTTTACCAATTCATCAGTTGGTAGACACTTGGGCGGCTAAGAATAACCATTTACAAGTTTTTGTGTGAAGGTACACTTTAACTTTTCTTGAGTTTATACCTAAGACTGGAATTGCTGGGTCATATTGTAAATTTTAGGTTTAATTGTTTGAGGAACTATTAGATTGTTTCAAAGCAGCTGCAACATTTAATAATCCATCAGCAGTGCATAAGCATTCAAATTTCTTCCCATCCTCACCAACACTCATTATAGACTTTTTTATTCCAGCCATCCTAGTGGGTATGAAATGGCATCTCATTGTGGTTTTGATCTGCATTTCCATGATCACTAACAATGTCAAGCATCTTATGTAATTATTAGCTGTTCATATATCTTGGAGATTTGTATATGTTAGAGAAATGTCAATTCAGACACTTTGCCCATTTGTAATTCTCTTTTTTAAAATTCTTAGTTATTTTTATAAATGTTATTTATATATTTTTGGAAATGAATCCTTTATCAGAATATGATTTGCAAATGTTTTCCTCCATTTTCTGTTTGTCTTTTTATTTTCTTGGCAGACAGCTTTGAAGCCTGTGTTTCTTATATAGATAGGTCCAATTTATTTATATTTTCTTTTGTTGCTTGTGATTTTGGTATCATATTGAAGAATCTTTTCCCAAATACAAAGTCATGAAGATATACTCCTATGTCTTTAAGAATTTTATAGTCTTAGCTCACACATTTAGGCCTGACTCATTTTTATAAGTTTTGTATATGATGTGTGGGAAAAGTATAACTTCATTCTTCTGCATGTGGTTACCAATTTTCCCTCTTCCCCAACTTTTTGTTGAAGATATTATTCTTTCCCCATTGGATGGTCTTGGCATCCTTATCAAAAATTGTTTGACAATAGATGAATTGTTTTCTTTCTGGACCATCATTTCTATTTATCTATGTGTCTATTCTGTGCCAGTTCTACACTTTTTTAAAATTACCATTGCTTTTAAGTAAGTTTTGAAATCAGGAAGTATGAGCCTACCTACTTCCTTCTTAATTTTCAAGAATATTTGAACTATATTGAGTCCCATGCATTTTATATTAATTTTAAAATCAGCTTGTTAATCTCTATAGAGAGGTCAGCTGAAATTCTGATGGGGATTGTGCTGAATCTTTCGATAAGTTAGGTGAGTATAGTCATTATAATTATTAAGTCTTCTGATCCATGAACATAGGATAATTTTTCCAATTATCGAGATCTGTACAATTTATTTCAACAATGTTTTATAGTTCTCAGATTATAAATGGTGCGCTTCTACATACAGATGGCAAACAGGCATGTGAAAAGATGCTCAACATTGCTAATTGTTAGAGAAATGCAAATCGAAACTACAATGAGGTATCTCCTCACACTGGTCAGAACGACCATCATAAAAAAGTCCACAAATAATAAATACTGGAGAGGGTGTGGAGAAAAGGGAACCCCTGTTACACTGTTGATGGGAATATAAATTGGTGCAGCTACAACACAGAAGTGTTGTAGGTTCCTTAAAAAACTAAAACTAGAACTACCATATGACCCAGCAATCCCACTCCTGGGCACATATCTGGGAAAGATGAAAACTCTAATTCAGAAAGGTACATGCACCTCAGTGTTCATAGCAGCACTATTTACAATAGACAAGACATGGAAGCAACCTAAGTGTTCATTAACAGAGAAATGGATAAAGAATAAAATAATGCCACTTGCATCAACATGGAAGGACCTAGAGATTATTATACTAAGTGAAGTAAGTCAGTCAGAGAAAGACAAATATCGTATGATATTACTTATATGTGGAATCTAAAATAATGATACAAATGAACTTATTTACAAAACAGAAATAGACTCACAGACATAGAAGACAAACATGGTTATGGGGGAGGGAGATGAATTAGGAGTTTGGGACTTACATTTATACACTACTATATATAAAATAAGTAAACAATAACTCAGTATCTTGTAATAACCTATAATGGAAAAGAATCTGAAAAGGAATGTATCTGTGTGTGTATATATATATACATATATATATATATGAATATCTATAACTGAATCACTTTGCTGTATACCTGAAACTAACACAACACTGTAAGTTAATTGTACTTCAATTAAAGAGAAATTTGGAAGAAATATCCAATGCTTGGGAATTGCAGCAATAACAAATTTCTATGTAAGTTTCTTACTTAAATTCCTGTGTTTATCTTATTGCTGACCCATAATAAAAGGTAATGGAACAGTGCTGGTTTTTAGACCACACCATGACAATCACTTCTCTAATCTTTCTTGAAGCTCACCAGATATCCCACCCTTTAGGAGCTCTGAGAGGTAGGTGTGTGAAGAAGATTACTAGGCCATTTATTTTTTTAAAAAAACTTTCTGAATGAAATATATTGTTTTGTATAATTTTGGACCAAAATCTCTTATAGGACAAGATGTACAGAACATGTGCCTAGAATAAAAAGGAAAAATTGTCCAATGAATGAGAAAAATTTGCATTGCTTTTTATTAAAACTTTGCAATTGTAAAGTGTTCAGAAATGCAACCTAAATCTTACCCATATCTTCCAACATTTTAAAACAAACACACAAAAAAAGCATGGTATAAATTAGAATACAGGAGTGTGCACACACACACTTGCACCAAAATGACAGTGGGGAAGAGCTCCTAGTGGTCTTTGGTGGAAAACAATTCAGAGTTCTAATTGCTTCCCCTCAGCCCAGAATGATTAAACGACTGGCAAATGAATACAATATTGACCATCTCACCTTCCCTTCTCCTCAATCCATTTACCATATAATTGAGGCCCTCCCCTATACAGAAACTGCTTCAGTTTCCTTTTACTAACTAGATTCTATTGAAAATGTCTGCAATAACTGGTGCAGGAGAAGAATGGCAGTAACTTATAACCAACAGAAAGGAGAAAATGAACCATGAAAAAAAAAAGAGATAAGGAAATTTTATTCATCTACATTTGACCTTTTTATTATTACCTGAGAAAACAATGTTTCTAATCTCTTTGCAGCTGTTTCAAACCCTTATCCTTTATTACTTAAATCCAGTTAGATATAAAATTGTTTCTGGGTTTTATACACACACACACACACACACACACACACACTCTTCAGGAAGTTTGGAGAGAACAACAGAGATTTTTGTATCAATCCTTCTATTTGTTTCTCTGTGGGATTTCTTGTATCCATTTGACTTTTCAACCTTCCTTACTTTTGAAAACAAAACTTTGTAAATTAACATCTGAGAAGAAGACGGCCAAATAGTTTCAATTAGTAATTTCCGACTTCACAGCTATTGAATAATCATATGGGACAATTAAAACAAAATAACAACTGTTAGATGAGACAAGTTCCAATAAAGTTAATACTGATAATTTCTGGAAAATAGAAACTATATTTAGCCTTTATTAATCAGTGTGTTATATTCATAAAGGTCATAGAGTTACTGGGAAAGCCCTAGAAGTTAATGAATAATTCCAGAATTGTTTTCAAACTTCTTATTAGTATAATAATCCCTTCAAACGTGTGTTGATCTTTGTATAACTCAGCCAGTCTCACCTTTTAGTACAAACTGAAAAAAATTAATGGATATTCATTGCATTTTTTTCAAATTTTTTTTTATTTTGTAAATTTTATTGGAGTATAGTTGCTTTACAATATTGTGTTAATTTCTACTGTGCAGCAAAGTGAATCAGTTATATGTATACATATGTCCCCTCTTTTTTGGATTTCCTTCCCATTTAGGTCACCACAGCACAATGAGTAGAGTTCCCTGTGCTATACAGTAGGTTCTCATTAGTTATCTATTTTATACATAGTATCAATAGTGTATACATGTCAATCCCCATCTCCCAATTCATCCCACCCACCTTCCCCTGTGACATCCCTAAGTTTGTTCTCTACACCTGTGCTTCTATTTCTGCTTTGCAATAATATTATCTATATCATATTTTTAGATTCCACATATATGCATTAATATACGATATTTGTTTTTCTCCTTCTGACTTATTTTACTCTGTATGACAGTCTCTAGGTCCATCCATGTCTCTACAAATGGCCCAGTTTCGTTTTTTAAAATATACACTTACAGCAGAGCATATACTGAAGAATTAGTTTTCTTTATTCATGGAGTTCATCTTCTTGACTGAGAAGAAAAGAAAAGATACCTGATTATAAGAGAACCAAAAATAGTGTGAGTTAAGACAAAATTCAAATGGATGCAGGAGGAAAATTAGTGTCATGCAGGCCAAACTTTGATCAAGAGCTGCTTGGAACAGGACCTGGAACGAGAGTAGAGACTCACAGGATGAGGATGAAAGGAGTGTTTATAATTCATTCACACTTGTGAAAACCTGTTATCTAAAACATTATCATAACTAAAAGTGGGGTATTGACATCTATATTATTGCAAAATTGTCTATTTCTCCAATTCTGTCTGTTTTTGTTTCATGTCTTTAGGGGATTTCTTGTTAGGTACATATTTATATTGTTATATCTTCTTCAAAATATGACATTTATCATAATAAGTATTATCCTCCATCTCTAATAATAAGTTTTGCCTTAAGTTCTATGTTTTTCTCATATCAGTACAGTCATTCCACCTCTTTTTTGGTTACTGTTTACCTAGGATATCTATTTTCACTCTTTTTTTTATTTTCAATTTATTTGTATTTCAATCTAGAGTGTGTTACTTGTAGGCAACAATTTGTTCTGATCAAGTCTTGTTTTCTTTTTAATCCATTCTTCCAGTTTCTGTCTTTTAATTGGAATGATTAATGTATTTACATTTAATGTAATTAACAATAAGGCAGGAGTTACATCTGCTACTTGGCTAGCTATTTGTTAACTGTATGTTTTATGCTGTTTGTTGTTGCTGTTTTTCCTCTGTTCTTTCATTGTTGTCTTCTTTTGTGTTAAATAATATTGCATCATATTAATTACTTTGTCATTCTTTTACTTTTTCCCTTATTGTTGTTTAATAGTTTTCTTAATGGTTTCCCTGGGGTTTACAATTAACATCCTAATTTATAGTAATCTAGTTTGCATAAATACTAACAATTTCAGAAGAATACACATACTCTCTTCCTATATAGCTATAGAAAGTGCTATATTCCACCTTTTTTGGTGCTTATTGTCAACACACATCATTATTCATGGATTCTATATTTCCACATTTCCCTACTTGCTAAAATACACTTGTAACTCCAAAAGCAATACTAGTGACACTTTTGTGGTGATTTGAGGACAGGTACATGATAGCAAAAAGAACTGAGTCACCCAACATGTACATTCACATCTGAGGTCAAACAAGGCAATGCTCTGCCTTGTTGTTTCAGCTCTCATACAAAGATTACCAAAGGGTGGAAGTGGTAGGGAGAAGTGTAGTGCACTGCAAGAATTTCTCCCTCTAGAGCCAGTTGGATGGAGTTTGAATCTAAACTCTGGCACCTGTTAGTGGGGAGGCCTCCAGCAAGTCACCTAACACTTCTGAATCCCATTTTCTCCTTTGTGAAATAAAGAAAAGAGAATCCACCAAGATGAAGTGTTTTTAGGATTTAATATTATAATCAATGAGATTGATTACATATATATAAATATAATATCTATATCTATATCTATATCTATGACTTTCCCTAGGAAAAATGGTTCGGTATTCACTAATTCCGTGTTTGCCATGATTTTGTAGAACATATCTACGATGAATGATGAGAATTGACTGTGTATCTGTATACGTCATATGATTTTTCAGCCATGTTTCTCCAGAGAAACAGAACCGACAGGACATGCTTATTGTAAGGAATTTCTTCACACGATTGTGGGAGCAAGCAAGTGAGAAATCCATAGAGCAGGCCATTAGGCTGGAAAATCAAAAGGACTTGATCTCCTTTCCTGAGTCTGAAATCTGCAGGGGCAGACTGGCAGGCTGCAGACAGAGGTGGGATTTCAATGTTACAGTCTTCAAGCAGATTTTCTTTTACTATGGGAAATGTCAGTTTTTGTTCTTAAGGCTTTCAACTGATAAGATGAGGTCCATTCACATTATAGAAGATAATAACCCTTACTTATGTTCAATTGACTATAGATGAAAATCATGTATACAAAGTCCTTCACGGTAACATCAGTGTTTGATCAAACAATGGGCACTATAGCCTAGTAGGCACATAAAATTTAATCATCATGATTTAGAATTATCACTTAATAGAGTTTTCTTTTAAATCAGATAGTTTTTTTTAAAAAGTTGCAAGTAAAAAATGCATTCGTACGTTATATGTTTATGTATGCAGTTACCTTTTCCAGTTACCTTTATTTCTTCATGTCATTTTAAGTACTGTCTACTGTTCTTTTATTTCTTCCTCTGAAGGACTCCCTTTATTATTTCTTGTAAGGAAGATATGCTACTGGAAAATTTTCTGCTTTTCTTTCTTTCTTTTTTTTTTTTTTTTTGATCTAGAAATGCATGAATTTCTCCATCATTTTCAAAGGAGAGTTTTGATGGATCTAGAAGTTTTTGTTAACATTCTTTTTCTTTTAGCACTTTGACTATATCATCTCACTACCTTTTGGCATCCTTCTGTTTCTGATGCAAAATCAGCTGTTAATCTGAGCGAAGATCCCTCATATGTGAATAGCCACTTCTCTCTTGTTGCTTTAAAGATTCTCTTTGTTTTTCAGCAGTTTCATTATTGCTTGTCTAGGCATGACTCTCTTTGACTTTACCTTACTTTGAGTGTATTGTGCTTCTCAGATGTGTAGATTAGTCTTTTGATCAAATTTGGAAAGTTTTCTACATTATTTCTTCAATCTCTTTCTGCCTCCACCTCTCCTCTCTGTCTAGGACTTCAATTATGTGCATGTTGATGCCCTTGATGGTCCCATAGATTTCTGAAGTTCTAACCACTTTTCCTTTTCTTTCTGTTCCTTAGGCTGGATAATCTCAATTGACCTATCCTCAAGTTTGCTGATTCCTTTTCCAGCCTTCTTAAATCTGCTACTGAGATCCTCTAGTAAATTTTTCATTTCAGTTATTTTAATTTTCAGCTTCAGCATTTCTGTTTGATTTGTTTTTAAAATTTCTACCCTTTCATTGTATGTTTTATTTGATTAGATATCAGTTATGCTTTCTTTTTATTCTTTTAACATAGTTTCCTTTATTTCTTAGAACATATGTAAAATGGCTGATTTAAAATCTTTCTCTTAACTTGTACTAATCTTAATCTTTGCATAAATTTTCCAATGTCTGGACTTCCTAAGGGGTAGTTCCCATTGATAGTTTTTACCCCCCTGAATGGAACAAACAAGTCATCCATTTAAAATGTACAATTCAATGTTCTTTGTTTATTTGTTTGTTTGTTTTAATATAAGCCATACTTTCTTGTTTTTGTCTAACTTTGTTTCTTTTCTGAATTAGTTTATTTTAAATTATATGTTGTAACTTTGGAAATAAAATTCTCTTCCCTACTCAGGGTTTGTTGTTGTTTCTATTTATTGTGGTGTGTTTGTTTAGTAATATTTCTGAACTAATTCTGTAAAGTCTGTATTCTTTGAAATGTATGTGTTATGAAGTCTCTCTCTGGCTATCTTAGTGTCACCTAATGATTAGATGAAAATTTCTTTAACTGCCTGGAACTAGCAAGTCTCCCAGTTTCTGTCAATAGGCTCTGTGTGTGTCAGGGCACCCCTGAAACACTAGGCCAGGCAGTTAATTCTGCCTTTATTTCCTGCTTGTGCAGGTCCTCAAGTTTGCAACAAGGGGTTAGAACATCCTCATGACTCTTCTCACCCTGTGCATAGCCCTGGGCAAGTGCAGAGCCCCACACATGCACGTGGCCTTCTATAATCCCAGGAACATGTCAGAGATTTTTACAGCCTCCTATGAATATCTCATTCCCCAGTTTTTCCTTTAAAGGTTTCTGGATAGCTATTATTTGTTCAAAATGTAATCTGCTGCCTCAGGCAGCTGTAATGATAAACAATTGCTATTTCTTTTTTAAACAAATGCCCCAGGGAAGAAGCTATTCACTTTGACGGAGCTCCAAGTTAGGACAAATGAGTAAGAAACAGCCGAGAAGACAATCTTAACAATTCCTGGAAATGGGGCTTTGAAGGAGCACCAATCTCATTTGGCCTCCTCCAGTAGCCATCTTGCAGGTTTGGCCATGATTGCTGGTTGCTCATTTTTAAGGCTACCATGGAGCTGGAGATGTGGAATGAAAAGAGCACAAGTTAAAAAACCCCACAGCTCATAGTTATTCTTGAGGTTCAGTCACTTTTCTTGAATAAGCGCTCCCTGGATTGCTGCAAGCCTTTGGTTAATTTCCAGATTCCTTAAAATTATTTTGACAATTTTTCCAGTTTTTTGTTGTTGTTGTTGCTGTTTATTATGAATCAGATTTTTGCATTTTTGGCGGTTTTTGGTGTGGCACTTTCACTGACCACCATCCTCCCACCAATGTTTGTATTTTTAAGACAGTATTTCAGTTAACTGTTTACAGATTTCACAAAATACTAAACAAACAGTGGTATCTGACACTCCATTAACTGATTTCTCTAATAATTCATTCACCCTTCCTTGATATCCACACTTAATGCTGTGCTCCAACCATAACAAGCCACTTGCAGTTTTTCTGATATGCTGCAACCAAGCTTTAGCTTTGTAACTCTGAACAACTTACTCTCTGCTCAAATATCCTGACCTCCTTCGTACCATTTACCAGAACAATTTCTACTAATCCATTAGAATTCTTATCAGGTGTCATCTCTTTTGTAATTAACCCTTTTCACCCAGACAGGTTTGGGAGTTTCTCACATACTGCTGTAGCACCTTGTGTACCTCTATTACAGCAGTTGTCAAATGCTACCATATTTATTTTTCTCCCTAAGTATAAAGGACATTCACCAAAATATATTTTTTGAGCAAGAGGACAGCACAATTCCAACTTAGTACATACAAAGTTAAACAGGTATGACTATATACATACAAGAAAAACAGAAAAAAAAATTTGCCTAAATGCCAAGTTGTTATCTCTGAATGGTGATTGCAATTCTTCTGCTTGAAACATTTCTGTATCTTCTAAGTGTGAACCCATAGCTTTTCATATTTGACTTTCTCTTTTTTTTTTTTTTTTTTTTGCATTACGCGGGCCTCTCACTGTTTTGGCCTCTCCCGCTGCGGAGCACAGGCTGCGGACGCGCAGGCTCAGCGGCCTTGGCTCACGGGCCCAGCCACTCCGCGGCATGTGGGATCCTCCCAGACTGGGGCACGAACCCGTGTCCCCTGCATCGGCAGGCGGACCGTCAACCACTGTGCCACCAGGGAAGCCCTGACTTTCTCTTTTTTAAAGATATAATTTGGAGGACCTGGAATCCAACCTTGGAATATTCATATGTGTCTGCAATAGACTGATCTACACCTGGAGGATCCTGCTGGCAGGGGAGACAAATCAAGATCCACAGTGGGCCCTTTCATATGCACAGAATGTGGCTACACAGGAAGTCTGACTTACTCTTGTTTAACAGGCCAGAATCCCTCTGGCAGCCACCGGAGCAACCTTAGGCCATAGCAAAAAATATTTCTCTAAGCAGTTCTCCAGCACAACAGAGGTACTTATTGTGAAAATTCCCTACCACTACCTTTATGGCTGAATCCAAATACCATGATTTTTCATACCTGCTGTCTACCATGGAAAATGACTCTGGTGACACTTCTATGAACACTGTCTTGTTCATGATGCTTAGCATCATAAAAAACTGACTGGTGACTACATGACATGTACTTAACACCACTGCCCATCTAGCAAAGAGAAAACAATGATATTTGTCCCATCTTCAGAATCTCAATCAAAACCTATCTACTCTTGCTCTACACACTATTTAATCAAGTTTCTAAATACAAGGATACTTAGTAAAATATATTTTGGAAAGGAGGGAGAGGTTTAGGCATTTTAGAGTTAAATGATAGACATCTTTAGTCTTGAATATTTTGGGGCAATATATGATCCTATGTCCTTTTTGTAATCTGCAAATGCCTGCAAACACGCCTGCAGGCATCAAGTAGCATTTTCTCTGCCATTCCTTTCTGATACAGTAAGGAGGTACACTTAAAATTTTGTCTAGATTTTTGTGGTTCTAATTTCTTATTCTCTCTGAGACTTTGATTTCTAGATCTTCCTTCAGTTCAGACTGAATTACAACCATTAAATTCTATTAAATTCTACCACCTCCAGGCTATGACTCCAACTTCATATTTCCAGCATTTATACCTTATTTCTGATTCTTATTGACTAACTCTTCAACATGGAGGTTTCCCAAGGATTTTCTGCTTTGAGCTCAATCCAAATACACTGATGAGCACTCTTGAGGTCTCCCTTGTCCTCCTGGTCTACATTTTGAGAACTTGCCATGCTCTTCCTCTGAGGCAGGCTCCCTGAAACACTCCCAGACCCCATCTGTCTGGGACCAGATAAAGAAGCTCAGCCATCAATCTAGGGTGTCCTGACTGTGTTTTCTGCTTTCTGCAGGTTGCCATTTCCAGGACTTATGTGATCTTGAACACTTCTAATATGAAAAATTCCAACTGTGTCTTATGATGAAATAAAGCAAAAACAAACAAAAAAGAAAAGTGAAAACAACACCCCCTCATAATAATTCAATAAGCGACCCCTTCAAGGAGCTTATGGTCTAGTGCTAGTGGTGGGGAAGACAGGTGCAAAATCACTACTCAAGACAGTAAGCAGACAGCATAAAACAATTACCAACACAGAATGGTAGATACAGAAAAGCACAAATCTTGTCTAGAATGTTCACTTAGGTGGAACCGTTGAATTGTGGTTGGTCACTGTTGCACAAAACTTCTCCATTGTTCTCCCAGAACCAGAATGGGGTCCATCTTCCCTCATGGTTCTGCTGAAGGTACAGCTGCCTCTGGTCCTACCTCCTTATTTTCATCGCTCCTCTCTTGCCCTTCTCAGATCTCATTCTCAATGCACCTGAGCCAATAGCCTTCACCAAATGTTCTCTCTAAACACATGATCCTTTGTGTCCAGAATGTTCTTCCCTGGCCCTTTTTGCTCCCTGTTCTTCCAAACTCGGCTCAGGCATAACCTGCAGACAGGAAGCTTTCCTGAGCAGTCCAGCTAGATGTGTCAAACTCCCTCCTTTATGCTCCTGATACTCCCTTCCTCTGTCCATGCTGCTAATTTGATCACTGATATTATAATTGCTATTTATTTCTCTGTCTCCACCAACAGAATGGGATCTCCTTGAGGATATTCCCGTGTTTCCCCTACTATCCCTCAACAGAGACAAATTAAATGCCAAACTAAGACTCCTTTTTATGTATTGTGGCAATGCACACACACACACACACACACACACACACACACACGCATGCACCCATATTTCAATTATCAGTGCCAGGCTGGACTGAAGGATTTACAGTTAACTAGAAATGCCCCCCAAAATCTCTCACACAAGAGATTTTCTTTCCTCTGGAAGAAGAGTTTCACCCTTATCTCAGTTTCAGTTTTAAAGCCACTATCCCTTTCTTTTCCTTCCTGCAAATTGCCAGTCTTGAAAGAATGCTGAGAATGACACAAAGCACAAATGAACGATGCCTGTGCAGAAGAGTCACTGTCGTTTAAAATGCACCTCAAATGGCAGGGTTGTGATGGATTCACTTCTTCTGCTTGTCCTTGAGAACCAGCAGGGCCACCCGTGTTGGGTAATAATTGCTCTGCCTTGCTTGAAGGCATAGCACTTGCCTTAGAGGACATTGATTCATTTGGATATTGTGTCTATTCCAGCCCCAAGGCATTCACCACTTTTGAAATTAACACAGAACAGGAAGAGATAAATGTGTAAAGTTGGGGACTTTGGGGAGCCCTGAGGTTAATATTGATGAGGCAGTAGCTGTGGAAGTTGCTCCCTGTGGCTCTTCTCCATCGCAGCGAAGGCAGACTGAGTCCCAGACTAGAAGTGAAACCACTCCCACCACCAACATATTGAAAAGCATCTTTGCATCACTTCAAAGGGAAAGAGAAACATTGGGGAACTTCCAGAATTAACAGATGGGGTCTAGAAATAAAATCAGTAAAGGAGAATGTGTCTTCTTGAGTCCTCAGGCTCCGTGTCCCTTGAACATATGGAATTTTAGCCCATTTACTTTTTAACACTGTGTAATCCTAACATCATGACTAAAACCCCTTCAAAATTCAATAAGACTGGAACCAAGATACTCTCGTGTTCCTGTGCTAAACAATTCTGAGATGAAGAATATTTTTCCTGCTTCTATGCTCATCAATACAAAGATAAGGCAAACTTGCTTAGATACTTCCTCCAGGAAATATCTATTCCTGGAAAATACAACTGCACCTCAATTACCCCAGTTCACTTGATGAGGCTAACAGCTTGCTAATCCATATTCTCTTTGACAACTCTCTTCACTTCCACAAATCCAGAGTTCTTAGATAACCCTGCTCAGTTTCAACCAGTTCCCAACTGTGCAAGCCCTGTCCTGAAATCACCCAGTCCAGGCTCCCAAAACTTACTTGTCTATCTTTCCCTGACTTGTCTTTTGAAGATGAAAGAAGACAGCAAGAGAGTGGTATTTTCCCTCAGAGATGTAAGTCTAATAGTCTTCATTCAGCTTTGGGGAGTCAAGGAACCCACATCTGTAATAATTTCTTCCTCTCAAAACTAAAACTTTGGGTATAATTTTCTGTCTCATTTATCTCAATCCCCTGACACAGTGGAGAACAACCTACCTTCAACCTGTACACATATTACTGTGACACACACCATCTCCCTTCCCTTCATCCTCCCCATATGCTGCTGCTACCTGGTGTTCTGACTCCTCTTTCCCCCCAGATGAGCTCACTGAAAACTTGTACAAGATGGTTGTTTGTATCTTCTCCTCTGAGTCAATTTCCCTTTACACTCCTTCTCTCAATGGTGAAACTCACCTCTTTCTTTCTCTCTCTCTCTCTATATATATATATATATAGATATAGATATAGATATAGATAGATATAACCATATAAAATAATTGGATTTCAACATATTGTACCTACACACAATTTATTTATACACTTCTGTGCAAAAACTGAAACAAATAAGAGGCTATAGAATATAAAGTCACAGGTAAACATATTAAATAGAATGTAGAGTGAAAAAGTTCCAGCTAAAGTTTATTCCCTTTGGGGAAAGAGTCAGGAATTGTGTTTTACAGAATCATTTCACTAGATCTTTCTGTCCTGGATATTTGGAAGCTTCTTGTTGTGTCTGCCTATGACTTGATGGGTTGATAGAAATAAGTGAAATGCTCTTATTGCCTGACTTGTTCTACCTAATGATTATGGCTTCTCTACGGAAAAATCACAGCTAAGAGGAGGATAAGCCTAGGGAATGCCTAAGGTGAGGCATCTAACAGAGCAATGAGTGCTCCTCCAGGCCTTTCCTGCTCCCAGGGAAGGAAACTACCACCCAAATGACCAAGGCTAGGAAGGCATAGGGGTCAACAGTGGTAGCACTTTCAGTACTGTTGTGTACTAAGCATTCTTTATTTCTGTTCAACTCAAAGACAGATCTGTATTCCTCTTGAGGTTCTCATACAGTATCTGTCATGGTGCTCAGAAAGTGTTTACTGAGTAATAGTAAATTCCAAGGATTATTTTAGGATACAACTCTTGAGAGTGCAAACATCAGGCTTACGTGCTTTTCTTGTACATCGTCATACATAATTAACTGCTTAATACAATTTTCCCAATGACGGTGAATCTAAATATATATTACTATAGAAGTTTTAGCCCCATGTGACCTTTCACTATAGCTTACATTAGGGCTCTGACATTTTATAATTGCTGGAGACACGTTTGGCATATCAACACGAAATGTAGTTATTCATTAATAATTTATTGGAACAAGCTTCACTCTGATATAATAAGTGAATTATTCATCAATGTTCCAAAGGAAAATAGCTCTGAACAGAAGTTGCTTTATTTCTTCTTCCCTGCTTGGGTTTTAGGTTAGTACAATATTTGCAGAAGAAACAGATGCCACAAATTGAATTTTGTACACAAGTCAGAGTGTTACTTTTCAAGATCCATCACGTTACTTCAAAATATATCAAAATTAGCACATCCAGTGACAAACTAATTTAAGGGATGTGCTCGAGCCAGGAAAAAGAGACATTCCTAGCCTTTCAAAGAACAGACATGTTAGGCAAAGATCATTTGGACCAAGTTCTAACAACACTGGGAGATTTACAAGAGAACAGCTGCTAAATTATTTTTTTAAAGAATGATGAAATCTGTCAGTGTCTCCAATTTATGAGTGTTTTATGAGTGATGTAGTGTGTAATCTGCATTGAGAGGAAAGGCCTCTTTCATCTATCCCACTCCCTGTGTCTCTAGCTCCTGGAATAGTTTCTGGTTCAGAGAAAACTCTCAGTAAATAGTGTTTGTTTTAATAATAAAACAGGGTATGATAGTTATCTTTAAAAGAAAGGTAGCAGTCTGTCTAGCTGGAGAGAGAAGATCTACACTGTTGAGAAGTTCAATGATGATCTTAACACATAATTAAATGGCAAATGGCTTGAAGAGGCTTCCTGCTACAATCTGTTATAAATTAACATGGAATGTGTGTCTGCTACAAGGCACTTTCGTTCTCACTAGAGATTCAGAATTGGGTACGACCTAGCTCTCATCCTTGGGCAGATCTTAACCTAGCAGAAACAGAATAAACTGTTTGAACTGATTTGCTCAGGGAAAGCTGCTGGAATGACTTGTTTTTTAAGTTTCCCAGTGCAATCAAATACTTACCTTGCTAGAAACACATCTTGGCTTTCCAGTGCCTACAAAATCAAAGCCAGACTCCTTAGCAGGAGCTACCCTGCTCAACCTTACTTGACTCCTCCCCTCCCCCTGTAGTTTTCACTCCCACTCCTCTGAATACCACCCTGAACTCCAAGACCATTAGCTTCTGGGCATTCACTAGACACTTTCCACTTCATGGAAACCCTGTCTCCTATAGGAAACTCAGTTTCTCCACCTTGTCACCCCACAGCAATTTATTATCCATCTATTTCTGAGTCCTTATTAGCCTTTTAGACTCTACTGAGATATGAATTCCTCTAATAACAGCCTTCTCTGACACAAGAACTACAGATTATAAGAGTCAGTATTGATATTGTCAGCATTAAACATATTTAACAGAGCCAAAAATTCAGAATAAAACTAGAGATGGTAAGTTTTTGCAGATCAAATAGAAGTATAGAAACAAGAGCTTAATATACAAACACTACTATATATAAAGTAAGTAACCAACAAGGACCTACTGTATAGCACAGGGAACTCTACTCAATATTTCATGATAACCTATATGGGAAAAGAGTCTGAAAAATAATGTGTATATGAATCCCTTTGCTATACAACTGAAACTAACACAACAGTGTAAATGAACTATACTTCAATTAAAAAAAAAGTTAACAGATACATACTAGAGGGCTTCCCTGGTGGGGCAGTTGTTGAGAGTCTGCCTGCCGATGCAGGGGACATGGGTTCATGCCCTGGTCTGGGAGGATCCCACATGCTGCGGAGCGGCTGGGCCCGTGAGCCATGGCTGCTGAGCCTGTGCTTCCGGAGCCTGTGCTCCGCAACGGGAGAGGTCACAACAGTGAGAGGTCTGCGTACCGCAAAAAAAAAAAAAAACAGAGGAAGAACTGAGGTGATTAGAGCATTGACCAAAGAGATAGCGGTGGATGTAAAAGCAAAGGTAAATATCGAGATGTTACTGGTAAGGACTCTGCTGCTTTCTATTCGAGTTAGAATATAGAGACTAAACAAAAAAATGTATCACTAGTCAAAGATATGGCGATTAATAGAAGAAGGAATATTGAAAATTGGAGGCACACACAGGGTTTAAGATGGTGGTAAAACATCTAGATAAAATTGACTAGTAAGTGTTTAAAATGTCGACCTTTAGATTTAGAGAAAGCATAAAGATAGAGATGATAGTTTTGAGGCTTGAAGTTCATTTTTGTAGCATTTCAGCAAATGTTATTTACTTGTAATGTCTATTTCCCTACCAGACTGTCAATTCAACAAACAAGGTCTATATTCTCAATTGCTATAACTCAAGCAACAGAATTAGTGTCAGGCACATAGTAGTGGATTAACTGACAATGAAAACAAAAATTACTCATGAAAGGGAACCCTGATATAGCCTATAGTGGATGGCACATATTGTTGCTTTAAACGTGTTTTCTGCCTTAAAGAAGTTAGTGCCTTGAGAAAATGAGACATACATAACACACTTTAGACACCTAGGCAGAAAAAATATAGGCCAGAGGTACAGACATACAGGAAAAGGACATGGGAACTTGCTTCTGGCACTGTAAAGGGCTGGGGGGAACTTATATGGAAGTGTTCTTATTTGGTCTGGTCTTTTAGTGAAGAAAATCATATGGAGGTCTTCCCAGACTCAAAAGAAGTTATAATTGTGAAGTTTATGTGGCTTTTCCTCCATGTTAGGGTAGAATTGATGCTCTTTCCCGTTTTCCTAGATACATTATGTGAGATATTTAGATAATAAGGCTTTGTTTTGTTTGTTTGAATTTGTTTTGTTTTGTTCTCAATTGATATTAGTGTCTCATTGCTTCTTGGTGTAGAAAGAAGGTGAAGGGAAGAAGAGGTTATGGACAACCGGGGGCCTAGATTGAGTTAGGCAGCTTTCCTATCCATCTCCTTATCTCCAGGTTGACCTCTTGTTCTTGCCCTGGGACCTTCCAGATGTCACTGCTGGTGTCCCCCTCAGATGGGTGCCTTCTCTGCTGCAGGCTCTTATGGCCCTTGTTCTGGGCTAAGACTTCTTCCATCTAAGTGATTCTTCTGTCAACAGCTTGAACCTTCTCATTTGCTGAAAGGCCTGTTCTCTTCCTCTTTCCTGTTACATGTTGTCCTCACTTCCTTATTATCATTTCAGTAGAAACAGAGGCAAGAGAAAGCAAAATCACATGATTTTGACTGGGTGATTTTAATAATTTAGATTTTAGTTATTCAATAATGAAGAGTTGGAAATGCAAGCTACAATATTAATTATTCTTGGTTTTTAGGGTTTATAACTCTGGGATGTGTGCTAACATCAGATTAATATAAAAATGAATATTCAACTTTTGTTTTATGATAATTCCTAAAATCTGTGAAATACATTAAGATGTTGATATACAAGAAGAGCTTAACACTTTGCCTGGATTCAAAGTGATTTTCTTTTTTAAAAAAAGCCTGTACGTTTTCAGTGTAATGTTTCAATCAAAATGCATGTGTATACACACATAATTGGATTTTTATTATCTAAAACTTTTAATTTTTCTCTAAATACACCCTTTCATCAGAAGAGCCAAAGCACTTGGATCTGCAGACCTGCTTGTATTTTTGCAATAAATGCTGATCTAATCTGAATATTGGTAGTATGATTGGCTCAGTGGAGGTGTTAGTGTTGGGGCCACTAACTATTTCATGGGTACTGAGAACACCTTAACCATATATAGTCAGTTTCCTCTGAGATCTGTTTATTCTAAAGCAGTACCAGGTACAGGCTAAAGAAAAGAACTAGAGTCAACAAGACCAGAAATATTAAGATGGCTACCAGCTACCAAATTAGACCTAGGGCCATATTAAAGTCCACAACATTTCTGTTGTGTCTATGAAGTTTGGGGCACTGAGAAGTGTAGAATATATAGGTAGAAACCACATACATATGAGAAATAAAGAACACAGACCACTAGCCTATACATGATATAAACCTAAATCCTTTCCCTTAAGCTTAGATAGAGGACTCCACTTCTGTTAATGGACCACTTTGTCCTTAAAAATTGCCTATTTACAAATGATTCTCTATAGACAACTTGTGGGGTTTGTATTTGTTGATTTTCTAAACCTAGGACCCTAAAGACATATGCATAGGACCAGTTGCACAGCAGACCACCAAGGACCAGAAAGCTTCTATCATGACATAGGAGCACCAGGTAAAGCTAACCAAGTGAGAGAGTTAAGCAACCAGTTGAAGAATTTAAATCAATGGTCATCAAAAAGTCTATGACTACACCCTGTTCTCTTTATGGAAATGAAATTCAGAGAGTTTTAACAGAATTTTGATGATCATGCTTCAAACAAAACAAGCAGTAAGTCTTGTGGAGTTTTTATTTGAAACACACAACGTTGATAGAAATGAGATCAAGGGCTCCACACACCATTTATTGATGTTTCTGAGAAAGTCATCAGACTTTCTCTTCATCCTCCAAAATGTCCTAAAGTATTAATTGTTTCTACATCCATTTTTGGCACTCCATAATAATTTCCCACAAAGTGAAGACAACTGTTACCTTTTCTGGAGAAGAACTCTTGTGTCTTTGGAGAAAACTCAAGCTTTCCCCCATGGAAGAAATATGTTCTTCCTGTTCCATGGAGAAGAAAACTAGATGGAACAAAGTAGCTGAATCCCATGCCTGGAAGGCCAGTGGACAATAAACTGAGGAGGTTATGGAGGAGAATAAAGGCAGAGAGACGTCAACTAGAGATGAGAAGTTCACCAATGTCTAGCTAAAGTGTGGAATGATGAGCAATTTATGTGAAAGGTGTAGCACTGTTTTTTTTTTTTTTTTGTATTTGTATGAACGTGAAGTATCCAGATAATAAAACATTTTTAAACATGATAAGTTCCTATATCTTTACATATGATGTATGTAGTTAAGGGGTTAAATAGTTGATTGAGGAACAAAATGGGTATATCTTGCTGCTGAATCTAAATAAAATACATTACTCATTCCCCTAAAAATGCCCCCAAAGATGTTCTTTTGTTTCTTCACTGTATATCAATGATGAAAAAAGTAAATATTGATTAGGGGAAGCCAAAACTTGTAAACTTCAAACGTTGCATCCTACTGGAATTCACGCAGAATACGTATTGATATTTTTAAGAGAATTATTTGCGTGTAGCCCTTGCTTATCTATCCACTAAGACTAGAATGAAACGAGGAGCAGCATGTCCTCTAAGTAAAGGTGGGGGAGAGGGTGTCCATTACCATCTGGAGTAAAATGAAAAATGTTAGTTAAATAGCTGGATTATTTGACTCTGTTGCATTACATTCAGCTAATTTTGAAAGACCCATTCACTCAGTTTTCTACTGCTGCTTTATTCTAGGTGATAATAAATGGTATACCTTCCCTTGCTCTGTTGAATTTGAATAAAATAAATTACACCTCACAAAGAAAGATGAAAAACCAAAATAGTAACATTTTGGCCCCAACTGAAGTCTTAAATGAAAAGCCACAAGACAACTTAGTCCAGAAACTTCCAATACAAGAGAGACTTCAATAGAAACTTTCTTTGCAAAAAAAAAAAAATATATATATATATATATATATATATATATATTTTCTATTGAATAGATAGAGTCATGTTAATAAGAATTCTCCCTTAGGTTATTAAGCATTATAGGATTGAGTATCTAATTTTGGAAGAGGGAATAAAAGGGGTAGTGCTAAAATGTTACCTGATGTAAAAGGAGAAGAATTTGGAGCTGTTGATTCAATCTTTGGAGAGGGAGAAAGAAATGTGATTAAAAAGGAAAATCTAGCAGAATGGAAAGAGATGGTATCAGTGTATATGAAACTGCTGGGATGGCTGAAATGCAATTTAATATTTAAAGTGGAAAGTTATTTGAATGTTTCCTCCATCTCAGAAGACTCTTATTTGGACTTAGAATGAAAGTCACATGCCTCACTTTGCCCTCAAGGCCCTAAATCCCTACAGACCTGACCATACTATCTTTATCTTCTTGCCTTTCTTTTCATCATTTAAGGGTCAGCTCAGCTTCACTGTGAAACCTTATAAACTCTCCAATTTAAATAATTCTTTGTACTATCTATCAAATCACCCTGTTTTAATGCTGTATGGATTTCTTTGCTTCCTAAAAATTATCCTGTTTATATTTGTATTTATTTCCTGTTCCCCTCACTGAAATGCAATCTGTTTGAGAGCAAAGAATGTGTTTGCCTCAAATTTCAAAGCCTGGGACTCTACCTAGGACCAACAAATAAATATTTTGGAAGGAGTGATTTTTACTTAGCTCACAATGAACACAATGTTCCATCTGACATATGTAGTTTATCCTTATTAATCACTTTTATGTATCTACCATCATGTGATGGGCTGTGGAGTCTATGGTAGAAGTAAGAGATAAGCTTTGCTCTTTCAATTTGGTCATAAGGAAACCAGGGACTCCTGAAGCAAGTTAATAAAGAATTGAGATGCAATTATGTCTTCCAAGACAATGCAGAAGATTGGTTAATATGCAAGGAGATACCGAACTTTTAAGGAAAGAGAATGAAGCTAGGTTTGTATGATAGGACTTTATTTAAGCAACACAATAAAAACTTTAGTCCAGTATGTTAAGGCTTCTGATAAGTCACAAAAATTTGATAACTATAGAAATACTTTACAACTGATAACATTTTATCATTCAGCTTTTCCTCTCATTTTCCCTTAATATTAATTAAAAACACAAGAAAAGGTGAAGATTTTATAAAAATTAAGACATTTACACATCATAGAATGCAGCAGTTCACTTCATGGACGAGGAAAATAAAGTCTAGACAGTTAGTGATGAGACATAGCAGATAGTGGCAAAGTTTTAACTGGACATTACATCTCCTGGAAGATGGCCCAATGGTCCTCTAAGTAAATAAATCAAGCCTCTAAGTCTTCCAGAACTAGAGTTCTTTATCTCTGAGGTCCCTGCTATTCTATATTTAAAAAAAATATTCAATATCCTTTCTATTTTGTGTGCCTATTTGTATTTTGGGAATCTGGGCCCTCCAATTGGAGAGTTGGTGGCAGGGCTAGGGATAAAAATGAACAGAGAAAAATAGGTCAGAAGGGGAGTATCTAGGAGGAAAATATGCATATATATGCATATACATATATACATATATATTTATTTACATGTTATTTATTTAATGTTGGTTGGGTTGTTGAATCATTTCTGTGTAATCAGAGACAGGGCTATTTTCTTGCTGATGAGAGTGAGGTAGAAGTTTCTATCTCAGCATTTGATATTGTAGAATATGAGTTCTGATAGCCTGGGTCTAATTCCCAGATCTCCTACTTATTGGCTTTATTGGAAATGAATTTAAATCTTTTGCTTTCAGTTTTTTTTCCCTTAAAGTAGTATGTGTAACAATAATGTCTCCTTCACAGTGTTACCAGGAGGAGTAAATGTGTTAACACATGAGAAGTTAGCAAGATCTGGAGATAGAATTGCCGGATCTAGTCTGGGCGTTAGGGTGTATGAGGGCAGTGCACTGCCTTCTCTCCAGAGACATGGGCTCAAAAGGCCTCTGTCCTCCCTATCCATCACCAACTTCTTATGTTCCATCCCATGTTTGAAAATAATCTACCAAGTAATTTATGTTACAATATAAAGACCCTAAAAGCAAGAAACTGGATTCTTAGTGGTAAACTTCTAGTACTCTAGGTTAATGAGAGGTAAGTTGTGTGTGTTTACCATTAGGATGGTGGGATTCACCTTCCATCTACTGCTCAGACCAAATTCTGCCAACTTCATCCACTTGCAAATTTCTTCTCCACTGAAAAATATCAACAATGTGTATGCTTACAAGCCAAAAGGAAAGCAATATTTTCCTAGTCTCAGCTCTTTGGGATGTACAGAAAGAAAAAAGAAAAAGAAACTGAATTAACTTATTCTATCAGGGTAATGAAGAGGATGGTGATGTGTTTTAACTTGCAGAACATCTACATGTGTCCATCAGTTCAGAGGTCTATATGTTCATTCATTATTTCGTTCTATGTATATGTAGATAGATAGATAATATGATGCGTCTCATTCTATTCTATTTCACTTTATTCTACAAAGTCATGAGGATAAACTCCAAAACAAGGCAGAATCTTGTCTCTTTCTGATTCTTGCTGGGTAATTTCTGTTGATCTCCCTAGGTCTGGCAGGACTGAGTACCAAGCCAACACGTTTCCTCTTATATTATCGTTACAAAAATCAACTGCCAAAGAGCTGATTTCTACATAGGTTTGACCTGGAACAATACTGTCATTTTCCAGCCAAGAAAGAAATTGTACTGATTGCTTGGAAGTTGTGTCATGTGGGGCTTGGGTGGGGAATGCTTTAACTCTCAAGGAAGGATTAAGTTAATACTCCCTTTCTATTCCACTACTTTTTTCCAGTCTTATAGGACTCATCATTGCTCACTTGAACACCTTCTTTCACCCATTGATTCATTGAATACATGCTGGGGAGTGAGTCACAAATTAGTGCAATGTGATAGCACAGTAAAAACATTGTGAACAGAAGATGATTGAGACCTGAAAAGTATAACAGCCTGGGGAACCAAGAAGAGTTTCACGCAGAATGAGTCCTAAGGAAAATGAGAAACACTAAAGTGATATTGGTTCTAATCTGGACACTCTACTATAGGAAACAGCAGCATCAGGCACCTTCAGGGGAGACAGGAAAGCCTCTAACAGACCCGGTGTTTTTCACAGCAACAAAAGATGTCAGCTCTGTAAGCAGAGAAGAAAATGGCACTTGCTTCTCATAGGTAAGAGCATCAGCTTATGTGTGACAGCCCTGAAGTCTCCAGGAATAATTTGGTAGAAATGTGAGAAGCTCCAGAGTAGGATGGGATGAGAAAGAGCCTGTCTGGGAACAGTTACTGTGACTTTTATTTAGCCATGATATGAAGTGCTCTTTGGTAAGATGCCTATCCCCTAGAGATGAGGAAGCAGAGGCCAGGACACCTTAAATAGTCTGTTCATGGTCTGAGACTAAGTGGCAGAGCTGTGAATTGAACCCAGAATTTTCAGCCAAGTCCATTTTGGTTTTCTATTGTGTGTAGAGAGCACCACAATAACGTAATTTAGCCCCTGCACTGCTGACAAAATTGCAATTTCTTCCACTGTCCCCTACTGCATATTTCTAGACCCAATCTGTTCTTTAATATTTTTCTTCCTTTGTAAATAAGATAGGTTTTCTGACTGAAGTCAAGACATGTCCTTTTAAAGAACATGTTCCACTGAGAATGAATAAGATGGTACCTTCTTGGGTGCTGATATTTTAACATTATTCTTATCTGTTATATTTTTTGTTGATGAAATATTCTCAATTAAAAACTGTAATGAAATTTCCCCTGGGCAATAAATTATTGTCAAGATAAGGGGCTGCAACTTTATCTCACCTAGCTGAGAATGCAGATTATTTAAACAAGGCTCCATTTGACCTCTCACTTTTCATGTTTAATTCAGTGTGAATGAACTGTTAATTCTCTGCTCTATCGTGTTTACTGAGAGCAAAATGGCTCCATAGATTTCCTTATTTCACAGGCCAACATCCTATACCGAACTATTTTCCTCCATTCACAAACTCCATCAAATTGCTTTTCACTTTAGTGATAGATTCCTTCAGTTTTTCAGGAGTAAGCATACATTGTGGGACTTTCTAAGATCTTTTGCTCAAGGGCAAACCTTATTACCAAATAGGATCAAGTTGAGAAGCACTGTGCTGTCATGAAGTGCTGTCATTAGGCAGGTAGGAGAGGAAAATAATGCAACATGAGAATTGTGTTCTTTTGTTTGCTGACTATTTGTCCCTGAGATATGCTGTGTGAGTTTGCTTATTTACTCCAGTCAAAAACTCAAACAGGTTTATACTTATCAATAGAGGCAAGTAGCATAACGGGATGGAAACTTACCTGCTGACGACCGTCTGGTTGCTGTGCCTTTCCTATAGTTGGAATCTCTCCACTCAGGTGTTAAATACAACAGCTGCAGATATATGGAATGTACATGAGCAAGGACGGAAAGTGTCAGATTGGAGGACAAGGAAGATTTATGGTTTTTATACGAACAACTTCTCCCAAAGTGTTTCTCTCTTGTTTTTAGAATGGAAGGAGTCTTTAGTATATATTGGTCCTTATGGAAAAGATCTAATTGATAAAGAGGTTAAAGATTTTGGGAAAATGAGGATTTTACTAACATTTAAATAGCTAACATGTATTTATATAATGTATACGTTATGCCTGGAAATCTTTTCTACCATCATTGTGAATTTAGAAAGTTTAGAAATATCTGCACTGAGTTGAAAATGGGAAGGGGGAACAAATGCCTAGATGGAGAAGTTAATCTTGGATTAACGGAGGATGTTAATGACTTTAATCCAGAGGATGGATATGCCTTATTCTCAAAGAGAAGCACATGGGATTGGAACATATACATTGACATTTTCAAATGAAGAAAAGAGAAATTAAAAGAACTTTGTTAATTTAGCCAGGACCTACTCAGTGAGGAGGGAGTTATTTAATCAAATACCATCAGTTTTATTTTTTAGATAAGAGATATTTCATTGGAACTTTTGGAAAAACAAATAAAAGAGAGGGAAATAAAATCTATGATTTTAAAGCTTATCAAGATATATCTGGTACACCATGTTTCTATTGATAGCTCTGTATGAGATCTGTGTTGTGTATACAAATACACACATCTGTTCAAATCAATAAACACAAGGAAGCTGGCTTCTGTGAGATGGATGCTGGCATCCATCTAGAGGTACTTACAGCTGCTGTACTAATATGTGCTGGATAAATACATATTCCAAAAATTGTTTTAATTTGGCACTTCTGTCAAAATACCCCTAAATGCTCTCTTCACTCACTTTCTGCCTCAGAGTCTGTAACATGGCATGGTACAGCCCTCTTCTCCCAGTTGTTCTATTTTGAGGTTTGAGAAATGTCAGCGAGAATAACAAGCAAAAATCCAAAAATAGGTATTCAACTCAAAAGATAGGCAGTGTTTAGAAGAGATTATATAGAGAAGAAAAAAAAATGTCTTAGACCTACAAGGAGAATTCAGTCTCATTTTAGGTAAAAACTTCATCCAAAAGGCTTGATCACATGCCCTTCCCAGCTCTTCTAAAATCGTGTCAATGTTTATAGGTTACTTTTAGAATGAGGTCTACATTCTTCAAGTTAGCACTTAAAACATTCAGTTATGTGGTTGTAAGCTATCATTTCAGATATCAGAATTGGGAAAAATACAGAGGGTGGGGGTTATTGAATTCAATCGCTGGTACTTATTGTAAGCTTCAGCAAGTTGTTTAACATCTCTGAATCTCAACTTATTCATAATTAAAAGGAAGAGAGTATGATTTCTGCTTCCAGTAAGATGGAGTAGACATATGTTCCTTTATTACTCCTGCTAAGAACAAAACAATCTTGAACAGTTTATAAACAAACAAACAAATACATACATACAAAAAATAACAAAAACAAACCAAACCAAAAAAAGAAAAAAAAAAAAAAACATGAGAAAGCTGAATGGTAGAGAGAAGATGACAGATCCACTAGGGACCTCACAGCACAAGGGAATGCCTTGAGTTCCCTGGGTCTTCATTTTGCTTCTTCTATCTCAGACATGGAGTGGAAGAAGCTGGGGAAAAAGAAAGATCAAAGGGCACAAACAAAAAGTCCTGATAAAAGTTTGCTCTTTAGCCAAAAAACAAAGAAAGAGATAGTCTAGAAGAAGAAAAACTGTAGACAGTAACAACTCTACTCCAGCCTTAAATGCTTAGATGTATATGTAACAAAATATATGTAGGAATTATATGCTGAAAAACACAATAAAGTGATGAAATAAATCTTTTGAAAAATCTAAATAAATGGAGAGATATTCTGTGTTCAGGATTGGACAGCTCAAAAAGTAAAAAAGCCAATTATCCTAAAACTGATATTTAATGCAATTTTTACCAAAATCACAAGATTTCTTCCTGTGGGAGTAGACAAGATTATTCCAAAAATTATATAGACCAGCAAATGAACTAGAATGGCTAAAACAGTTTTGAAATGGAGAATGAACGAGGAGGAATATTTATCAAATGGCTAAAGTAACCAAGAATGTATGACAATGGCATACAGGTATATACATGGATCCATTGAACAGAAAAAGAACCCAGAAAGAGAACTTTTAAAATATGCTTAACTCATTTTAGACAAAAGTTAAAAGGTACTTAATAGGGGAAGTAGATCATTTTAAACAAATGATGCCAGAGTAATTTCATGGACAAAAAAATAATCTCTACATAAATATCATAACATATACAAAAGTTAACAAAAAATGCAGCAAGGACTTAAGTGCAGAACACAAAATCTATGTAACTTTTGGGAAATAAACACATGGGAGATCATCTTTAGGAAATAAGGCTAGGCAAAGAGTTCTTGGCCTTTACCCAAAAAGCAAAAAAAAAAAAAAAAAAAAAAGATAAATACGATTTCATCAAAATTTAATTTTTTTTATGAAGGACTGTTGAGTCTTTCAAAAGACTGAGGAAAATATTTGAAAACCATTACTTGACAAAAGTCTAGTATCTAGAATATATAATGAACCCTCAAACTCAATATTAAAATACCAAACAATGCAATTGTAAAACAGGGAAAACCTTGAAGAAGCATTACACCAAAGAGGTTATATAAAACTTAGATAAACACATAATATGTTCAACATCATTAGCCATTGGGAAAATATGAATTAAGCCCACAATGATAGACCTTTAAAAATGGCTAAAATAAAAAATTAAAAAAATAGTGCCACATATTGTCACCTTATCTTTGATAAAGGAGGCAAGAATATACAGTGGAGAAAAGACAGCCTCTTCAATAAGTGGTGCTCAGAAAACTGGACAGCTACATGTAAAAGAATGAAATTAGAACATTCCCTAACACCATGCACAAAAATCAAATCAAAATGGATTAAAGACCTAAATGTAAGGCCAGACTATCAAACACTTAGAGGAAAACATAGGCAGAACACTCTATGATATAAATCACAGCAAGATACTTTTTGACCCACCTCCTAGAGAAATGGAAATAAAAACAAAAATAAACAAATGTCATACAGAGTGAAGTAAGTCAGAAAGAGAAAAACAAACACCGTGTGTTAACACATATATACGGAATTTAAAAAAAAAAGGTTCTGAAGAATCTAAGGGTAGGACAAGAATAAAGACGCAGACATAGAGAATGGACTTGAGGACAAGGGGAGGGGGAAGTGTAAGCTGGGATGAAGTGAGAGAGTGTCATGGACATATATACACTACCAAATGTAAAATAGATAGCTAGTGGGAAGCGGCCGCATAGCACAGGGAGATCAGCTTGGTGCTTTGTGACCTCCTAGAGGGGTGGGATAGGGAAGGTGGGAGGGAGACGCAAGAGGGAAGAGATATGGGGATATACGTATATGTATAGCTGATTCACTTTGTTATAAAGCAGAAACTAACACACCATTGTAAAGCAATTATACTCCAATAAAGTTGTTAAAAAAAACAAAAAAAAAATGGGACTTAATGAAATTTAAAAGCTTTTGCACAGAAAAGGAAACCATAAACGAGATGAAAAGACAACCCTCAGAATGGGAGAAAATATTTGCAAGTGAAGCAACTGACAAAGTGTTAATCTCCAAAATTTACAAGCAGCTCATGCAGCTCAATATCAAAAAAACAAACAACCCAATCCAAAAATGAACAGAAGACCTAAATAGACATTTCTCCAAAGAAGATGTACAGATTGCTAACAAACATATGAAAGAATGCTCAACGTCATT
Source organism: Mesoplodon densirostris (assembly GCF_025265405.1). Lineage (NCBI taxonomy): Eukaryota > Metazoa > Chordata > Mammalia > Artiodactyla > Ziphiidae > Mesoplodon > Mesoplodon densirostris. Next base: position 105,654,551 of record NC_082668.1, on the reverse strand, counting down.
AATGATTAGAGAAATACAAATCAAAACTACATGGAGATATCATCTCACACTGGTCAGACTGGCCATCATCAAAAATTCTACAAACAATAATTACTAGAGAGGGTGTGGAGAAAAGGGAACCCTCTTGCACTGTTGGTGGGAATGTAAACTGATACAGTCACTATGGAGAACAGTATGGAGGTTCCTTAAAAAACTAAATATAGAACTACCATACAACCCAGCAATCCCACTACTGGGCATATACCCTGAGAAAACCGTAATTCAAAAAGAGTCATATACCACAATGTTCATTGCAGCACTACTTACAATAACCAGGACATGGAAGCAACCTAAGTGTCCATCGACAGATGAATGGATAAAGAAGTTGTGGCACATATAAACAATGGAATATTACTCAGCTATAAAAAGAAACAAAACTGAGTTATTTGTAGTGAGGTGGATGGACCTAGAGTCTGTCATACAGAGTGAAGTCAGAAAGAGAAAAACAAATACCGTATGCTAACACATATATATGGAATCTAAGGGGAAAAAAAAAAGTCATGAAGAACCTAGGGGTAAGACGGGAATAAAGACACAGACCTACTAGAGAATGGACTTGAGGATATGGGGAGGGGGAAGGGTAAGCTGTGACAAAGTGAGAGAGTGGCATGGACATATATACACTACCAAACATAAAATAGATAGCTAGTGGGAAGAAGCCGCATAGCACAGGGAGATTAGCTCGGTGGTTTTTGACCACCTAGAGGGGTGGGATAGGGAGGGTGGGAGGGAGGGAGACACAAGAGGGAAGAGATATAGGGACATATGTATATGTATAACTGATTCACTTTGTTATAAAGCAGAAACTAACACACCATTGTAAAGCAATTATACTCCAATAAAGATGTAAAAAAAAAAAAATAGTGCCAATACTAAATGCTGGTGAGGATACAGAGAAAGTAAATCACTCATACATTTTTTTTTTTTCTTTTTGCGGTATGCGGGCCTCTCACTGTTGTGGCCTCTCCCGTTGCGGAGCACAGGCTCCGGACGCGCAGGCCCAGCGGCCATGGCTCATGGGCCCAGCCACTCCGTGGCATATGGGATCCTCCCAGACCGGGGCACGAACCCGTATCCCCTGCATCGGCAGGCGGACTCTCAACCACTGCGCCACCAGGGAGGCCCTACATTTTTTATTGGAATGTAAAATTGGACAATCACTCTAGAAAACAGCTTGGCATTAAAAAACAAAAACAAAAAACAAAAAATGTAAAACTAAACATGCAATTACCATATACCCTAGCAATTATACTCTTGGGCATTTATTCTGTAGAAATTAAAATTTTGATGCTGAAAAACCCTGTACATGAATTTTTATTTTATTTATTTATTTATTTATATTTATTTTTGGCTGTGTTGTGTCTTCGTTTCTGTGCGAAGGCTTTCTCTAGTTGCAGCTAGTGGGGGCCATTCTTCATCACAGTGCGCAGGCCTCTCACTATCGTAGCCTCTCTTGTTGCAGAGCACAGGCCCCAGACGCGCAGGCTCAGTCGTTGTGGCTCACGGGCCCAGTTGTTCCATGGAATGTGGGATCTTCCTGAACCAGGGCTCGAACCCCCATCCCCTGCACTGGCAGGAAGATTCTCAACCACTGCGTCACCAGGGAAGCCCCTTCATGAATGTTTATAGCAGCTTTATTTGTAATAGTATAAAGGTGGAAGCAATCTAGATGTCCTTATAGAAGTAAATGTTTCAACAGTGTACCATCCATATCATGGAATACTACTCAGTAATAAAAAGGAAGGAACTATTGATATACTCAACAACTTGGATACGTACCCAGAGAATTATGCTGAGGGGAAAAAAATGAAGATCCCCAAAGACTGCAAACTGTACAATTTCATCTATGTAACATTCTTTAAGTGGCAAAATTATGAAGATGGAGAACAATGTATCAGTTGCCAAAGGTTAAGGAGGGAGTCTGTATAAGAGGGGAGTGGGTGTGGCTCTAAAGGGACAACACATGAGATCCTTGTGGTGATGGATTATTTTATGTATTTTAATTGTATCTATGTTCATATCCTGGCCCTGTAGTGGAGTACAGATTTGCAAATTGTTACTCTTGGGGGAAACTGGGTGAAAGATATGTGTGATCTCTCTGTGGTTGTATCTTGCAAACTCATGCCAATCTACAATTAAATCAAAATTGAAGGGCTTCCCTGGTGGCGCAGTGGTTGAGAGTCCGCCTGCCGATGCAGGGGACTAGGGTTCGTGCCCCGATCCCGGAAGATCCCACATGCCGCGGAGCGGCTGGGCCCGCGAGCCATGGCCGCGGAGCCTGTGTGTCCGGAGCCTGTGTTCCGCAACGGGAGAGGCCACAGCAGTGAGAGGCCCGCGTACAGCAAAAAAAAAAAAAAAAAAAAAACAAACAAAATTGAAACATTTTTAAAAAGAAGATAACAATACATATACTTTAGATTTGTTGTCAGAATGAAATCTATTTGAAAGTACCTGTTTAACACCTGCTATTTAGTAACAGTCAGTTTATCTGATTTTTCTTGCCTTTTCTCTTGCTCCTTTGTATGTACCTGTGACTTCTTGCAAACTAAATTCTTTTCCCCCCAATGGTATATACCATGCCTTTCCCGACCACTTGACCTTGACAAACTTGTCAGCCTGAACAGTTGTTCTGTTACATCTCAGTTTGGGGTAAAGATAAGACCCAGGAGTGGAGCTGATATGACACACAGACACAACAGGTAATTCCCTAAAGCTCTCAAAAGTAGAGATAAGATTTCAATGGCATCATTTGGTATCAAAGGGAGGGAAGCAAGAAGGCCTGGATAATACCCTACTTATCACCCCACTATCCTGGGAGATTCATGAAGACAAAATAGCAGACTAAGGAAATAAGTACCATTTTGCTGATTGTTTTAGGACTCCAGGAGACGTGAGCTGGAGCCCAGGTCTCAAGTTCAAGGTCATAGGCAGATCTTGTGCCCATAACCTTCCCTTGCCACTACCAAACCTTAATACCAGAAACTGGTAGTTAGTAATTGAAAGGATAACTGTCTAGTTCCTACCAGGGTCCTAGATACATTTACCTACTCTGTAATGTGACTTTGTAGCTAGAGTTCAACTAAAACTAACTTCTTTATTCCATAATAAGTGAGCATTTCCACAGAGAAGCAAAGTGTCTTTGTTCTCCCTAAACTCAGGGGAGAAGCAAGGTCAATGAAGTCAAGGAGAGGAGAAAAGGGCTCAAGGCAGCCAAGGATGTAGAAGAGGGAGTGGGTTTCTTCCTGCAGCCACTGGGCTCTATCTAGTCAGAGAGCAAAAGAAAACAGCACTTAAACCAGGGGATCTCAGCCAGTGTCCTGATGGGGAAGGAGAGACAGCCACCAGAAACTCTCAGGTTTGGGGTCCACGTGGGTAGAATCCAGATGTTTCTGCACTTCTGGCAGGCAGGCAGTCTGTTGTCTGCCTGTCTCAGCAGTGGTAATTCATCAGTCTTCTAAGAAGTCCACCAAGATTTTTCACCTAAATGAGAGACATTGCATTAAAATCAGGTGCTGTCAGATTATGGCTTATTGGCTTAATTTAGGAAATCATATGGGCACCTAACCTGGGTAGCTTCTAGCTTCAGGGGAATAGAAAGACCACTAGAAACGAAAATGAGAATGGCCATCATGTCATTGTCCCTAAAGAGGTGGTAGCGTATTATAAAGGCCAAATCCAGCCAAGCGTACTGCCAGGATATTGCAATGATTCAAAGGTTCTTCCTGACTTGCAGGGTGGATGTTATCTCTCTCACACAATAGGGTTTTTGAGATCCCGGTCTGCATCACATTTTTGTGGTAAATACTAAGTGGACCTTGTAATAGAGTGTGACTGGAAGTCCAATCCCAAATCCTAAAACCTCCACCAGTTATCGATGCAAATTCCAATGGATACATGAGGGTGTGTGTGCATGTGTGTGTTTAAATAAATACCTGAACAGAATTTTCTGGCTAATGTTTCTTTTGGTGATTGGAGCACACAATCCTTATAGAGTTTCCTTTCTGATCAACTTTTTTTTTTAATTTACTGGAGCATTGTCAAGTTACAATGCTGTGTTAGTTTTAGGTGTACAGCAAAGTGATTCAGTTATACATATACATATATTCATTCTTTTTCAGATTTTTTTCCCATATAGGTTATTACAGAATACTGAGTAGAGTTCCCTGTACTCTACAGTAGGTCCTTGTTGTTTACCTATTTCATATATAGGAGTGTGTATATGTTAATCCTAAACTCCTAATTCATCCCCCCACCCCAAATTTCTCCTTTGGTACCATAAGTTTGTATTCAAAATCTGTAAGTCTGTCTTTGTTTCATAAATAAGTTCATTTATATCATTTTTAATTAGATTCCACATATGGGTGATATAATCTGATCAATATTTTTTGCCTTCATGAGAATCCTGTAGATCCCTTTTATTATTCTCAATAAATAATAATCCTAAACATGAATAGTAATGAAATAATAATGAGAAACAGTTAACATTTTTTCAGTACTTGCATATGTCAGATTATTTTATGCTCACAAACCCCTGTGAATGGAATACTATGTAGGGTTTTTTGTTTTTGTTTTTGTTTTTGCATTTTATACATGAAGAAATTGAGTCAGAGAGGTTATGAAAGGTTACCCAAGGTCAATTAGGTCTGACTTAAGAAAATGAGATTTGATTTTTTGCTATCTAGGATACATTTTCTTGCTCCTTTTCTCCAGTGTCAGTTACCTCATCTTGTTCTCCATCACAGTGCCAGAATGAGGTAGGCACATTTGTCCACAAGGAGCTTAGAGCCCTTCTCTGGACATTTCCCTTCTCTCACTTTATCTCTCCTGTGAACTCCAGGCCTCCTTTCTTTTGTGTCTATTCTAGGGTCCAGAAGCAGGACATCCCAGATCTTTCTCACTAGCCAATCACATAGGAGGGAACAGAAGGAAAAATAAATAAGATGAAAGCTCTAAGCCTGCTCTCCTCTCACCTGAATGAGCTTAATGCCCTTTCCCCACTCCATCCATCCCAAGCTACCTGCACCAGTCTATATCTACCATGTATGGTAGCCTTAGGTCCTCGTCTCTGGGGTCAAACAAACAAACAGGGGGTAAAGAGGTCTCCCAAAAGCTTTTCATCTGGCTAAGTCCCGTGGACATAGGTGAAGCCAGTGACACAAAGGAAAAGGATGGACCACACAACCACACCCCTGGGATCCCACTCCAAACACAAGCATCCAAATGGCCTTTTCCAGAAAAAATATGTATCCTTTATATACCATATGAGGTGAGGTCATAGAACTCCCACTTATTAATAGTGGATGGCTTCCTGTGTTCCCCAAGGCTTTAGTATCATCAATGTTTGCTTACATTTCAAAGTAATAGAGTCATTTATTTCCTTTATAGCTGCCCAGGAATTTTAGGTAATGCTTTTTTATCTTCTCTTTTGTGAAGACATTAGTGCTTTTATTCAGCACATACCAAGGCTTGGGAAGGCAGGCATCCCTTCTCACAGCAACTATCAGGGAACTCACTGATTTTGATAGATTCAGGTTCTTTCCTCCATCCTCAGGTCATACTTTCTAGTTACAAAGCCTCAATGGGCTTAAAAACTTCTGCTTAGAATACAGAAACCCTAAAGAAAAATGCTAGAAGGACAAGAAGTATAGTCCTCCTCATTTAATTAAAATAGACACTTGAGAAAATATGAAAAATTCAGAAATGGAAGAAATGTTTACCGTAGAATGTAGCCTTTCTACCCTCTGGTTTTTCCCCTGTAGTACGTTCGCTATAAGGATTTCTCAGTGAGACTTCTAAAGACAAATTTCACAGGTCAATTTTTAAAATAAAATCCATCGAGGATTGATGTTGAAGTCAAGTAAAACGAGCTGCGTACCTCTCAGCATACATTCAAGGTACGTCATTTCCTGGACCTGGCCATCTTTTTTAGACATTGTTTATGTCTTCAATCTTTACCCCAGCACCCCAAGTATAAATAAACCCTAACTAAGTAGGCTGCGTAGAATTTATATCCATGAAACTTTATTTCCTTTAATGTCTCATCCTTATCTCTGGTCTCCTATCCTGGAGATTGAATCTGACCATCTTTGTGTTTTCCCTTCCATGCCAATGCTTAGGATTAGTGGTCTTCATTTGTGGGGTGTTTGTAGGAACTAATGGGGTATAGATTGAATGGCTGAGCCTAGCCGTCTTTTTATGAGTCTCAGTTAAGAGCATTTATTTAGACTTCTCTGTGATGGTGGAGTTTACATCCAGGCTTATATGAATGTGTGACCATTGACCAGCATGTCAGAGGTTCTGATTCTATGAGAAGTGGCAAACACAGTACCTGACTACCAAACATTTATAATACTAAAAGCAGTACACACACACACACACACACACACAAACACGTGTGGTTATGCACACAATACACAAAACTCAGTAGTCTCATTCATTCATTCATTCATTTTTAATGAATATTTATTAAACACCTACTTTGTACTCAATCTTGCTTGGGTATTGTGGATATAAGGTCACTACAGTCCAACAGATTAATGTCTACTCTTGGGAAGGTTTCATTTGACCAGTGAGATGGAAATAAGCAAAAAAAAATACATTTTTATAACATGATCTGATGTAATACATATAAAGCGTAGTGTCCAGGAATGATATGACATAGATGTGAGAAGCTACTGCAGGTTGCACTGATCCCACAGTACCTCCACCAAATGAGAACATAGCTTGTCTTCTAGGGCAGCCTCTAAAGGGGCTCACTAACTTGCTCAGTGCAGACTACAATATTTCCTGTCTTAACCTATCTTCCTTCCACACCAATTTAAATCGTTCCCTTGAGTTCTTCCTTTTAGAACTTGAGTTCTGACACACTCAAGGGGCATAAGAACTCCTCGAAAGTTCAGGAAAAATGCTGAAGAATGGAGCTTGTCCAATTGAAACTGCAGTGGGATTTGGGAGGAAGCAGAAAGGAATTACATTTATAGTTGGCCGGGTACCAGGGTGTTGGGGCCAGGACCCTCACACCACCTCTCCAGCAGCTGCTCCAAACTTTTAATAATGATTGATTATAACACTGTTATTTACAGGTCTAATTTTACCCTTATGGTGTTCCATTTAATAAAAAAAATTACATTAAGAAAACCTGCTAATCAGCTGCTTCAGCTAATTGAAAAGGAAAAAAAAAGGTTTAATAGTACTTTTACATTTTCTAATTAAGTGAGTATTATGAGTTTTAATTAATGTCTTAATTAGATGCCATTATCTACTCCTGACAGTGGTGAATTACTTGAAACCAGGACTTGATTACTATATTGATATGTGTTCTGTTCTTTTTGTTCAACAAACAAGTAGCTGGCTTTATTTTTTCTATTTAGGAAAAGCTTCTCTGCTGTTAAACAGGGTTGTTTCCAGGCCACATTGCCTGGAGTGTGATTTCTTCATCTGGATCCTGCCAGGGCTTTTTTCTCACTTCCTGAAGCTCTGATCCCGGAAGTCTATAGCTGGGATTCCGGGAGCTCCTGCTCTCTTCAGGCGACCCCATGGTGCTGAGCATTCACTCTGTAATTAGGTGTCTCCTCCTTAATGCTCACCAGATGCTGGATTGGCAGTGAGGATGAAGAAAGGGACTAAATACAGAATCTGAACTGGAGAAGGATGAACGCCTACAGTAAACAAATCAATGAACTATAAGATGACACAGTTTCAGAATGACAGATGTAAAAATTCCTGTGTTAAACTTTGAACTACTCTGCAGCATCACTTCCAAACCAACCTTCACGGTGAAAGAATAGTGTACCTGAGAAGTGGGTGCAGGTGCACACTGGGCTAGTTTCCTATCCAGGTAGACATGAGGATGCATTCCTTACGTGAAGCCTGGGAAACAGTGTCTTATTGATTTTGGTGTTTATGTTGTAACTTCTCAACTAAATGGAACAGGAAAAACACTGACCTTCTCCATATTTTGTACAAGTAGTTGGAATAAGAAAAAAAGTATATTTTATGCAATGCAAGTGCCACGTGGTCAGAAGGGATTCAGATTTAGACTTGACAGAGGCAAGGGGGACAAGGAGAAGGATGCAGAGCATACTAAGTTATGAAATATGAAAAGAAAATGTGGTGGTCCCTGTGATGTGGTTGATTGGTGTTTTCCTTCGATTCTATCCTCTGCCTAGTAGGATTCTAGGATTAAAATGGCTGAGAAGCTAAAATTATATTTTGAAGACTTTTCTTAAACCGAAGTATAGTTGATTTACAATGTTGTGTTAATTACTGCTGTACAGCAAAGTGATTCAGTTATACGTATATATTATTATTATTATTATTATTATTATTATTATTTTTGCCACACGCACGGCTTGCAGTATCTTAGTTCCCCAACCAGGGACTGAACCCAGGCCCTTGGCCGTGAAAGTGCCTAGTCCTAACAAGGAATTCCCTATATACATGTTTTTTTAATCTTCTTTTCCATTATGGTTTATCTCAAGACATTGAATATAGTTCCCTGTGCTACACAGTAGGAGCTTGCTGTTTATCCATCCTATATATAATAGTTTGCATCTGCAAATCCCAAACTCCCAATCAATCCTCCATCCTTCCCCCACCCCCTTGCCCTTGGTAACTACAAGTCTGTTCTCTATGTCTGTGAGTCTGTTTCTGTTTTATAGATAGGTTCATTTGTGTCATATTTTAGATTCCATATATAAGTGATATCATATGGTATTTGTCTTTCTCTTTCTGACTTACTTCACTTAGTATAATAATCTCTAGTTGAGTCCATGTTGCTGCAAATGGAAGACTTTTTTTATTAGCTAGAATTCCAGATTTAATTAAGGTTAGGCCAATCAGCTGTACTTGCATCTTTTTTGTTTGTTTGTTTGTTTCTGATGCACATTATAATAGGTGTGGCTCATGGTCCTGAAGCTAGTTTCCTAATTGGAGCAACATCCCAAATTGGTGACCTGACTGCATAAGTTTTCTTACCATAGAATATACAGCAGCAACCTTGGAAGCTTGGGTCTGTAGAGGGGTTTGGGGAGTAATGCTTAGAAGCTCAACCTAGAATGTATTTTTAACACTCCTAACCCTCTGTAAGCAATGTCACATCTTATAATAAATCCCTTCCAACTTAAACTAGCTAGAAAAAAATCTGTTCTCTGTAACTGAGCTGTTACAACAATGGTTTTAAATCCATTCTCATATCAAAATGTTCTGCTTTTATCTGTTTATTTCCTAGTTAGCTGTTAGAACTGGCAAATTCTGATGGTAGAATTCTCACAAAGTTGGAATGATTATTTCTTTTTTTTTCTTGGGGGAGAATTTTTACTTTAACAATGGACTCCTAGAAAAAAAAGCCATAAACATATAGGAAAAATAATGTAGATAGTACATGGCCAGCTGGTTAGGAATTTTTTTCAGTCTGGGAATCATTATTTGAGTTTTCTTCATAACACCTTACAAGTTAATTATTTCATCCATATTTGAGATAGCTCAAAGTGCTAAAAAATGATACAATGGTTATTTTTTCTGTTTTATATTATGGAATGTTTAAACATAAGAAATAGCATGAACACTGTAATAAACTCCTAAATACTCATAAATTACACAAAAAGTATCAAGTCATGGCCAGTTTTGTTTCACCTATACCATCACCCACTCATCCTAACTTCGGTTATTTTGAAGAAAATCGCATATAACACCATGTCATCTGTAAACATGTCAGCATGTATTCTAAAAGAGAAGGCATTTTTTTTCTTCTAAAATAGCCACATTACTATGTTCAAACCTATAAAATTAGCAGTGACTTTTAATATCATCAGTGATTTAAGTGTTTAAATTTTCCTGTCATTTTTTTTTAAAGTTTGCTTGTTTAAATTTAGATTTCAAATACATGGCAATTGGTTGATATGTCTCAAGTTCTGTTTGAATTATTGATTTATTTTCTATCTCTTTTTCATTTCCCTTGCAACTTTTATTGAAGAAATCAAATATTTGGCATGTGGAATTTTCATAGTCATCTCTCTGATCTCATGTAATGTGTCCTCACTTCCCCAAATTTCCTGTAAATTGGTTTTTGCATCCTATAGTCCTAATAGAGCTTTTGGTAAAAATCCTTTACACATGGGTGGTATATTGCCATTAGGAAATATGCAAAATTTAGTGAATTGTCTTTGTGGTGATGTTGGCAGCTGTGGATGGTACACTACTTAATTAGGAGTTGCAAATCAAGTATTCTAATTTTGTCAGTTAGTTGGTGATTATTAGTTAAAATATCACAAGTCCATACTGGTACTCCCAATTCAAGCTCAAGACTGCCTGTTCTTTACTGAGCCTCAGTGACCTTACCTCATACCTACTTTGTCCTGATCCTCAATAACAAGAATATTACTCATTACTTCATCTCACAATACATACTCAACATTCTCAGGATAATTTTATCGTCATTGCCTTTGACAATATATCTACTAAACTAGTTAAAGTTTTGTTTTATTTTGTTTTGCAGTTTACATTTTCCTTATGGTATAATCCACTGGGATAACAGTAAAATTATTGTGTTTTATATACTTCAAAATAATTCTTCTTGATTCAATTATGTCACCAACTTGAAACAAGTTTAGGTGGGTTTGTTTCATTTTGCTTTATTTTGGATATTATATTATTTATACTTATGCAAAATAATCACATGCTTACAAAGTCAAATCTAGAAAACATCACATGTTCAGAGAACTCGAGCTTCTATTTCTGTCACCTCCACCCTTTTCCCTTCTTCCCTACAAAATTAACCTTCTGTTTAATTTTATGGTTTATGCTTTCATTGTTTTTCTCATAAATGTAACCATGTTTGGTATCTGTGTTTGTATCTACATACATAAGACACTACACACATTTTCTTAACAATCAATTAGTAAATGATTGTATTTATTTATAGTAAACTATTCAATTTTCTCCACATTGTTTTCCTCCTTCTCCACATTATACTTAGGACATCACTCATAGGATCGTATAAAGGTATTTCTCATTCCTTTATATAGCTGCCTAGTCTCATTTTTATAGATCTACCAGAGTTTATTCAACCTTTCCCTTATAATGGGCTTTTGGGTTATCTCTTCCTTTTGCTGTAAAAAATAAGCTTTCTGTGCATACATGTCTTGCACATATGCCTTGCAATATATTCTCTCTCTTTTTTTTTTTTTTTGCCAGATTCACTGGCCAGACCACCGCCTTCCTCCATTGACAGGGGACTGCCATGGTGCAAGTGGGATCTTTGGTGGGGGTGGAGCTCAGGGCTCTGATGCAGATGTCTTGAGTAGGGACATCCCTTCCAGGTGATGATATGATGTATGGCTGCCTTGCAATATATTCTTAAAGTGGGAATTAGTTGGATCAGAGGGTTAATGCACAGGTAAATCTTCTAACAATGCCGCATTCCCCACTATGTGCATTGGATCATTTTGCATTTCCACTGGCACTATTTCCCCATTGTCTCAACACCAAAGCATGTGGTCAACTTTTAGACTTTGCCAATGTGTTGGATAAGAAATTATATAACACTGTATTTAAAATTTTTACTTATTTCATTATTACCCAGTTTGAAAATCCTTTTTTTGAAAATCATTTTATAGGATTAAGCACACCAACCTTTCTTTTTCTATAAAATATATGCTCATATCTCTAACCCATTTTCTATTGGAGTGTTGACATTTTTACCATATTCTTCTCTCTTTTCAAATATTACTTTTGTATCTTAGACACATTAACTTTTTGTCTGTGATATAAGTCATAAATCACATTGAAGTTTCATTGCCACATTTACATCTCCATTATTAATGCTGAGAAGCAAAGAAAGGTAAACTTTAAAGAATACCCATTTTCCAGAACATAAGCTAAACTAGAGTACAAAAGTGAAGAAGTACAATTATAAATGCTTGGAGTGTATAGTTGCTTCAATTTATAAAACAAGACATGCAGTCTGCCAGATAGAAGAATAGAAATTCCAAAGGGAGAGTTCACATACCTGAAGTTTATATTTTTATATGATTCTTGAAAAAGTAAAAATCATGTTATATAGTTTTTTTTCACTTTTCTTTAAAAGATATAACTATGGGAGATAGTGAATCAGAGGAGGCAGTAAAGTATTTGTAAGAACAGAGAATAATTGAAATACACAAATGTATCTATAGGTCTGTCAAATGACCTGTATAACAGTGACATGGGAAAAAAACGAACTCCCAAGTAAAGTGCTATTTATTCTCCAGCAAATAGATGTTAAAGTGTCTGAAGTTTCCAACCTCATTAATACAGACAGGCTTTTTAAAAGTTAGATAGAAATTTTGAGTGAAAACTTGGAAGACAAAGCCCCATTAGATTTTTAATCTTGGTTCTGAAAGGAGGTTGCTCTTATTTCATGGGTCTTAATATTTAATAAAAATTTTATTTTTGCTTTATCAAAATCAGAGGGAAAAGCAATCTGGGTTATCTGACAAAATATTACCTTTTTTTAAAGCCTGGATCTGGATAATATTATAGATTTGGGATTGGAAATTATGCTCTTTCCCAGATGGAACATGCTTTTTAATGAAAGTTGATTTCACTATGTGTTGGAGTGGAATGTTAGAATTTCTCAAGAGCTTCAGACAGCATTTTCCTGTAAATGTCATTATGTCACAATATACAAATGCACAGAGGATATAAATTAGAGAATCATGGGATTTTTGTTTGGTTGTTTTTTATCTGAAAGGGAATTTGGAATCTTCTGCTCTAATCTCCTAATTACCAGTGGCAAAATAAATGTCTAGTAGGTTACACTATGGCTCCCTGAGCACAGTGCTATTTCTTGGAATAGTGAAGACATAATTTAGCTCTCTCAGCTACAGTACCTTGTGATTCTCTTCCACACTAAGCTTCTTGTCCTGAATAATCTCAATTAGCATCAGTAAATATACACATCAGCGTCACCCTTTGCCGCAGATCTAATACATGTCCATAGAATTAACGTATTTAATATGGACCATCAATATGGTCCTTCGAATAACCTTCAAATTTAAATGATACAAGTGTTTGCATCTTACAGGTGGAGCCCAGAGGGATAAAGCATTTATAACTAGTCCATGCTGGAGCTAGAATCAAAAATCCAAGCCTGACCAATTCCAATTCTCCATCCCACCCACAACCTCATCATTATAATTAAGTTGGATATTTCCTTTTAATCTTGGGACCCCAGGACATCAGATGAAAGCACATGCCCCAAAGTGGTACTAAGGCATTTCTGAATAAAGGAACTCTACAGCTAGGCAATCTGATGTAAACCATCACAGTTGTGCCTACAGGGGCTCTTGTATTTATCTGTCTTCATTAGTGGTTCTTAAGACATCAAAAGGATTTTAAGAAACGCCACAGTTAACTTAAAAAACAGAGAACTAAACACAAGCTTTTCACTAGTCAAGGCTTGAAACACATTATTTTGATGGTCTAATAATGCCTCTATGTATGAAGGTGACATAAGTGTCTAAGTTCTTTGCACAGCATTGTAGACGTTTGTAGATCCAACACTACATACCCTGTGCCCCCTTCATGATCAATGGTGAAGGTCTGACCACAGCTCTGAAACAGTACAGAATTCACTGGCTTTCTTGAGCAGTTTATCATCACTTAACCCCACTACTAACAAACACCTACAAAGTAACTTTTTTAGCTGAAATGGCCTAAAATCAGAAGCTGAATTCTATCCTTAATGCTGTGTGCACCTGCTCCTTCTCTTGTGAAATACGGCAGGCATGGTGAGTAGGAATACAATCTATGGCCAAGTGTCTCAAGTTGATATAACTTTGGTGAACTTTTTATAATGGTTTTATGTCCCAGATGCCAGAATGTGAAATCATGATGGGGTTAAATAGAGCACGGGCCTGGAGTCACAGTAAACTGGTTACAAATAGAGACTCCCTATAACTGAAACTGAGCAGGACCCTGCAGGGCCTTCCCAGGTACAGACCCTCCCCAAGTCCCCTGCCTCTTGTTTGTAGGAAATCTTTAGCTTCTTAGGCCTTCCCTGAACTCCAAAGAGCAGAGAAGTGAGAAAACGTAGAAACAAAGGAAAACAATAAAGCAAGACAAAATAATAATAGTTTAGCCATAAAACAAAGTCAAGGGCCTTTAGTTCCTCCTCAAGGGCTATATATAATATCCTGAATTATATCCTTGAGCTGCTTTGCAGACACTAAAACCCCCACCAGGTGGAGGAAGTTAAATACATGCTGACGACCAGGACATAGACCCGAGACCAGTTGGAATCAAAAGGCTGATGATGTTGACTCCCGAAGTACCAGCCTGTTACCTCACTACCAACCAATCAGAAAGATATCCACAAGATGATCACACGCCCCTCGACCCTCTCCCTTACCTTGCCTTTATTTTATTTTAATTGTATATTGGAGTATAGTTGTTTAACCATGTTGTGTTAGTTTCAGATGTACCTTGCCTTTAAAAATCCTTCCCTGAAAGCCGTGAGGGAGATTAGGTCTTTTGAATATGGGTTGTTCGTTCTCCTTGCTTGGTGCTCTACAATAAACACTGTACTTTCCTTCACCACAACCCAGTGTCAGTACAGCGGCTTTGTGAGCATACCTCAGAACATTTACTTCACTTCTTTGAAAATATATATATATATATTTTGTTTCTAAAATGAATGCAATTTCCTTTCTGTAACTCTTTTCCTTCTTCTATCCATTTGTTTTACTGTCTCATCTCCCTTAGTTTTTGGCTCACATGTCCCAGTATCAAGCAGGTCTTCCCAAACTTCCTATTCAAAATAGCACTTTGTCCTTATGTGGCATTGTCTAGTCTGATTCGCTGATTTATCTTCAATATTATTTATCATCATCTGACATGCTCTGTATTTCACTCACTTATTGTACATATTCCCGACTGTAATGTAAGTCTTATGGTGGAAGGATGCTTGTCTGTTTGATCATTGCTTTATCTTCTGCATTTAAAATAATTCATTCTGTGTAGCAGCCTACTCAAACACTGTAAAATGAATTTAAATGTGTGTGTGTGTGTGTGTGTGTGTGTGTGTGTGTGTGTAGGAAGACTAATAGCCATCTTAAAGGAATGTTAAGAAGACTAAATGAAATAATTTATTCAACAAATATTATCAAGCACCAATTTTGCATGCATCAGAGTCTTGACAGCTAGTAGGGACACAGGTTAAAATTAGATGGATTTGGTCTTAGCCTTCCTTGACCTTATATTTTAACAGGCATTGTGAAAGATTAAGATACAAATTCTGCCATAAATTAATTATTTTTATATGTCTTACCAGGAGAAAGTAAATGGTGGAATGACAGTGTACAGCAGGGAAACAGGGAAGTCTTCACAGAGAAGAAATGTTTACCTTGAGACATAAGAGATAAGTGAGGCTTCAGGAGTCAAGGGTGGGGGTGAGGAATCCATTCCACCCAGTGAACAGCACGTGTAAATGCATGGAGGTAGAAAGAAATGTGTGTATTCGATGATCTGAAAGAAAACCAGCATGAGTGGAGTGAAGAGAATAAAGACAATTGCCTTTTTTTTAAATTATTGAAGTATAGTTGATTTACAATGTGTTACTTTCTGCTGTACAGCAAAGTGATTCAGTTATACATATATATATTCTATATATATATATATTCTATATATATATATATATATATATATATATATATATATATATATACACATTCTTTTTCATATTCTTTTCCATTATGGTTTATCACAGGATATTGAATATAGTTCCTTGTGCTATACAGTAGGACCTTTTTGTTTATCCATTCTCTATATAATAGTTTGCATCTGCTAATCCCAAACTCTCACTCCATCCCTCTCCCATGCCCTGTGGGACAATTGTCTCTTGATAATGATGCTAGAGAGACAGGTAGGCTGGCAGACATTCATTACGATGCCTGGTACATTGTGGCTGCCCAATGAATAGTAGTCTTAAAATAATCAACACAAATATCCAGGATACCAGGGATTCACAAATTTAAAAGAAAGTAATGGTGGTTGGATTTCTAGGGTGGCTGTGGAGTGTGGCACAAATGATTGGTGTTTATGTCAGGGTCAGGAAAATAACAACCCCTCTACATACTTCAAACAGAAGAAATTTAACACAGGACACCAGATGGAGACAAGAGACAAAACAGTAAATCAGTGGTGCTAAAAATGGAGGTATCAGGAGAGGAGACAGCTTCATGAAACCTGGGATAAACTGGACTACAATGTGGCCATCACGTGGCCTGGGAGCCATAGTGGAGGACATGCAGTCTCTTCTACAGAATGGACTCAGACACAGACGTGGCAGACTTCAGATCACCTGCCTGCATTGCCCATTACCTGAACCCCGTGGGAAGCCAGTTGGCAAGGCCTCCAGGGAAATGTGGTTTCTGTGATAGAGAACAGCATAGCCGAAAGTCAGGAATGGAGCTGAAAGCAGCCTGGCAGATAACTCTTACAAAATTATTCTTTAAAACAATAAAGATGCTAATTATAGCTCCCTGCTTATTACGTCCTGCAAGTACAGTTGACATGCTGCATTCCGTCCCCATAACAGTTATGAAAACACATGCTGTATTACACAGGTAAAATATCTGTTTCTCATGCAATGATATATGTGTTATATACAAAGAAATGTTATGTATGTTGACAAACCATGCTGAAGAATCTCCTAGATATCTCCTAATTAAAATGTAAGGCCTTGGGTGGTGGGGGAGGGATAATTAGGAGTTTGGGATTAACATATACATACTACTCTCTATATATAAAATAGGCAACAAACAAGTACCTACTGTATAGCACAGGGAACTCTACTCAATATTTTGTAATAACCTATAAGGGAAAATAATCTGAAAAAGAATAGATATATACATATGTAAAACTGAATCACTTTGCTGTACACCTGAACCTAACACAACATTTTAAATCAACTATACTTCAATTAAAAAAATAATAATAATGCCTTAGTTTCTTTTAAAAATATTTTTAAAGTGGCTCTACTTATCATCTTACTTATGACAATTTGGAAAACTCAGAAAAGTAGCAGAAAGAAAAGCATAGTATCCATCATTCCACTATTCATAGTTACACATTGATATAGAGAAGATCCTTGAAATTCACAAGTTACATAGTTTTACCTAGTTGGGTGTAATAACAAAAGTATCCTGAATTAATAATTGTGATTTTCTTGGGACATGCGTATGAGTTATGCTAGCATGTAAGAAAACACTTTTTTTGTCATTAACACTGGACCAATCTCCAACATGTTTATTTAAATATGGTGATTTAATTTTTGTGTATAACAATGTCAGAAATAGAGTAATTGTAGTTACATAAATCTGAAAAAAAAATTAAGCCTTATTTCATTGTAGAGAACATAGCATTTTAACACGTGATACAGCATGAATGAAAGCTCATTTGTTCAAGTTTCATGAGGAGAAACAATGAAACAAAAGCTCTCAATGAAATCACATCTTCAGACTAAGCCACAATCTTGTTTAAACTTTTCTTTATAAATTGGAAACTAATTAGAGAATAATCCTGATGAATATGAATTTTGATCCATATTTTCTAATTTTTTACATCATTTTTATTTGCAAATTTTATATAGTTGGGGTAATACTAACCATATTTCTATTTATATTAACATGGTAGGAAAAATGGTGCATTCTTTTCAAAATTAGCATTATTAGCTTTTTTTTTTTTTTTCTTTTTGCGGTATGCGGGCCTCTCACTGTTGTGGCCTCTCCCACTGCGGAGCACAGGCTCCGGACGCGCAGGCCCAGCGGCCATGGCTCACGGGCCCAGCCGCTCCGCGGCACATGGGATCCCCCCAGACCGGGGTACGAACCCGTATCCCCTGCATCGGCAGGCGGACTCTCAACCACTGCGCCACCAGGGAGGCCCCTTATTAGCTTTTTTAATAAGTTTTTTTTTTTTTCCCACTCAGGTCTCTAGATTTTACAGACTTAAAACTAATGGTTTAAGATCAACTTTGAGAATAACCACCATGATTAACAAATTTTTCTACTTGAAAAGGGGAAAAAAATCTTATTGAAAGCTGAGCTTTATTTTTAGCTAAATGAGAAAACATTTCACAGAGTATTTACTGAAAGCAATCAATAAGTCCCTACTAGGTATGACTTGAGGATATATATATAAAGTCAAAAATACACTGTCACTTGGAAGTCAATATGTTTTACCAAACACATGGAGAATTTACATTAAAACAAGCCACTGACATTTCCAATCTATTTTTTGGCAGTATAATGTACAACTCAAGCAAAATTCTGTGTCTCACTAAATCACCCAGTAAAAACTTCATTTAGCCATCTTTTAAGAAAATAATATCTTATTTCATTTGTTCCAAAAAACCTCCTCAGATTAATTTAGGCCACCAGCATACTCTGGAGCATCACTTTCTTCTCCCTTTAAGTTGCAATAAACATAGAGACAGAGATAGAGAAAAGGAATATTCTAGTGGCCGACATTAAGGATATACGTGTGTTATGATGGCTTTGTGGGACAGGAGGATAGTATCATTTCACTAACCTTGTGTGAATAAAGGAACAGTAAGACATAAAGCTGGGGAAGCAGCTTTGACAGAAAAAAAAAAAGCTACTAAACTAAAAGGCTCTGATAATGTGTTAGAATTTATTGCAAAAGTGTAGACTCTGAGTTGTTTGTTTGTATGTGCTTGATCTGATATTCAAACCAAATATCATAACCTGCATAATCTGATCTTTCTTTGAGGAAGACAACCCTGACAATTGTGTAAAGGACTGTTTAGATAAGGGAGAAGAGAAATAGAGATATTGGTTATGAGCCTGGTAAAATATTTTAGGCTACTATTTCCTAAAAATACATTGAAGGGACTCTAATTTCATAGAATTTTCCTACATGTTACAAGGGGGAAAATAACGTTTCTGTAGTCATAGGTCTTTTGTGTAAAACCAGACCAAAATAAAGTAAAACAAATTTCCTCACTGCAGGATATCTAATAAGCTAATTGACACTACAAATATCAAGGAAGAGCTAATGGCATGTAGCATGATCCAAACTAGTTGGACTGTGGCAATCCCCTGCAGAGAAGCATCTGCAGAATCATTGTTCCCAATCCTATTTTGTAGCAGGTTGATCTCTGCAATCAGCACCTCACTATGCTACTGGTTCCTACAGAAAGTACATTCTGTGTTGTTAACCTTTGTAATCTCAGTTTCTAGAAGTTTGGCATAAGGTGTGCCCTCCAGAAATATTTATTGAATGGAGTTGACAGAAGGACCTGAACCAGAAAGAAATATGTACAGAGAGCAGGATTGGAAACTTGAATTTGCCTAGTTCTCTACATTACATTATTCACAAGTCATTGTTTTTGGGGCTTGGCTATTCAGCAATTCATATTTGGAAGCTTATAGGAAAAAGCATAACTAGAGATGCTAAATCTGGGGCTAGAATAATCTCCCCAGGAACTGTCCTGTTTAATCCAGGACCTAAACCAATTTGCCTGTGAAACATCATCATAGGGAATCTGTCAAAAGAGCCTTATTTTACCACATGGATGAGCTAGAATTTACAGATGCTTTAGATAATGAAGGATGAGTCGTGTGGCAAAGAAAGACAACCTGATTTACTGGAAAAACACAATTTTAGAGTTAGAAAACCTTTATTTGAATACTAGCTTTGCTACACACTAATTGTGATGACAAGTGGAAAGTTACATATTCTTTTTCAACTTTAGTTTCTATCTGTAAAAATGTGGAATTAATAATATATAGAGAGTATGATACTTGAGCATATTAAATGAGATGATACAGTTGAAGTTCTTAGTGCTGTGTCTTCAATAAATGGATTATAGACAGTTGAGTTTCAATAAATGGAGCTAGAGACATTCTAGAATCAGCTCTGCCCTGGAAAAGTAACAAAATTATAATTGTCCTCTCAACAGGGCAGTTAGATGCTGAATGTCATTAATGTGAAAAACAAAACCAAACATTTTAGGCTCAGGAAAATGTTTAGTCTGAATTCTCTGGTCATTTTCAATACACAGTCTGTGTTGACAAAATCATTTAACTATTATGAATAACCAGCCACCACTTGTTGACTAGGCAGTTAATTAAACACACCTTCTCAGACAATCTTTGGAACAATCCTATGAATTATTGTGTCCACCATTGTTCCAGCCCACTGTGATGTTTTGGAGAAACAAAATGGGTATTTTTTTGCGACAAGAACAATCCCAATTCTGACAGTGGACAAGCTCCCAAACAAAGTTCGTTTGGGAGAGTAGTAATTCACTGTGGCTGGAGCAGAGATTTTGAGGGAGAGTATAGGAAGAGATATGAATGTAAGGGGATCACAAATGATTGAATCTGGATAGATTGTAACAAGACTCTGAAGGCAATACAAGCCAGGTTCACGGGTGTGTGCTTCCTCTTTCAGAGAAGGAACAGCTGTTAAGGGATTCTGAACTGGACAAAAACAATATGGGAGTGATTTTCTTTAGAAGACTGAATCAGATCATGGTTGTTTGTCCGCAGTGATTTGATCAGATTAACTAGATGTGCTTCCCAGCTTCATATAGAAATTGTAACATCAAGTTCAGGAGCTTTTCTTCCCCTAGCATTTGTCACATTTTGCAATTAATTTTGAGAAACAAACTAGTCCAAGTTAGTGTTCACAGCAGACAACCTGGAGCTAGGCTACCAATCCAACACTCACTAAATATGTGGTTTTATTTAAGTTATTCAACACTCCACACAAAAATTTTCTCATCAGTAAAATGTGTAAGTTAATATTTCTTTCCTTTTAAGGGAAGGTAAAATTAGCTAACAGAGGCAGAGTGCCTAGCACACAGTAAATGCTCAAAATGGTTAGCTGGAGTGTGTGTAACTATTATTGCAATGCTGCAAATTTTCTAGTAAACTGACGACATTTTCACAAGACTTCTTCTT
This sequence comes from Mesoplodon densirostris, assembly GCF_025265405.1. NCBI lineage: Eukaryota > Metazoa > Chordata > Mammalia > Artiodactyla > Ziphiidae > Mesoplodon > Mesoplodon densirostris. The sequence goes on along the minus strand of NC_082668.1, from coordinate 105,633,543 downwards.
GGGAAGATTTACCTTCCAAATATAGTTGGCCCTCAGTATCCTATGGCAGTGGTTCCAAGACCCCTTCCTCACCCTCTCACCCCACACATATACCAAAATCCGTAGATGCTCAAATTCCGTATATGAATTGGGGCAGTACAGGATTCTCTGTATCTGTGGGTTCCACATCTGCAGACTCAACTAACTGGAGATCTACTCCCATGGATACAAAGGGCTTACTATAGTGTCTTGGATTTGAAATTTACCTCTACACCATTGCTTTCATAAGTAGGGTTTTAAAAAGAGATACATTCCCAGAAAGATCACAATTCCTAAGCTTTAGAAATTTTTAAATTGTAATTTAAATATTTTTGTAGCATTTTGCCCTCCTTTTCCTCAATATGTCTCCCTTCCACTATGGGTACACATTTTACCAAATTATCACCACCTCTCTATCAGAGCTTCAGAAATCTGCTAATTTAGGAAACAAACTCAGCAGTAATACCCCCGCCCCCACCCCCAGGCTTGTGAGAAAGCACAAAAGCTGTGTAACCAGTTTTTATTTTCTAACCCTAAAGCCAAGAAGCTGCAACTTGACTATTTCCCTTTATCAGAGGCACAGTATTTTCAACAGCCCTCTTTGCTTTGCTCACCCTGGCATTCCTGATTACTGTAATCAGAAATCACAGCAGGTTATACTGGGGTAATATTGCTTCTGTGCTGACATCTCAACCTGCACTTGCTTTGCTTTTACCTCAGAGTACTACAGTGAGCAGAGTCCTCTGGGTAATTGGTTTCCAAATACTATGTTCTTTTCCAGAATTAAGGTCGACAACTAAATGATGTTGCTTGCCACCCAGCTCTACAAGGGGATGAAGTCACCAGCCACTGCAGTCCTTCAACATACCCTGAAACGAATTCAGGGTGGAGATCAGGAAGGAGGCCCTCTGTGCTCTGGGAAAAAACTGGCAGAACAGGGCTTCAGATAGTTAGATATTTTCAGGAGAAGATTGTATGAACCCAATTTCTTGCCTCTTCTCATTCTTAGAAAAGCACATGAATGGTGACATCTGCTTCTAGTGACTAGTAGCAACATTTTACCTAGATGTGTATTGACTGCACATACACCCCTTCATCAGAATTATATATACACTGACCTGCTCCCACACCTCTTTGGAGCAGCTCTTCAGCACTATATGAGAGGCTGTCTCCTGGACTATTGTCCTCAGTAAGTCCCCAAATAAAGCTGAACTCACAGATTGCATGTCTTTGCAGTTGACAAGGTCAAAGGGAAGGGAAGTGGGCAAGGGCTCAGTGGTCTGCAGACCTGCAGGGCTTTCCATGTGTACCCAGAAGTGCCCAAATGAGCTTTCTTTTGAATGTTTTTGAATGGAAATCTGCTTAAATTAAATAAGGGCTCCACCCATGCCCGCCTTCATGAACATATTTTGCTCTTTTCCTGAGGAGACTTGTGGTCCTCAGGAGTACCTCTTTCTCTTGTCTGTCCATGTCTGTTGATGGACTGAGCTATCTGGGGATGTTTGCCTAAGACTAAATGCTACACTGCTGATTTCGAGTCCCTGGGTCTGCTTTTTATTTCTTTATTTAATCTCTCTCCTTATTAGATTTTCTCTTAACTTTCCCCTCTTCCTTTTTTTTAAAATTAATTAATTAATTAATTAATTTTTGGCTGTGCTGGGTCTTCATTGCTGTGCACCGGCTTTCTCTAGTTGCAGTGAGAGGGGGCTACTCTTCGTTGCAGTGCACAGGCTTCTCATTGCGTGGCTTCTCTTGTTGCGGGGCATGAGCTCTAGGTGGGTGGGCTTCAGTAGTTGTGGAATGCAGGCTCAGTAGTTGTGGTGCAGGGGCTTATTTGTTCCGCAGCATGTGGGATCTTCCCAGACCAGGGATCGAACCCCTGTCCCCTGCACTGGCAGGCGGATTCTTAACCATTGCACCACTAGGGAAGTCCCACCCCTCTTCCTTTTTTATCTGGACTGCTGATAAGCAGTTCTGTTTACCCCATACTCATTCCCATTGCATTTTAACTTGTGCTTTTAATAAATTATTCCATAAGGTGGGGAATTCAGCAACAAGCTTCCTATGAATTACATCAGACAAAGGAAAAAAAGTCTCTGTCTAAAGGCTTTGAGAATTCTTTTTTGAGTAATATCTGTTTCCTTCTTCTACTCATATCCAGGATTCAATTCCCACCATCTCCCACCTGGACAATTGAGACAGCCTCCCATCTGATCTCTACATCTTACCTTTTTCTCTGCAATTCTTTCCTAACAAGGCTGAACATTCAAATATGATCATGGGGCTTTCCTACCTAAAATCCTTTGGAGGTTTTCCACTGACAAACAGTAAAATCCAAGCTCTCTGCATGGCGTTTAAGGTCCTACATATTCTGGCTCCTTCCTACCTTGCAGATTTATATTTGTCTCACTAGAAACTCATACACATTAGAAACATTGAAAAGTGCTTGCTTTTCCTTAAAAAAAAAAAAATGAAGCCTTACTTCATCTCTAGGCCTTCAAGTGTGGTGGAATCTCTGCCTAGAATATCTCACCTTTTTCCTCCACCTTTTTTTTTTTTAACATTTCTTTACTACAAACTTTTACTATGCTAATATGTGTTGTGAATGATCATAAGATACATTTAACATATAACATTTCCCATACTTAGTTTTCCCCAGGGCTCTTCCTTTGGGAAGCACCTCCTGGAAGTATGGTTGCTCATAACACACATTTGGAAAAGCAAAATTAATCTTGCTGTCAAGGCAGTTGTTTCAATTGATTGTTTTTATCTAAATGAAGGCTGTAGATTTTCCCCTGATGAGGTTATTTAGTTAGCCTTTACCAACCTACCATAACGACTTTTTTTTAATATGTGTATATGTCAATCCCAATATCCCAATTCATCCCACCACAACCCCCGCCCCCTACTTTCCCCCCTTGGTGTCCATACGTTTGTTCTCTACATCTGTGTCTCTATTTCTGCTTTGCAAACTGGTTCATCTGTACCATTTTTCTAGATTCCACATATATGCGTTAATATATGATATTTGTTTTTCTCTTTCTGACTTACTTCACTCTGTATGACAGTCTCTAGGTCCACCCACATCTGTACAAATGACCCAGTTTTGTCCCTTTTTATGGCTGAGTAATATTCCATTGTATGTATGTACCACATCTTCTTTATCCTTTCGTCTGTTGATGGACATTTAGGTTGCTTCCATGACCTGCCTATTGTAAATAGAGCTGCATGAACATTTCCTCCACCTTCTTGACATCTAGGTACCATTTAGAACACAGCCAAGTGTCTCAAGTCTGTGCATCTGTTATTCTATGGTTTAATTGTTCTTTCACTTAGTCTCCTCTACCGGGCTTTGGGCTTCCTGAGGGCAGAGACTATACCTGGCAGAGGAAAAACTCTGCCCTGAATCATAGGATCCCAGGGTCTTTCCAGGCTCACAGCTGTCTCCCACTAGATCTGGGTTGAAGATTTTCAATCCTGCCAGTCTGCTCTGGATCTCCACATCTCTGCCTGATATATGAACACCTTCTTAGGGATAAAGATGTGTCACCAAGTTCATAAGGCTCCAAGTAGAAATTATTTCCTTTGCTTTTTTCAAGCTTCCATACCTATGTGAGGTGTTGTCATTGTTGGTGAGTCTATCTCCCAAGTATAGACCTAAATCCTCTCAAGAGGAGGAAATGTGTTTGATTTTGCTTTGTATTCTCTGAGCCTTCAGTATTGCCTAATTAGAGCAGGCGCTTAATATGAATGCTGTGGGGATTTTTACCAATGGTTTTTCAGCAGTTAGTTGTGATTTTGGTGTCCACATGGGAGGAGGTGAGTTAAAGTTCCTTCTACTCCCTCTACCATCTTGTCTCTGTCCCACAGATGCTGTGTTAAAGGAATAAATGCACATTGTAATGTCTGCTCTGCTTAGGGATGGGAAGCGAGTGGTGATTTTTGTTTTTACTTCCATTGATTTGGTCATATTCTTGATTGGTGGTCCTCAAACAGAGCTGCTGGTTGAAACACCTAGAGATTATTTAGTAAACAACTTTGACCAATGTTTCTCAGATGTTGATATGCATAGGAGTCACATAGGAATCTGGTTATTATAATGCAGACTCTAATTCAGTAAATCTAAGGTGGGGTTTGAAATCTTGTTTCTCCAGTAAGCTCCCAGGAGATGAGCATGTTGCTGAGTTAGAATGACACTGAATAGTGAGCCCTGAGCTCCTGAATCAGAATCTCTCAGAATCTGCTCCAGGAATTACACATTTCTAGGAATTTTCCAAGTGATTCTGTTAATCAAAAATTTCCATCTATATTAAGGAGTGACTATGTGTTTCCCTCTTGTATCCATCATTTATTTACTCTGCCACATATTGAATGACAGGTCATATATTGTGGCAAAGGCTGTGACTACATGGGTGAAGGAGACAGAAATGTTCCTGACCTCATAATTCTCCCAGTCTAAACAGATAAACATATGTTAAACTCATTCTTACACATTGAGGTAAATGCCAAGCAAAGCATAATGGAGGCACTGATTTGGCAATAATAAGTGAAGATCTACGTGTAAGCTAAGATTTAAATGACATAATTGCACCAACCATAAGATTAGCAGGACAGTGTTTATTTAAACAAAGTTAAGAGCATATGCATATGTTATTCCCAAATTTCCTAATTTATCCCTCTCCCCAACCTTTCCACTTTGGTAACCATAAGTTTGTTTTCTATGTCTGTGAGTTTGTTTCTGTTTTGTATATAAGTTCACTTGTATCATTTTTCTAGATTCCACATTAAGTGATGTTATATGATATTTGTCTTTTGCTGTCTGACTTACTTCACTTAGTATGATAATCTCTAGGTCCATTCATGTTGCTGCAAATGGCATTTTACACACTACTATATGTAAAATATATAATCAACAAGGACCTACTATAGAGCACAGGGAACTATACTCAATAATCTGTAATAACGTATATGGGAAAACAATCTGAAAAAGAATATATATATATATATATATATATATATATATATATATATATGTAACTGAACCACTTTGCTGTATACCTGAAATTAACACAACATTGTAAATCAACTATTCTTCAAAAAAGTCATTAAAAAAATATGAGCATATGCAACTCTCTGAGTCAGGAAAGAGCCTGACAAATTATTGGATCCTTCCAAAGACTCTTGTGGCTAGAAGAGAAAGTACAAATGGGAGAGTGTCACGTGGTGAGGTGAGCAGGGAAAAGACAAGCACACACAAGTTGGTCATCTAACCCAGCAGCACAATGAGAGGAACTTCCTATAATCGACATCTGGAACAGGGGTGCTGTGGAGATTGACCCACTCTGTCTTGGCCCCTTTAAGAAATTGCTCAGCTCAGAATAGCAGTAGTAATTCTTGGAATCCATCTGCAAAAACTTTCATTTCTGAGTTTCTAGAAATGTTATTTATGCATGAAAAGGATGATGTGGACGATAAATGTTTTTACTTTTCAATGACTTTGTCTTTTGTTTTCCATTTATCTAAATTAGCAATCAAGAAAGGCTCCTGTTAATTTATAACTGGGATTAGTATATTGAAGAGTCACTGCCTCCTGACAATTCCTACTCTTTCATTCCATTATAGGAGTAAAGCATGGAATGGCATTTTCCTTGATTAGTCATTTTCAAGGTACTTCAAATGTACCTAGTCTCCATCATATGTCAAATTCTAAATCCCTCGATGTACTATCAAAACACTTAAACAAGCAAGAATAGATGTATCTTCTACCATCTCCTGTACCCCAAATTCTACATTTTGGGAAATTACTAGGTTTGATTCTTTCAATTATGTCTCTGCCTCTTAGCATTTTCAGTGTCCTCATTTTTTTTTAAAGCTCAGGACACCCTAGTCTTGGTTCAAAAATAAAACTAAAAATTTACATTTCAGTGGTTATTTTATCAACCAATACAATTTTCAACTTAACTCTTATAAAGGCATCCAGAGCTCTCAAAATGTGTTTATTCTAAAAACGATTTTCTAAACAGTCCAGTGTTTGCAATACAAATATTTTTAACTGACATTACAACAAAAGCACCTCAATGTGCATTGAAATAGCTAGTCAAACTGGTTTCACAACAAGTAGCAATAAAATAATCTAAGATAATAGTTTTTTTTATTTGTTTTCTCTAGTGCATCAATATTTTTTTTCTGAGTAAGCACTGTACATTTTACATTGTTACTCATCATATCATACATTTTAACAATGCAAATATTACTCTAAGTTCTTTAGATTTCAGTCTTCAAGTCTTTTAAAATTAAATAGGATAATTAGAATAGCAGTTCAATGTTTGCACATAGTGAGGTCTTAATAAATAGTTGCTATTTTAATTAATATCATTCCTCAAATACCATTATATGACAATGTTCTCAAAGCAAACTTGAGAGTCTTATTACCTGTTGCATGAAAGGGGCAGGGAAGTTTAGGGGGTAAGCCCCAAACTAAAGGGATTCATATATGGGAGAAAATAGTTTTAAATAAAATAAGTATCATACTTAAAACAAGTGTTCACCATTAACACTTGAAGTTCTAATAAGAAGGAAATGAAAGTAAGAAAGAAAGCCATGGATAGGCATTTTTCTGGGGGTTTCGTCATTTCATGCAATCATTGAATTGGTAAAAATTTGTCCTATTTTTATAGATGATAAAACTGAGACTCAGATATATTAGGAAGTCACATAGTAAGAAACTGAACTAAGACTCGAACAGATATGTCTTATGCCCAAATCCAAAATCATAACTTTAGCCCTGAAGTCAAAGCCCACATTTAGATTGACAGGGTGAAAAATCTGTGCAAACACCTAGTCAGATCAGCTCTGGGGTGCTACTCTGTCTTCTCCATGCCTCAGCCCCACCTCTCCATGATCCAACACACAGGGTGCTGCTAACTGGAGCTTAGGGAAGAGTTTGTTGAATCTGCGATGACATCAAATGGGCAGTGATTGGGTACAAATCATCAAGAGTGGTAATCCCTTTCTAATATAGATTTCTAATTGGATACAAGGGCAATCACAGTTTCAACTAAACAAAGATCATTTACATTGAACAGTGAAACACCCTGGAAAAAATCTTCGGGACTATAGATCATTAAGCTGAATGATTAAAATATTACCATAACAACACATACTAAAGTCTCTTATCTCTTGGTTACCTAATTATCTGTAAAATCCTACACTGTGTAGGGTCCTATGGGTTTTGTATTTAAGTGGCACACGCTCAGTGTTTCTTTACAATAAGAATAGCACTTTAGTAAGTGAATATGCATGATATGCGGCAATTTTCAAACTTTTTATGGCAGGAACCCTATTAAACATCATTAAGGAATTTATATTCTATTTTCAGGGAAAGGGAAACCCTCCTTCTACATTTTTTTCCTTTTTATTCTTCAAATCAATTTGATTTCATTTTTCTGATGTTTTCAGATTTTTTTTTACAGTAGGTCCTTGTTGGATATATATTTTATATATGGTAGTGTGCATATGTTAGTTCCAAACTCATAATTTATCCCTCCTCCTGCCTTTCCCCTTCTTTAACCATAAGATTGTTTTCTATGTCTGAGTCTGTTTTTTGTTTTGTAAATAAGTTCATTTGTATCATTTTTTAGATTCTGCATATAAGTGATACCATATATTTGTATTTCTCTGACTTACTTCACTTAGTATGACAATATCCAGGTCCATCTATGTTGCTGCAAATGGCATTATTTCAGTCTTTTTAATGTTCAGATAATATTCCATTGTACATATGTACCATATCTTCTTTATCCATTCATCTGTCGATGGACATTTAGGCTGTTTCCATGTCTTGGCTGTTATTGTAAACAGTGCTACAATGAACATTGGGGTGTATGTATCCTTTCAAACCATGTTTTTCTCCAGATATATGGGATTGTTGGATCATATAGTAACTGTATTTGACCTCAGTGATTTGATATTTAAATCCTTTATTCTTATTACAACTCTGCTGTGTTTGGATCCTGTCTATGAGTGCATGCTAGTAACAGGTTTGAACCTATCCTGGAGGTGTTAGCCTGGAAAACTTTAGACTATTTCAGATCAAAAAGGAAAGACACAAATGCAGCCAAAGTAACTGAAATTATCAAAGTTGCAAACCTAAGAGGGATTGAGCTGAAGTTGGATTGAGAACATAAAGGTAGAATAAAAAATCACAGCTACAGTCACAGAAGGCAGACAAATGATCACTGAATCTTTCTGATGGCACATCTCATCAGAAAGACAAATGCAAGGATCTCCAACAAACATGTACTACTGTCAAGTTACACTATCTGCATTATAAAACAAATAACATCAGCAGGGTTTAAATTTGAGCTAAAGGTGAAATAAACAATGCATATTTTAATGTTTTGCCACTCATTTTTTACTTTCTACTAACATTAGCTAGTTGCTTAAGACACAGAATATACTCAAAGCAAAGTTTGTCCTTCATAATAGTGAATGCAAACTTATATTTCAAGCAGTCTTCTAGATAAATTTAACACTTGGTCCTCAAGTAGCAGTCAATGAGATTATATTAAGAACTGCAGGGCCATATTCTTCTCCAAAGCCTCTTTAGAGAGAGCAGCCCTGGCAACACCTTGATTCCTGATTTCTGGCCTCCTGAACTGTGAGAGAATAAATGTGCATTTTGTTCAGCCACTAAATTTGAGGTAGTTTTTTGTGGCAGCTACAGGAAATTAATATTGGTATAAAGTGTAAAATGAGAGCCTTCAGGTTTAGAAATCAGAACGAGTAAATATGAGAAGTGATAGGTGTGATTGAATGACTTTTCAGTGGGCAAGACTTTATGGAGGGTCGGACAAAATGGGCTGGTTCCTGAGAGGTTCAAGGAATAGGCTTTTGCATCCTGGGATGAAGTAGACACAAAGGTCCCTTATATATGCTGAAGACCATAACAGAGATGTTCACATTCTTGTCATTTTATTTCCTTCTCACAAAAGGTGTCTGAGGTTTAATATACACTTCCCTTCTTACAGGGAAGTTGAGGTTCAAATATACTAAAAAACTTGTCTATGATCAAAGAGATTGTGAATCGCAGGGTTGGAATTATGCCCTAGGTCTTCTCATTCCAGGTCCATGTTTATATGACATGAGCTCAGTAGCCCTTGGTTTCCTCTTCTGTAGAGAAGCAGCATGCGTTACATGTCTTTGCAGGCCCACTGCAGATTCATTCTGTTACTGACCTGGGTTATTAGCCTTCCTTAATCAATAGAAATTGATAAGAGGCCAGACAAGAAATTCAGGCAAGACCTTATTGGGGTTCCTGCTGCAGCAGGGGGGAACAAAAGCAAGTAAGAGTTTCCATTGTTTGCTTGGTGAGGTGTGGGGGGGCAGCTGGTTCCTTATATGGGGTGAGGGTAGGGGTGGGTCCAGGGGTCGCGCCGGAGGGGTGGCTTAGGTGTTTTCCCCCAACACTTTTGGCGATGTTGAGTGCAGGGGGCATGCACAATACCTTGCTTTTGCTCCCAACCCCTTGTTTTTCCTTCCAGCTCTTCAGAAGTGGCAGTTGGGTTTAGGGGCTTTTTGTATCTTGTTGTCCAGAATTTGCCCCAACTGTGTATGCACGCAGTTATTTTTAGTCCCATATAGTTTCTTTGTATTTTGTTGCTCAAGGAGACGTTTGTCCGGGTGAAAGCACTGCAGCAATGTCCCCAGGTCCCAGATCCCAGCCTTTTTCAATTCTATGAATGAGTGTATAAATTTGGTGGTAAATGGGAAGATTTTCATCCATCCTGAGTGTCAGTTTCCCCTGTATTTATAGAAAGTGAGTGTGATTGGCATTAATTCTTATAAATACCTAAACTAAAATGATTCAAGCATGTGCCACTAATACATTCTCCATTCACAAAAAATTAGCACAATTCCTTTAAAAAATGTAAACAAAGATCTTTCAGGTTTACACTGCAATATATAAAATTAAAAAATGCCCTTTAACATTCCCAGAAGGCAACAATCTTTCTCCAAATCTTAAAGATTTCAAATACTGTTTTCACCTTTGATATTCTTTTCAGGGATGGATTTGTGTGACCCCATTTGCCAGTTAGAAAATATATATTTTGAAATACTCAAAAATAGTTTCTACTGTCATTCACTTATGACATCAGCTATAGTATTTAGAAAAGTTAACCATTGAAGGCACGTTATATTGCATTTCACATAGAGAAACGACTGTAGTAATATTATAACAGATTCAAAACCCATCACACTTTGATGAATATAGATTTTGCAAAGGCCTTTGAGCAGGTAAAAAGAAGACTTATTCCCTCAATAACAGGATTTTAGGACTGAATCCTGTCTGTAAGTTAGTCCAACCTACCCCGACCCAACACTTTCCCCAAGCAACAGGGATATGCACCAACACACGAGGGGTGTGTGCTCTGGTAATTCCTGTCCTGAGTCCCCTCTGCTTGACCCAGTTCTTTTCTACACTTGCTCCCATCTGGCCTAGTCCCTTGGTTTTCTCTCCTAATTAAGGGCCCACAGGTGTCTTCATAGTTGGTGGCCATTTTCAGTTTCTATCTCTTATGCTTCTCACTTCTCTCTGAAGACTTTAGCTCATAATCACATCACCAGTCTTTCATGCTTCAAACTGGCTTGCCGTCCCAGAAGACCTGATTTCTTGCTCCAGGACACTGGTGGGTGCTCTCACCGGCTAATTGACCTCACTGTGCCCAGAGATTTGTAGTCCCAGGCAATTTTAAAGTCTTAAAGAGGTTTCCAAGCTCAAAGATTCTTTACAGCCAGTCCAAATAATGCACTAAATAATAGTACATCTCATGCTCTAGGTGGTTAACAACCTAGAAGGAGAGACAGATATGTATATATGAATTCATTACCAATTATAAATATGATAACAGAAAGAAACACAAGGCCCAAAATTTGTAGAGAGTGACTAACTGCAATGAAGGAGCACGGGAATCTTGTTGAAGAAATGGAAATTGATTTGGTCTTTAATCAATGACTTGGATTTTCACAGACAGGAAAAGAGAAGGCTACGTCATCTGAAGGAAAAAGAGAATCACAGGCCAGAATGTGAAGCAGTGTGCCCTTTGGGCAACTATAAAGCATTTGACATGACTAGACTAGCAGCATGCAAGGAGCCCAGAAAGATAGACTGGTAGTCTTAAGGGCCTCTTGGTCCAGGAATCATGAAAGTCTTCAAAGCATCAAAAATTGGGTTTAAAGCCACAACAATGGCTTGAGGAAATCCACATTCATAAGATGCAGCTTTCAAAAAAGTTTTAATAGCTCCACTTTTTCTGAGACATTCAATAAATTGACAGGAAAATGTGTAAACCCATCTTATAGGCTTGGTGCCATAACTTCCATTTCTTTGCTCTCTAGTAAATCTTGACTGCAGAATCCTACAAAGCTGCCCTTAGAAAATGGGGTTCCTACATTGTGCATCAGTAAGCCATATTCTTTTTTGATAGCTCTGATATTTAGAGATCAGAGACTGGGAGTAGTCTATCTCTCTGTCTATCAAGCACCTGGCTTAGGGTGAGAGCTAAGTGCTTTTAAACATTTACTTGAAAGATAAATACCATTAAGGAAGAGTCCAATAAATACCAAACATGATTTTCAAAGTTATGGGACCACAACAGGTGATATATTTGGATTTTAATGGAAAATACATGTTATTTGGTGTTAGTTAGACCCAGATTCAAACCCCAATTCTGCTATTTACTGGATGTGTGGCTATGAGAAGTTTGTTCAATTTCTCTGAGTTGTCATGTCTTCAACTTTATAATTGGGACAGAAACTCACATACAGATATTTAAAAATAAGAATAAAATATCATAATACATATAAGGGTAGCATAGTCCAATGATGAAGAACATAGAGCCTTGAGACTCATTACCAAGGTCCAAATTTCAGTACTGCCACTTACTAGGTGTGTGACTTTAGGCAGGTTAATTACCCTTGCTATACCTCATGATCATCATCTTCAGAAAATGTGAATAATCATGACATCTTTCTTGTAGATATTGTGTAAGTGTACCATGAGTCAGTATATGTAAATCACAGTCGTGTGTGGATCATAGCAAATTGCTTAATAAGTAGTAGGCACTTGGAATGTAATAACTGGTCAATTAAATGTAGCTTGATGAGGATTTAGCTTGAAGTGCTTGAAGAGAAGTTTCTGGGGCTCTGAAGTACACTTTTATCCTAGGATTTTTCAGTTGACATAGAACTGAGTGGGGCAGCTGTAGAGGAAGTGCAAAGCTGAACTGGATTCCTGGTCTACTAGAAAGCAAGAGCCAACTGAAGCACCAAGCTGAACACCATGGGCAAAAACTGCAGTGAAAATTAAGAGCCTGCTGTGGAAATCAACTAAAAGGAAGAGCAGGATGCATTGCCTACATAGATTCTCTGAGGCAATGGAGAGGAGGAGAGCCCAAGCCTGGGTATGTATCTTATTTATAAGAGAATAAAATCAGACTAGAAAGGTGACTTGAGCCAGTTACTGAATTTCAGTGGGCATCAAACAGTTTTTTTTTTTAAGATGATAGTCTATCAATGGCAAAAATACAAAGGGTTCTGCTACAGAAACATAGTTTAATTTCTTAACAAAGTTAAGGCAATAATAACAAAAACAATGTTGTTCTTAATAACAAAGAAGACAATGTTGGTATCAAGGGCTATAACTGACAAGAATCTTTTTCCTAACCATGAATTCAGTTTTACTGGACTCTATCAGCAGAAAGTCACACTGACAGGCCTTTTCTAATGGCTTTTGTTATAATGATTTTCTTCTCTCCTGCAGAGGAAGGTTAGAAGTGCACCAGTTCAAGTACAAACTCTTCTTCCCCTCCAGATTGGCACCCACGCAATAGGAATATATGACTAGAAAGCTACCATGGGCCATTTCCACCAGGGTTTAAAAAGTAACATAGCTTTTATCAGAATTTTTTTTTTCTTTAAGAAGTTATTTCCCTCTGTCTTCTGAGCAGAAGCATGAGATAACAAGTGCACAGCTAAGAGGTCCTCAGCAGATATTCTACATGTGCATTTACATCACCTATTTGACTCACATGTGGATGATCCAATGTTGAATGATGTGGTCTATTCCTAAGTAGAGGATAGAGCAAACCACGAGAGCTTAATGTTAACTGTCATCTTTATTCAAGCAACTGATCTGTTGCAATTCAATCTGTTACAAAGGATTCTACCAAGAATGGTGAAGGCTTTCTTGGATTAATTTCCCAGAACCTTATGCACTGAGGTGTTCTTGGAGATGATTTCTCTTCAATTTATCTTATACCCAATTTTGAACAATGTCAACATATATGAAAATATAAGAATTGTAACATTCCATCACTCTGTTATGATCCTAGAAATACAAACTAATGAAGATGAACCTCAAAGGGATCCAGTGGGGAAGGAAATGGGACTCATGTGGACTTAGTTGTGGGTATATCATTTAATATCTCTAGATATCATTGTTTATTTGTATCAAAAATGTACCATTAGTCTAGATAATTTAAGTCCAAATACTTTCTTAGAGATCTTTTTCATCCACTAAAATTCTCCCCCTTAGATTTCAGTTTTCTCATTTTTAAAAGGGTAATAATTGTCTTCTTTTAAAAAAAATAATTAACAATCGTCATGATTCTACATAGTCATAGATGTGAAAAATTATTTAAAAAGAGACAAATACTAATTAGATGATCAGATCTTCAGTAAGCTCTAATAGACTAAAGATAATGAAACAATACAGATCTGGCCACAAACTGAAAGTGTCATGTAATGCAACTTATTTCCATATCTTCTGAAAACCCTGTGGAATATCACTGGAAACTCAGTCCTGGGTCATAGTCAAGGAAAAGCCTGAGGTCAAGTCATGTAGGAGCCACTTCCATTCCACACAGGCTCCAACTGAGATATCAGACCCTTGAGTAACCAGTTGAAAGAGCATCAAAATATACCAGTTGGTAAGTACGTAGGCTCAGGCATTAGATTGCTCCACTACTTAACCAGCTGGAGACTTTGACCAGCATACTTAACTTCTTTAATCCTATGTTTCTTCATGTGGTGAATAGGGATGGCATTATTACTAATGTTAGGGTTTTAGGAAAGAATGAATAAGATACTAGGTGTAAAATCCTTACAGTAATTGCTGCAAAATTGTAAGTTCTTGGTGAATATTAGCTCTTAATATTATCACTATTATCATCATCATCTTGATTATTGTTGACCCAATTCCCTACCACATTCATGGAAAGCTGAAAATTATAGGAGAAGAGAACACGTCAAGGCTGGTGCACCACCATTCTTGTAAGTGGACCTTAATTTAGGGTGACCAGCTGTCCCAGTATCTAAGGACCCAGGAATTTCTCAGAATAGACACTTTCAATGCTAAAATCAGGACAATATCAGGAAAACCTTAAGAGAAGCAGCTGGATCGACTAAACAGAATCTCATTATCCTATGTAACCATAGGCAGAGAAAATGGAGAAAGGCAGGCTACCACACAGAAAGAATATTTCCTTCTGATAAGGAGAGAAAAGCAAGTGTGCTGCTCTGGGCAGGCCTAAGCAGTGACTTCCTTAATACTATCAAGTAGGGAAACCTAGCACAGGGACACTGCTAGACTCTCAGCACTCAGATATGTTACTCCTTCTCTCAAGGTCCAGAAAAGGTTGGAGAGGAAGTCCAGATAACTTAGGTTTTTAAGGGAGGCTCTTCTGGGCGCCAGTCCTGACTAATATAGTCAGGTAGGGATCACTCAATCCAGACATGACTTGAAGCATTCTTCAATTCATCACTTTGGTAGTCTACCAATGTATCGTTAGTTCTGGAATTGCATAATAAGCTGTATTATATGACCAACAAAAGGATAAAGAAACAGGTGTTCTCTTATTAGGAGAAGGGTAAGGAATGAAGGGAGAGTGTTCTCTTTATTTGAAGTGATAGGTAATTACATGTTCTGCTTTAACTTTAGGCAAGATGAAAAAACTCATATAAGTGCCAATTTCCTTGTCTGTCAATTAGTTATATAATCTGCCATCCAAGTGTGCTGGACAATGAAAGAGGGTGTGTAAAAGTTACTAGGAAATGGCCAGTAAATTGTAGAATTCAATGAAAATAAATCCCAACCACTACATGGTAACAAATGCACACCAAGATTGCAATGCTTTAACAAACTAACAATTATTTCTTGCTCAATGAATGTGGTTCCCTTTTATCTATAAGGATAACTTCCATCTTTTGGTTCCACCATTTTTATTGCTGGGGAGCCATTAACATCCAGCTGGTGGAAGGAGAAGATAGTAGTAAATAAGACACACACACTTTCTTTCACTACTTTCAACTAATTTCCCAGGGTCAGGACAGAAGTGTCAGCTGTGCTGAATTGTATAGATAGACTGCAGCACAACAACTCAACAGAGATAGCAAAACAAGACTGGAGAAACAAGCTAGAGGCAATGAATAAAAGTAGTCTGTACACAGTAATCAACCGAGCTGGAATAGAGCCAAGAAATAACTACCAGAAACCCAGGAAGTGCCACAACTTTGATCAGAGATGGTAGTCTCTCAGAAATCAGAAAGATACACAAGTTGTATCAGGCATGTTGGAAAGCCACCCAATGGGAGCACTAGGCTTGTAGGGGACAGTCAGAAGAGGCTTAGTGGATGTCCAGGAAAACTGTGAGTCAGTGTAATGAGACCACAACCTCAGGCTCTATGGGCTGCCCATGTAGAGCACGGTGACCTCAGAAAAGAGTAGAAGTCCCAGCAAAGATTCAAGAAGGTTCTGAGACAGCAATGACTGCTCAGCTCAGGGGTGTAGTGTTCAGGATTAGGACTTTGAACCCCCCAAGAAACCTTTTAGGAATAACCCAGAGCCTCTGTCATAGCTGATCTAGGGCACTGGGTGGCGAGGTGAACTCTAAAATACCCCTTGTGGGCTTGGTGACATTGAAAAGCACAAACAAACAAACAAACAAAAAAACCCAAAAAACAAAGATGGTGTTAAAAGACAGAACCAGCAAACCCAGTGGACAGCAAGGAAGAGAGTGATGAAATTCCAAGTTGCTGGACTGAGATCCTTTCCTTTGCTTGTGTCTTGCACAGACTGGACAGAGCTCCATCCACTAGGAGGACAATGAATACTCCTGCTCAGGAGAATGAGTGGGACTCAAGGGCAGGGAGAAAGGGTGGATGTCATAAAAGCAATCACAAGTGAGAAAGCACCAGAGCAGATTCCAACATGACAGCATCATGAGCAAGGCAAGCAACCACGCAGGGCAGCACTGAGAAGGATATCGAGGGCTGAGGCCTTGGGGGCACATCCAGTGTTAGGTATGAGCTAACACCTAAAAATAGGATTGGTGAGCTGATTCACAGAGAATGCATGTCTTAACAGGACTAGAATATGCAAGCACAGAGGCAGAGCTCAGAGCATGGACAATAATTTCCCTGATTTTAGTTTCACAGGCATTTGGAATGGCGTTGCCACTCAGAGTGCACATCTCCATCCTGCTGTTACAGTTGAATAGAGCATAATCTTCTGTCTCTCCCTGCCTTTCTTGTTCAGTCTTAGCGCATTAACAGAGGGAGGAAAGTCTGAATGCCTCCTTTAACCAGTGACTCAGGAATGTGTCTTTGTAACTTCACCCCTTTCTGTTTTTAATAAGGCCATTTGTTCAGGCCAGAAGATTCAATATTGTTGGTCTCTATGGATTCTTTTCAACTTAAACTTTTATTTTTAAAAAGCTTATTTGTGATCTTTTGAAGTGCCCAATTAAAGATTTAAGGAAATAATGAATATCTTGAGGTGTCTGTCTGCCCCAGATTTCTTTGCAAATGAGAGCACAGTGAGGCTTTTCTTCTCAACCATGGGGAATAACTGTAAAGCTAGTTTTGCTTTTATTCCCTGTTCTTCTTCCTCTCCAGTAGCTTCTGTTTACCTTCTTCCTCATCCCCTGTCCTTTCACTCTCCAGCTCTAAAGCCCACCCTGACCAAGACCTGACCTCTTTCTTCATCTTTTGTTCAGTAAGAGAGCACTGACCCTTTGCAGTAGAAGCAAATAAAATTCCACAGTCCAAAAATGTCCAAGCCCTACAGAGAAGGTGCATGTGGTTGACATTGAACTGACTTGGGAGCCCTTTAAGAGAAAGAGTTGAAGCAGTCATATTCTTTGAAGTGATTCACCTTAAGTGTCACCTTTCCAAAGCAAAATTTTCATCCAGAGGGATTGTAGGGACTAAAATTCATGTCTGTGTGACATCTTGATTCTAGCCGTTCTCTCAGTACAGAGGGGGTTCACTGTGCCAAGATTGGTTTGGTGTCCCTTCTTTGCCCACAGACAGAGAAAACAATGGTGTTTCATCATCAGATCTGTTCACTATTTCCAGCCATAAAACAAATCTTTTAAGATCAGGGCTGAGGCTTCCCTGGTGGCGCAGTGGTTGGGAGTCCGCCTGACGATGCAGGGGACACAGGTTCGTGCCCTGGTCCGGGAGGATGCCACATGCTGCAGAGCGGCTGGCCCCATGAGCCATGGCCGCTGAGCCTGTGTGTCCGGAGCCTGTGCTCCGCAACGGGAGAGGCAACAACAGTGAGAGGCCGGCGTACCACAAAAAATAAATAAATAAATAAATAAATAAAAATAAAAAATTTAAAAATTTAAAAAAATTAAAAGATCAGGGCTGTGTCGTTCATGCATTCATTCATTTGCACATTCAACAAGGACTCACTAAGTGTCTCCAAGTGCCTGGTACCCTGTCAGTTGCTGGGGATACTGTCGTTACCAAACCAGAGGCAGTTCTTGTCCACTTGAAGCTGGACAGACTTCCGGGGAAGACATAATGATCACACGAATAAATATTTAACTATAAAACTGTGAGCACACAGGGCTATGAGTATAATGTGATGTCTCAGTATTTAGAGAGATTGAGACTTTCCTGTGAAGTAGCACTTATCCAAGATATAAAGGTTAAGTAGAAATTACCTTGGTAAAAAGAGAGAGAAGGAAAGAGTATCGGAGGGAGATGGCCTGAGGTGATAGGGCTCATGCATTCCAAATCTCTTGACCAACAGAGCTTCTATCGGGTGGAATTGTTGCCTGCAATGAGCGATATTTGGCATCTCTGGTCTTCATCCATGGAAGGACAGGACCCAAGTCTCAAACCCATGCTGCCTCCTATGACAACCAAATGCTCCTCCACACTTTGAATCATCTCCAAGGCAGTCCAACGTCTCCAGCTAAAACTACACAGAGCTTTAAAAAGCCTCCTCTGTTTACATGTAATTGACAGGCCAGTGGAGGAGACATTGGTATGAAATGAGCTTGAAACCCACAGAAATACCCATGTCTTTCAGAGCTTTGGGGGACAGAGGGAAGAAGACAGCCTCTAGAAATTGATTCCCAGAGTCAACTCTCCTAAATCAACGTGTTAAATGACCATTCACCTGTGGAATGTTTAGTCTTGCCCCATCTCCGTGTTTGTCCTTCCTTGTGGGTTTACTCTGCTTCTGTAGGTTTTCCTGGAGCAGTTATTTTGTGGCCATAAACAAGAGGTTACAAAAAGGTAGGGACAGATTCAAGGTCAGATACGAGGGCAGGAGAAAGGGGTAAAAGAAAAGTACAAAAAATGCTCATAATTCAGCAAATGGCTTTTTGGTGAACTGATTTTCCAGCCAATTGGCTAGAACTGTCTTGTACACCATCGTCAGTGTTATCACTCTGATAAATCAACGGAAGGGTGGAATGAAGGGTGTTAATTGGGTAAGTGAGTTATGGGAAGGAGAATGGACTGAAAATTAAGAGCAAGGAACACCAGTTAGAAGGTTACTGTAATATCGATAGTATGGATGAGAAACAAGGTTAGCTTAGACCAACTTGGAAGAAATGGAGAGAAGTGAATGGATTCAACAGACAATCAGGACACAAAATTGACAGGACTTGACCATGTATGAGATGTGAAAGTAACACAGATGTGTAAAGCTTGGATGTACCTAGCTGGATGGAAAGAGAGAATACTGGAAATATGAACTTCTTTGGAAGGGAGAGAGCATTAGTTTGGTTTTGCAGAAGTGGTTTCAAAACATCCAAGAAGAGATATCTTGCAGTTGTATAACTAGATCAAGAGCTCAGGGAAGTGCTCTTGTTTAGAAACGTACATTTGGGTGTCATCCACATATAAGTAGTATACTAGTCTGCTAGGGCTGCCATAACAAACTACCATAGACTAGGTGACCTAAACTACAGAATTTTATTTCTTCATAATTGTAGAGACTAGAGGTTCAAGATTAATGTGTCAGCAGAGTTGGTTATTCCTGAGGACTCTCTGCCTCTCTCCCTGGCTTGTAGCTGACCGTCTTCTGCTGTCTTCACATGATCTTTTCCTCTATGCGTGTTTGTGTCCTAATCCCATATTCTTTGATGGATACTAGTCATATTGAATTAGGGCCCACCCATATGACTTTATTTTATCTTAATTTGTTCTTTTAAGAACTAATTAGCTCTATTAGCTAACTAATTAGCTCTATTTAGAAATACAGCCACATTCCGAGGTACAGGGTGTGGTTTAGAATTTCAACATATGAATTTTGGGGGAACACAATTCAGTCCACAATAGGTGGTAACTGAAGCTGTGGGTATGGTATGATATTGCCTAGGTGAAGAATATATAAGAAGAGAGGAACATTGCAACATGAGGAAGCCAACATTTAATATCCAAAGAGAGGAGGGTGAAAAACCAGAATCTTAGAGAGGAATCAGGGGAGAGGTAGGTAATAAAAGCCAAGGAAATTTAATGTCTTGATAAGGAGGCAGTTGTGAAAAGTGTAGAAGAATAAAGAAAGACCAAGTAGAATGGAAACTGTAAAAAGAATCTTTTCTTCCATTTTATCTACACAAAAATCTCTAATCTAGTGACTGGTGTCTAGTAGTCATTAAGTAATGACTTAATTATTTATTTCCATACTTAAGTCTTGAGAGAGGAGAAAGAAGACAAAGCAAGAACAGGTGGAATATTATAGAACTGGCTGAACATATCTGTGTAAACTTGAAGAGGTTAATATCTCAGCATTTCAGTTTCAAATTATGTAAAGTAAATTTTTAATTTCTATTTCACAGGGTTGATTGAGATTATATGCCTGGCACACATATCAAAGAAACATGGTGGGTATTATTCTAGCTACACATTGAACTACTTTAAGCATTATACTCAAGTTGGTTATAAGTAGAAAGAAATAGAAAGTGAATCCATATTAAGCCAACTCTTTGCTAGAGAACAATATAGATTAAGTCTAGAGAGGCTGTTTTCAGATGTGAATTTCAAAGGGAATTTAAGATGAGAAGACTGCAGCAGTGAAGAGAAATAATACAAGGCAATGGAGCAGGGGCAAAGAAAAACTGGAGCAAAGTATGGGTCCCTCAATGTGGACAGCTCACTACTACTAATGTCTGAGTGGGGCAGTCTTATTTTAAAAGCAAGTGGAGCCTATTTCTGTTTTGTAAATATGTTCATTTGTATCATATATTTTTAGATTCCACAAATAAGTGATATCATAGAAAACAAACTTATGGTTACCAAAGGGGATAGTGGGGGCAGGGGGGGATAAATTAGGAGTTTGGGATTAAGATATGCACACTACTATACATAAAATACATAAACAAAAATGACCTACTGTATAACCCAGGGAACTATATTCAATATCTTGTAATAACCTATAATGGAAAAGAATCCAAAAAAGAATATATATATATATATACACACATATCTATAACTGAATCACTTTGCTGTGCACCTGAAACTAACATAACATTGTAAATTACCTATACTTCAATAAAAATAGTTATTAAAAAAAGCAAGCAGAAAATAAGCTTCCAAATAAAATATTTGCATTAATGTATGTAATTTTTTTCAAGTCAATTAACAAATCATTCAAAGGTATAGGTTATGGACTTAAAATATGTAAGTCTTTAAGAAAGAAAACTATGCATGGTCTTTACCCTGAGACAATACTCTAGCGTCTTGATAGGTGAAACATTCACATGTAAAGACCCATCAAACAAAAGGGTTGCTGGGGTGTTTTATGTTCAAATACAAATTGGAGTTAACCAGGTGAATTAGTTAACTGAGTGTGAATCCTTGGAAGTCTGTGACCCTTTTCTGGTATTGCTCTTGCCTTGGCAATACCTCCTCTGGGTTCTCCTCTGGGTCTTCAGAGTACTCGTGAGAACATTTCAATAACAGGAGAAAAGGGAGAAACTAGTATTTTTGAATCTATTGATATGCAAAATGCCATGTTGGGACTTTTATTTATTATCTCATTTAGCCTTTCTGTAAATAATTGAGGTAGATTTCATTGTCTCCACCTTATGGGTAAGGAGGCTGAGGATTAAAAATATTAACTTACCAAGTTCAGAGGGACAGTCAGTGTGATGTTGACCCAGTGATGTGTTGGAGCTGGTTCCCACTGGTTATACAGGACAGATTGGGTGCTTTCCTTCCTAAACCCACACTGAGTGGCCTCACACTGATAGTTCAAAATGGGCCTTAATGGAATGATTTACACTATTAAAATCAGAACATGAAGTAAATCAGTGTTTTATTGATTTTCAGAGAACTGATTTATAAACATGTATCAGAATATACTGGTTTAGATTAAAGCCAATTGTATGCTTTCTCCAATTTATGATCCTTGGGAGCTGTGGGAATATGAAATGGTTGTCTTCTCACTTCAAATCTTCTCTGATGTAGCACAGACTACAGCACCACCACCCCCTTCATTATGTAAGAACTGAATTATCTTATTTTTCAGAATGTCCATGTTTGAATAAACTGTCACCTCCTATAGGAAACTTTGCAAATCCTTGCCACATCCCAACTCTATATGGAATTGCCAACTACAAATTGACACTTGCCATCTACCTCTATAAGGATTAAATCATGAGCTGCTGACTTTCAACACACCCCAAAAGGAGTTCAGGGTGGAGATCAGGAATGAGAGCACTCTGTGCTCTGGGAAAAACTGGCAGAGCAGGCCTTCAGATAGTTAGATGTTTTCAGGAGAAGATTTTATGGGCCCAATTCTTGCATCTCTGCGTACCTAGAAAAGCACTAAAATCCTTCATGGTAACATCTGCTCCACATGACTTTCAGTAAACTTCATGAGATTAGCAGCAACCTTCTGCAAAAAATATGTACTTGATTACATGTACTCTCCCTTTACCAAAATCACATATATACTGACCTACTTCTTTGGAGCAGTTTCTCAGAGCTCTCTGAGATGCTGTCTCTTGGGCTGTGTCCTTATTCTGCTCCAAATAAAACTTAACTCACAACTCTCATGTGCATTTTTTTTCAGTCGACAGAATCCATCATATTCATTACCTTCAACAGAGCATTTGTTAACATAACCAGACATTCTTCCCAACTCAGGATCTGGGATGTACAGCTGGGTGAAGACTCATGAACATGGCCATTGGAAGATGACCCATTGGAACAAAGCTAGATGGTAACAAATTACAAAAATGCCCTTAAAGAAAGTAGATCAGAATGTTAGCATGTTTAATCCTCATGACTCCATGGGAGAAACGTGGTTAACTCTATTTTACAGATTCAGTGTTTGAAGCTCCCAAACGTACACAGCTGGCAATGAGCAGAACCATGATTTGTGCTCTAGCAGAGTTCCTGGCACATAGTGGGGCCCCGTTAATATTTATTGAAGTGAATACAAAGCCAGATGTGCAGCACAGATCCCCTTGACTTTTCTTCTTTGTGTCAGTCTTTGGAGTACATTTTCCATAAATGCTTTTCATAAATCGATCCTAAATCTTTTTGTCACTCTATCCTGACCCATTCTGAGATGGCTTTGAGAGATTGGAAGAGGAAAGACAGGATGAAGTGTGTATTGCTGTTTGTAATGAAAGAGAAAAGAAACCAAAAATGTTTAAACAGATGTAAAGAGGGAGACCAGTAGACACTTCTCAGATATTTGCTTATTTATCCCATCTTGCCTCACACTGTCTGCTATTCCTCTTAAAGATAGACCTTTGCTAAGGTAAAAATCCAGTGCATTGACTGTGATAAATGTTATGATGTAGAGCCGGTCCTCAGGGAATAGGAGGTAACTGCCCATCAGGAGATGCACCCTTGGGTGCACCATACAGACATGAACTACTGATTTGCAGTGGGATCATGAAATATAAAAAGAAAAATAAAACAACCATTTTTATGCACTCTGCTGGTCTACCTCCATGAAGCTCAGCCTCAATGCCAGAAAGCTTCTCAGTCTTTGTCTCCTTTGTATTTCTCTTTTAAGTCAGTCTGAAAGCCAGGGGCATGAAGGTTGGGAGATAGAAATAGTCCTAGTCCTGTCACCAAATTCCTGGGACTGGGGATAACTATCTCCCTTGCACTGGTTCTCTATTTCCCCATCTTTAATGGATTATAAGGAGAGATGATGAGATAATCTCTAAAATACCCTCCAAATCTAAGATTTTATGACCCATACATGCTCCAAGGCTGCCCATGCTGAAACATTTAGCTGGTTGTCTGTAAGCAATTTTGCTGCGGTGACCAAAAAGTTCCTGGAAATAATGCCAGGAATATCCTTACCATGACAACCATTGATTGCAATGTGGTTGATGAGCTGATTTCCTAGACAAGTGAACTTAGGACACTTGAGAAATTAGGTGATAAGCCAAGGTAGACATTGACATCGACCACTTCCCTTTGTTCTCAGGACACCTGGTGGTTTTGGCATTTTTTTAGTCTCCTTGTTGTCTTTACACAAAAAAAGTGAATCCCTCTTTCTTCTAGCCCTACTCTTACTTTTCCCAAACTAAGAAAAACAGCTCTAGCATCTAAAGTTACCTTGGGTCTAATGCCATTTTTGCTGATAATAAAACTTCTCTTATTTAATTAGGACAGCCTGAAGTCTATGTTAAGAAAAACACAAAATAACCAAGATTTTCAAGAAATAGAGAGCCGCCTAAATAGCTGAACACTGTTTCCTCTTGAACATAAATTGATTATACACAGGCTAAAATGCTCAGAGGGCCATGGAAATATAGCTCCCTTTTTGCCTCTAACCATTTTCTCTCATTTTAGTTATAAATGTGCTATTTTAGTAAATTAGCCAAAAAATGATGTACGTGCAGTTTCTTCAAACCTGTTTCATAGCATTTCTTTTCCAAGTTTGGTTGGAAGATATCCAAGTGGTCAGGGAAAAACAACAACAACAACAACCACAAAAACACAAACTAACAAGCTAGAAATAGGAGATAATTTCTCAATACCCACATAGTTATGTATACCCCTTACCTTTGTGTTTACTCTGACTTAACATTTCTTTGATTGTTTTCTAGGTTCTTTTTTTTTTGCAGTACGCGGGCCTCTCACTGTTGTGGCCTCTCCTGCTGCGGAGCACAGGCTCTGGACATGCAGGCTCAGCGGCCATGGCTCACAGGCCCAGCCACTCCGTGGCATGTGGGATCTTCCCAGACCGGGGCACGAACCCGTGTCCCCTGCATCGGCAGGCGGACTCTCAACCTCTGCGCCACCAGGGAAGCCCTAGGTCCTGTTTTGATATCTATGAGAAATCCCATTATCCATGTATTTCATAGAATCCAAGGATGCTCTTGAGTTTGGAAGTACTCCTCTTCCTCTCACCAGGAATGCCCCTCCTCCCTCTTTTTTAACCCTGTACGTCTTACCCAGCTTTATTTTCTCTCTCATGTCTCTCCGTCTTTCCTCGCTCTGCTCCTCTCACTCCTACTCTGCTTTTCCCAACTCCTATTGATCTCTTTCTACTCTCCACTCTTTCTTTCTCCTTTTTCTATTTACTGATTCTTTTTTTATCATTTTTCATCCCTTATCTTTTTGCCAACTCACAGTTAACAAGAATAACCCATGCTGCATGGCATTCTTTACAAGCGAAATCATTCACAAAGCGTTCTCTTAGGTGTAGCTTGTTATTTTGGGAAATAATGTTGATAACTTTTGTTAAGAAAAGAAATAACAGGCGCAAAATGGAGTCATGTACCCCTGATGAAAGCAAACCAAAACTTGACAGTTTTTAACTTCAGCAGAAATATGATCTTAATCAACAAGTTTGGAAATTTCTGGTGAGCACCCATGAGGTAATCTGTCATGCTGGCCCTCTCCATCTCCCAGAGGAAGAGGGAATCTGTGTGATAAAACAGCAGTCCCTTCTTCCTAAAATGATGTCCTGACCTAAAAATAAACTTTTCTATACTTTCACTAATAACTCCCTTGCTTCATCCTCCTTCCTATAAAAGCCTCTAATTTTGTACAACCCCTTGGAGCACCTTTCTATTTACTAGAAGGTATGTTGCCAGATTCATGAATTGTTCAATAAAGCCAATTATATCTTCAGATTTACTCAGTTGACTTTTGTTTTTTAACGCTTTCAATTCAGTAAGTGTTGAGTTTGTACAGTGAGGGGCTATGCTCAGCACTGAAGCTATGAACATAAATAATATACACACCCTATATTAGGAATCCAGGAGGAAGAAGACATGTGTAGGTGTTTTGATTGAGGCATCACACTGTATAAAGAATAATTAGAAAATGGTTTTATTTTTTCAATAACTTACAGTTATTGCTCTGCCAGTTCCCCTTTGCTGCTGAAGACTTGGACTCATTGAGTGTCATTATCTTCCCTAGGAATTTAGTTGACATTTATTGCTTTATATTTTCCAGGGATGAGCCTCTGTACTAAATTGTTTTTCAACAGCTGCAGATTCATTTACCATAACAGTGCCTTTTCTATCATGATAGAGGTATTTCTAATTCCAATTCCTTTTGGAACAAGACCAAAACTTTCCAACCAAATGTGAGAAAAATTATTTGCAAAAGTCCAACATTTTCTTCCATTTAACTGCTCCTGGTTGAAAGAGAGGTATCACCTTACATGTCTATGGACATAGAAATGAATTCACAGATTTATAGGCAAAATAAACTGAAATTCTTATTTTCCTTCTCTGTCTTTAGATTGCTTTTTCTGCCTTGGATATTCCCTCTTATGGCAAATCCCAAGCATCAAGAAATGAACCAAGAGTGTGGGTTAGATTTCAACATAGGTCAGCTACTTGTTTCAAAAGCACATGCTTTACAAACACTTTATCTTTAAACAATTATCTGGCAGATATATGCAATGTCCAACTCAGTATCCTATAGTTATCTATGATAGACAGGCTGGGGCCATGTTTGTATCTGACCCACGCAGTCATTATCAATCATGCCACCTATACCTGTAATGTGCTTCCTGAAATTGCTCCAACCTGAACATTCAGCATCTTTCATGTGATGCTTCATAAATGACAGACACTTGGTTACTTGGATCTCATTCAATGTATAAAAATCTGACTGTCCAGGGCTAGGGTGTTGATGGATTGACTGGTGGTCTTAAAATAAGTGATTTGAAGTACACTGATTCTTAGAACTGTGTTCCTGCTAGATTCCAGGCTAATAGATGAAGATAGATAAATGAACAGGACATGATCTGCCTAAACAGCCTGACAGAAATGCATTGTAGGAACTGAAGCAAATATGAAAACGGAGGAAGAGAGGGGCAGATACTCATTTTTGAGTTTGACATAAATTGATCCTGATATGGAGACTCAGAGTTAAACTATTTTCCTCCATGGTGGTTATGGATAGAAATAGAGATTATACATTCCTTAATTAGTCAAGAGAATGGTAGTCAATCATGTGTCATTCTCCAGTCACTGACAAAGATCAGAGAAAAACAAAAGCAACTCTTCTAGAGGTCATTCTGTAAAACAACCATCCAGCTCATATTCCACTAGACATGAGTAGTTCCCTAAGTATCCTCAAGCCCCATTGAGGGCTGTTACCCAAGGCACTGAAAGAGAAAAAAAACTTGTACTTCTGATGAGATCCTCAGGGCATACCAGTCTCATCAAATTTGAACTTCCTTGTGGAGCTTTTTTGGAGGTTCCTGAAGACAGCCATACACAATTTAATGAACCAAATGTGTCCTTCAAGTACCTCACTTGAAAGCTAGTATTAGGTCCCTTGCCTCTGATAAGATCTCCTTCCTTTTGTCATGACCAGTTAATTTCAGGGAGGAAATCCTTCCTTGTACTGAATAGCAGCATGTGATGCCTGTCATCATTCAAACGTTATTTTTTATGAATGAGATCAATAATCACAGCAGGAAAGGGAGTGTTAGGGCAGCTGCTTTGAGGGGGAGGGGGAGTAAAGAGCTGGGAGAAGGAGACCAGAAACTCTTCGTTTCTTCTTTTCTGCTGCTTACCTGACAGGTGGCTGCAGGGATAGATGCTGAATCCCAGTTGCCTTTAAGTAATTCTTGAAGAGTCACAGATAATGAAGCATGTTCTTTACCACTTTTTTTTTAATTTTAATTTCTGAATTTAATTTTATTTATTTTTCTATACAGCAGGTTCTTATTAGTCATCAATTTTATACACATCAGTGTATACATGTCAATCCCAATCACCTAATTCAGCACACCACCATTCCCACCCACCCCCACTGCTTTCCCCACTTGGTGTCCATACTTTTGTTCTCTACTTCTGTGTCTCAATTTCTGCCTTTACCATGGTTTTATCACTATACTTGTTAAACATGTTAAACATGTTTAAACTTGTTAAACATCCAGAATGGACTTCTGGATACATAGTATATAGGATATATATATTTCTCCTATTTTTGTGGAACATGAGGCATGGGGGACTCCAACATACCAAATCCAGAACTGATATCTTTAAGGCAAACATAAACCAAAGTTTCCTAAGGACAAGACACTTCTTATTTCCTGGAAAATTTGAAATAAAGGTTCAATCCATTTAAAGGGAGAGATACTGCTGTTTGTGTGTATGGATATTCTCAGTAGAGGAAGAATTGAATATCCTCACCTTTTGGTCTGACCTCAGAGACAAAGAAATGTTATAAAATAGAATTGATTTAGCCTCAGGGCAATGGATGCAATAGTAGGTGTGGGAAACAAAGACCTAATAAATTGGGCAAATCTTTCCTGGAAAGCCATTATGCAATATGCACAAAAAAACTTTCAAATAGTTTGGAGATTTCATTCAGTAATAAGAACTTATTCCTCAAGAAATTATTATATATGAAAATTTTAATAACTAGCGCATAAGTTCATCATGACATTATTTTAAAGAGAAAAATCGAAAATAACATAGATACCAGGTAATATTAAACCTTTAAGTGAATAGTGTCACATCACTAGAGTAGACTATTCTGCATCCATTTAAAATTATGTTTGTAAATTCTTTAATGATTTGAGGAGATTTTTAGTTTTTTTATTTTTTTGTTATTTATTTATTTAATTTAACATCTTTATTGGAATATAATTGTTTTACAATGGTGTGTTAGTTGCTGCTGTATAACAAAGTGAATCAGCTATATGTATACATATATCCCCATATCTCCTCCTTATTGTGTCTCTCTCCCACTCTCCCTATACCACCCCTCTAGGTGGACACAAAGCACTCAGCTGATCTCCCTGTGCTATCCAGCTGCTTCCCACTAGCTATCTATTTTACATCTGATAGTGTATATATGTCCATGCCATTCTCTCTGAGGAGATTTTTAAAATATAATCTTGCATGCAGAGTTAGATATAAATTTGTGTGTACAACTTGACCCTTTGTAAATCTGAATGTGTGTGTGAGTGAATATATATAAGTGGAGATAGAGAATTAAAGGAAATGAATCAACATTCTACTAGCAACAATGTTCCATGAATGCTTAAGATTCTTGTGTTTTTTGTTTTCCCCTTTAAATTTTTTCCCAATTTTCAAATCATCTGCTGTAAGTATTTTTGATATTTACATTTATGAAAATTCAATAGTGTGGCAATTTGTGTCCCTAGTTATTTGCTGGCTGTGTACACTTGCTTTGACTAATGGAATGAGAGCAGAAGTGGCATGTGTCCTGCCAAGAAGAATGTCTGAGAGCCTCTATGAGGTTCCACCATGTTTCCATCCCCTCAGCCCTGAGAACTGCAATGTCCCTGACAGATCCTTCTCCTTTAACCTGATCTTCTTTAACCTGATCTTAAAATGAACAAGACATGTGGAGCACAGCCAAAGTGACCCACAATGGCAGGCATATGGTATGAATGAGAATCTAGCCTTTTTATGATAAGCAACTGAGAATTAGAAATTGCTGTTACTGTAAAATAACAAAAAGAAAACTTGACTAATATGGCCTATTCCATTAAATTTTCTCATTTAGAAACTAGTTAAATGACTACTTAGCAGGTTATCTTAGGGAAATAATTTATTGTTAATCTCACAGACTCACATAGAAACAAGACAGGTTCAAGTGTCCCAAGAGTGACAATATAAAGACAAACCAAACAAAATTCCTCTTACCTTGCCACTTTGGTCCAATTACATTTTTCAGTTTTGCTGATCAGACACATGAATGAGTAAAATTTCTTCTCTATCTTCACTTCTTTACCTTCACTCCTAGATATTTTGAAATCTGATTTCTACCTATGTCAATATAGTAGATGTATTTTATCATAATTTTGATATATTGAACTGTACTCTCCAATTATTTTCTAAAATATCCTTGTATTACTTTAATGTCTGATGTTTTCCCTTGATTATATTTGTTTATGTAGTTATAGTAGGCATTCCAAAAATTAATGTTATTTTCTTCATGAGGAGACACACAATGTCATTTGGCTCCATTACTGGTGATGTTAATTTTAATCTCTTAGTTATGATGGTGTTTACCAGGGAACTTCCCTGGTGATGCAGTGGATAAGACTCTGCACTCCCAATGCAGGGGGCCTGGGTTCTATCCCTGGCCAGGGAATTAGATCCCCCATTGCCACAGCTAAGAGTTCTCATGCCACAGCTGGGGAGCCCATGTGCCACAACCAAGGAGCCCACCTGCTGCAACTAAGGAGGCCACAACTAAGGAGCCCTGGAGCCACAACTAAGGATTCTGCCTGCTGCAACTAAGACCTGGCACAACCAAATAAATAAATAAATATTAAAAAATTAGAAAAAAAAAGATGGTGTTTACCAGGATACTCCCTTTGTAATTACTTGGCACCTTACAGGAAGATACTTTGAGACCATGGAAATATCCTGTTCTTTTTGAAACACCCATTAGTTTTAGTACGTATTGATGGTTTTGTCTGAAATGATTCCCTGTTTATATTAAATGAACACACATATTTGCATCATATAGAATGAGTTATAATCTGTGACTATCATTATCTATTTTGATAATCAAATTGTCCACATTTGGGGATTGAGAACTATCTTGTTGATGTGTCCCACCACTCTTGAGATACTCCATATTTCTGGCCTAACAAGATATCTTGGGCTTTTCCTGTCCTATACCTGAAATCAGCCATTTTCCCAAGGAACTCTGGTTCCTTTTGATGAAGAGTATTTAGAAACTGAGAGGTGAGCTTATGGTGTGTTCATTACTAGTAGTGTACCACTCTTCTAGACTCAGTTGAGCTAGGAAATATTGATTGATAGATAGAAATATGTTTATATCTTCATGTCCTTATCTTTCTCTATCTAAAACCTTGACTTCATACTGTTACTTCCAATTCTAATCCAACTTCCCATAATTCAGCTTACTCTTCCCCCTCTTCTAAGTTTCTTTAATAGTGAGAAATCCAGGTCACAGTCCACTCATGTTTAATTTGTCCTCAGGCCTATCATACACAGAAGGTAGTTTCAGAACTGCTTACTCACAACACTTGAAAAAGAAGTCTCCTAACTAGATTTCACCATTTGTTCACAGTTGTTTTTTCTTAATTTGTTTGCAGCTGTATAGTCAAAACATTGCATTCAAAAGCTTATTTGATTTATATCTCCTTTCATTCAGAGTAGTTATAATGCTTGTTTGAAACACAGTTATGTCATTTGGTTTTGTTTGAATTCAATTTTATTTAGTTTTTTTTTTTTTCTCCCCAATCTTTATTGATTGTATCTTATATTTTAAAATACGGGAAACAGTAACCTGGTTTCCCAAGTCAAAACTATACAAATGCATATAATCAAAGAGGTGACTTTCCTCCACTCCTGACATTTCTACCCCATTCATACCCACCCTTCATAAGTAATCAAACGCACAAATGTGTAGCTTATTTTTACAGTGTATTTTTTTAGTAAAAATAAGTTCAACACACGTTTTCACTTCCAATATTCTCTTACACTAAATACAATATTTTTTTCTTAGCAATATTTCCTGAAATTTATTTCATAACAGGTGGATGAGTTTATTCAACCAATCTCTTACAAATGACTTTTAAAGTCATTTCCAGTATTTTGTTATGACAGAAAGTGCAGCAGTGAATAACCTTATGTGTATGTGTGTTTATACTTTTGGTGATGTATCTTCAGAGATACAGAACAAAAGTTAATATTTTTTTTTCATTTTCTTAAGTTTTTCCAGATTCTCCTTCATAAAGGTTATG